>NC_059210.1:49147610-49500110 GCF_020615455.1 Coregonus clupeaformis | reverse complement strand
TTCAAATGTTGCTACATAAGAGCGAGGCGGTCGGTCACATATCTAGTTCTGACCACATGTTTAGAGATGGGTTATCTTCTTCATCCTGTTGTTGGATTACCTTATAAAAAAATTTAATAAAGCTCTATGTTTGTTTGTGTTTTTCTTTTTTAAATAAGGTAAGGTAGCTTCCATGTGATTTGTCAATGGTTGAATCAGCAAATTAAAGGATATAAAGTGAGGGAAGTGGTGTGGTATTTCTTAAAGGTCAAAATATAAATATTATCTGCAATAATCTGAACCAATATCCATGTAACATTTGATATACTCTTTACCTATGGAAAGGCATAACTGGGAACTACATAATGTCCATAGCATGCAAACTGTAGATGTAGCCTAACTCTGTTTGACTGGAAGCATTAGTCACACAGTGTCTGAAAACACTGTAATTTCTATTACAGCCCACAGGACATGGCACAACTACTCACAGAATCCTGGTATGATCCCGCATCACACCCTCTCTCTCTCTCTCTCTCTCTCTCTCTCTCTCTCTCTCTCTCTCTCTCTCTCTCTCTCTCTCTCTCTCTCTCTCTCTCTCTCTCTCGCTCTCTCTTTTGGACATGATAGGAGGACCTGTCAATGCAGCACCTGGAGGCAACCAAGAGGAAATAGACTTTGGCATCAGCAGAAACAAAAGGCCCATCTTTTGCATGATATACTAAATCAATATCCTCATACTTCGCAAACACAAAGGACGCCTTGCTCAGAGAGCTCAGCACACCCCGGCCTGTCAGATACCTTCCTCTATGAACCTGAGAAACAAGGAAACACACACACACGCACACATTCACACATTCACACATACACACACACTAAAGCATGCCTGCACAAAGGCACATGCGTGTGCACATAAACACAAGCACGCTAACTCACACACAACCCTCCCCCCCAGCCCCTGCAACAGCAGCACACAAAAGAGACAAGGGTGTCTGCTTCTACCATGTGCAAGGAGCACAACGTAGAAATTATTTATTTTTTTGCGGCCCACAAATGTTCCCTTTCTCCCTTCACTGCAGCCACATTCACGGCTGCCATGGAGCAGGGAGAAAAGGGACAGAAGAAACCAGCGGAAAACGCGGCTGAGGCTTTTTCCACTTGGTCATCGCTTTAGCGCACAATCATGATTCGTTTTTTTTGTCATGACTGCCAGTCACATGGTGGGGCTTTGACAGAGCTTGGCATGTGATATGGATGGCATGGATGGTATGGGAGGATGGGAGAAGGAGGATGTTGGGAACCCAGAAGGTGTTCTGTGAGGGAGGAGGAGGCGGGCTGGGATGGCCTATGGATGGTGGAAGGAAATGACATAATGGCACTGTGAGGTGCCTACAGAGAGACACACATTAATGAGATGCAGAACTGAATCAGGTCAGCTCCTGGCAGAGCCTGACGTTTTACACAGCACTCCAATTAAGAGGAGGAGAGAACAGGGGAACAAAAATACAAAATCAATCAAACTCAAAATGCAGTATTTAAGCAGGAGCTCTTTTTCCCATGGTCAAATAAAAACACAGGTATTGCAAGGTATTTCAAATCCTATTGCTAACAGAAGGAAATCTGACCCTTTAAGTGCCAGGCTAAGCTTTAAGTGACATAGCTCCTTTGGTAACCATTTTAACCTATTTGTTTTTTTTAAGCTGTAGGAGAAATACACTGTATACAAAACATTAATTCCAGCTGTCAATGGGTTTTTTCTGGGTGCGATAGCCCCTGAGAAGGATTGCTGCTAGAAGTGTGGTAGTTGCTGTTTACTAAAGTTACCGGAATCTTCAGTCATTTTGGTAGTCAACAGAAAATCTATGGCAATCTATCGTAACTTTTGGAATTTATACTTGAATAACTTTTAAAAACATTAATATATAGTAATAATTTATTATATCTGTGTCCATATTGTCCATGAGTTTCTAGTAGATCGACCATATGGTTCAAGAGAAAATAGCCTATCTAATGAAAAAAAGCATCTAATCAACATTGCCAATATTTTTTATTAACTCTGCAACTCTTCCAACTATTGACTTTTTTTCACAACTGCCACCAGTTTGACGCCAAAACATTGACAACAAGTAAATATTGACATACTGTAGTCAAACAAATTAAAAGTGTGTACAAAAATGATATTTCATTCTAAAACCCTCATATTAACACCAATGGAATTCACTAAATTGATGGTTTATATTTAGGAACATGTTTTATTCTGGCAGTTTACTGGTAAACTTCTAAAGTTTCCAGTAATATACCCTCCATTTGCAACCCTAGCTGATGTACATACTACTCCCACTATGCATCTCACATAACCGTGAATAAAACCTGAACATGAGCAAAACAAAAACTGTGACCAATGCAACGGATAGGATTACCATAGATGTTATCGCTGGCATGGTCGTATTTAATAAGCAATGGGTTTACTGCTGTTCATCTTAAGCATGGGTATGGAGAGAAAGAGGTGGAAAGATAGGGCACAATTTCCCTTTGGGGCAAAGTCTACAGATTAAAAAACAGCGAGTGTTGTTGCTGTTGAGTACACCCAGAGCACTTGTTTTCTGCATGAATACAGCAAGCATAGCACCGGTGCTGGAATCGTGCTATTTGTTCAAGCACAGTGAATAATTTGGAGAAACACTACAGTGTTACAGCATGGGATGCCCAGGGACATGGGATTCCCATAGCAGCATGCTACAACAAAACAGACCCCACCCATTGATACCCCAGCTGCCTCCCCTCCCAGCCCCCAGCCCCCAACACACACTCACACAACACACACACACACTTCATCAGTGGACCTCACAAAGTTGCTGCTTCGGGTCTCGTTGGTGACCATTCTTTGGTTGGCATGGCTTTACTTCCTGTCCTTGGTTGCCATGACAATGCTCACAAAAGGAAATACTGCTGCTAGGCATACTAGATTGTTGTATATTACTCTTCACTGTCCTTCCTCCCACTGAATCCTAAAATAAGTCTTAGAGAGATTATTTTCTCTATCTAATACCTCTGTCCTTGAATCATCTTTACCACTACAATAGCTTTATATGTAGGTAGGTTGGCCCAGTAAGAGCGTTGGTGTCACGCCCTGGCTCTGGGGACTCTGAAATGTTGAGCCAGGGTGTGTAGTTTCTGTGTTATATTTTCTATGTTGATGTTCTAGATCGTTTCGATCTATGTTGGCCAGGGTGGTTCCCAATCAGAGGCAGCTGTATCTCGTTGTCTCTGATTGGGGACCATACTTAGGCAGCCTGTTTGGCACTAGTTGGGGTGGGATCTTGTTCCGTAAAGGTTTTTTTTGTGTAACCTAGGACTTCACGTATCGTTTGTTTGTTGTTTTGTGTCGTGTTAAATACTAAATAAAATGTACGCTTATCACGCTGCGCCTTGGTCCGTATCTTCCGTAAACGATCGTGACAGAAGATCCCACCAAAAGAGGACCAAGCAGCGTGCCCAGGAGGAGAAGATAGCGATGTCTCAGGTGGGCAAATGGTGGTCATGGAAGGAGATATTCGCGGGAAAGGGCCATGGGCAAAGGTAAATGCCCAGGCAGGAGAGGAGAAACGGCGGCGACCGTGCCGACGACGGACACACGAGAGGCAACCCAAAAAACATTTTTTTGGGGGGCACACGGCGTGGACAACGGGGCAGCAGGAGGCAGCTACAGGGCGAATCTGCAGACTAGGAGAGGAGGCCACCAGGTTACGGGGGCTATTGGTCCAGAGGGAGCAGGAGTTAATTGGTCGGAGGGAGGAGCTACAAGACGCGTTAAGGGCGAGGGAGAGTGTAGAGGCACGGCAAGAGGAACTGGTTAGGCAGCAGAAGGAGCAGAGGTTTATAAGGAAACCCAGTCCCGCTCCTCGCACCAAGCAAGTGGTGTGTGTCACCAGTCCGGTCCGGCCCGTTCCTGATCCCCGCACTAAGCCAGTGGTGCGTGTTCCCAGTACGGCCCGACCCATTCCTGCTTCCCGCACAAGGCCAGTGGTGTGTGTTCCCAGTACGGTCCGGCCCGTTCCTGCTCCCCGCACTAAGTTAGTGGTGCGTGTTCCCAGTACGGCCCGACCCGTTCCTCCTCCTCGCACTAAGCCAGTGGTGCGTGTTCCCAGTCCGGCCCGGCCCGTTCCTGCTCCCCGCACCAAGCCGGTGGTGTGTGTTCCCAGTCCGGCCCGGCCCGTTCCTGTCCCTCGCACCAAGCCAGTGGGCGCATCGCCAGCCCGGTCCGGCCTGTTCCTGCCCATCGCACCAAGCCAGTGGTGCGCGTCGCCAGACCGGTCCGGCCCGTTCCTGCTCCCCGCACCAAGCCAGTGGTGCGCGTCGTCAGCCCGGTCCGGCCTGTTCCTGTCACTCGCGCCAAGCCAGTGGTGCACGTCGCCAGCCCGGTCCGGCCTGTTCCTGCCCCTCGCACCAAGCCAGTGGTGCGCGTCGCCAGCCCGGTCCGGCCTGTTCCTGCCCCTCGCACCAAGCCAGTGGTGCGCGTCGCCAGCCCGGTCCGGCCTGTTCCTGCCCCTCGCACCAAGCCAGTGGTGCGCGTCGCCAGCCCGGTCCGGCCTGTTCCTGCCCCTAGCACCAAGCCAGTGGTGCGCGTCGCCAGCCCGGTCCGGCCTGTTCCTGCCCCTCGCACCAAGCCAGTGGTGCGGCGGTCGCCAGCCCGGTCCGGCCCATTCCTGCTCCCCCGCACAAGCCAGTGGTGCGCTGTCGTCAGCCCGTCCGGCCCGTTCCTGCTCCCCGCACTAGCCAGTGGTGCGTGTGTCCAGTCCGGCACGGCCCGTGCCTGTTCCACCGGTGTCTGGTCCGGCACCGGTCAGCTGCTCCACTCCGGAGCCAGAGCAATCCGCTCCACCGGGGTCCGGTCCAACTCCAGTCAGCGGATCCACTCCGGAGCCAGAGCAATCCGCTCCACCGGTGTCCAGTCCAGCTCCGGCCAGCGGCTCCAGTCCGCAGCCTGTATGGTTTGATCCACCGTCGTCAGGTCCAGCTCCAGTCAGCGGTGCCAGACCAGATCAGGGGCGCAACGGGGAGGTGGAGAGAAAGTGGTGGTCACGCCCAGAGCCGGATCCGCCTCCGAGGCGGAATGCCCACCCGGCCCCTACCCTGTTGTGTTTGTGTGGCGCGGTCGCAGTCCGCGCCTTTGGGGGGGGGGGGGGTACTGTCACGCCCTGGCTCTGGGGACTCTGAAATGTTGAGCCAGGGTGTGTAGTTTCTGTGTTATATTTTCTATGTTGATGTTCTAGATCGTTTAGATCTATGTTGGCCAGGGTGGTTCCCAATCAGAGGCAGCTGTATCTCGTTGTCTCTGATTGGGGACCATACTTAGGCAGCCTGTTTGGCACTAGTCGGGGTGGGATCTTGTTCCGTAAAGGTTTGTTTTGTGTAACCTAGGACTTCACGTATCGTTTGTTTGTTGTTTTGTGTCGTGTTAAGTACTAAATAAAATGTACGCTTATCACGCTGCGCCTTGGTCCGTATCTTCCGTTAACGATCGTGACAGTTGGCCCAGTAACCGAAAGGTTGCTGGTTGGAATCCCAGAGCCGGCAGGGTGGAAAATATCTGTAGTTTTGCCCTTGACCAAGGCAGTTAACCCCCAACAACAACTGCTCCCGGGCAACATTGACGTGGATGCCGATTAACGCAGCCCCCTGCACCTCTCTGATTCAGAGGGGATGGGTTAAATGCGGAAGACATATTTCGGATGAATGCATT
This sequence comes from Coregonus clupeaformis, assembly GCF_020615455.1. Taxonomy (NCBI): domain Eukaryota; kingdom Metazoa; phylum Chordata; class Actinopteri; order Salmoniformes; family Salmonidae; genus Coregonus; species Coregonus clupeaformis. Next base: position 49,494,391 of record NC_059210.1, on the reverse strand, counting down.
CAGTTGTGCAACTGACTATGTTCTGTGTACTTTACATTGAAACTGCACAAGATAATGGACACATTAACATTGTAGAGATTATCTGAACATATAAGGGCTCATTCTGAAAGAATCAGGCCTTAGTCCAAATTGTGTTTGTATCTATGGTGGGAAGAAAATATCCAGACAGCATCATTATTTCCTGAAGGTAAAATAGCACGTAGGTGCGCAACACAACTAAAGATCGCTTCTCAGAAAAGTGGGATCAAATTATTTCAAATGATAAGGGCACATACTATGAATCATGGGTCAAAATGTCAGTCTGGTTATGTGCACTGGATGATTTCTCAGCCAGGTTGCCATCTGAACTGAATGGGTGACACCAGGGCACTTACAGTCTCCTAAATCAAGCATCAACTGCCTCTATCTGGGACATGCTGCTGTGCAAATCAAACACACTTCTGAAAGAGCAACTGATTGAATAGCAGCCATTGTGTCAGGATTGACCTTTTGGTTACACTGATCAACATATAATAGAGGTGAGGGATGTTGACATGACAATACTGTCCACAATGAGTGGGGTATTGAAGGGTATGGTTGATGGATCAAAATCACCTTTCAAAATTCAATCTTCCTAATAGTCTTTGCTATAAAATCACTTTTCTTCTCGCATTAACTGTACAAGCTTCTGTAGAGACAGACAGTCTATCACAACACAAGATTATCTGGCACAAAATGACTTTGTTTTAATCATTATAGTTTTAATTTTCAAAGCTACAGTTTATTATAGTACTATTTTGAAGGAAATCTGACCCTTTAAGTGCCAGGCTAAACTTTAAGTCACATAGCTCCTTTGGTAACCATTTTAACCTATTTGTTTTTTTTTAAGCTATAGGAGAAATACACTGTATACAAAACATTAAGAACGCCTGTTCTTTCCATGACAGGTGAATCCAGATGAAAGCTATGACCCCTTATTGATGTTACTTGTTAACTCCACTTCAATTAGTTTAGATGGACACGAGGAGACAGGTTAAAGAAGGATTTTTAAGCCTTGAGACAGTTGAGACATGGATTGTGCATGTGTGCCATTCAGAGGGTGAATGGGCAAGACAAAAAATGTAAGTGCCTTTGAACGGGGTATGGTAGTAGGTGCCAGGTGCACCGGTTTGTGTCAAGAACTGCAACGGCGCTAGGTTTTTCACGCTCAACAGTTTACCGTGTGTATCAAGAATGGTCCACCACCCACTGTGGGAAGCACTGGAGTAAACATGGGCCAGCATCCTTATGGAATGCTTTCGACACCGTGTAGAGTCCATGCCCTGATGAATTGAGGCTGTTCAGTGTAGTTTGTGAAGAGTAAGCCGATGGAGGATAATTGGAAAAAAACATGCATGAAAGACTGAACAAATTCATAAATAAATAAATGCAACAGGACCCGTCAAAAAGTACACTTGGTGAGAAACAAATATGAAAACACATTTTTGATAAATAAATCTCAGTCAGTGTTTTGAGGGAATTCAACATTTAAACGGCCTCCAATCCTTTTGGATTGTTCTCTTCCGTAAACTGGTGGAGCGCTAGAGAGGAGGGCTGTATGAGGGGGAATGGGACAGAGACATAAATGACACATACAGAGAAATGATCTGCATACATAATGTGAACTGTGCTCACATCTCAGCCATTCATCCACACAGAACTGGATTAAAAGTTAATCAGGATGAAATGCATAGTCCAGTGGTCAAGCACAGCGTATCGTAAAAGGTCCCAGTTACTGAATCCTATCAGAGGGAATTAATGTCATATTAACTGAGAGAGGATGCGGGACAACATTCTTTTAACTTTAAAACATATTCTGTACAGCAAGAGTTTCTGCTGTGCAATTTTCATTTCAATTAATGATATACAGTGCATTTGGAAAGTATTCAGACCCCTTGACTTTTTCCACATTTTGTTACGTTTAAGCCTTATTCTAAAATTGATTACATGTTTTTTCCCCTCATCAATCAGCACACAATACCACATAATGACAAAGCAAAAACAGGTTTTGGAAATTTTTGCAAATGTATATTAAACCCCCCCCCCGGAAATATCACATTTACATAAGTATTCAGACCCTTTACTCAGTAATTTGTTGAAGCACCTTGGGCAGCGATTACAGTCTCGAGTCTTCTTGGGTATTACGCTACAAACTTGGGCACACCTATATTTGGGGAGTTTCTCCCATTCTTCTCTGCAGATCCTCTCAAGCTCTGTCATGTTGGATGGGGAGCGTCTCTGCACAACTATTTTCAGGTCTCTCCAAAGATGTTCGATCGGGTTCAAGTCCGGGCTCTGGCTGGGACACTCAAGGACATTCAGAGACTTGTCCCAAAGCCACTCCTTCGTTGTCTTGGCTGTGTGCTTATGGTCGTTGTCCTGTTGGAAGTTTCACCTTCTCCCAAGTCTGAGGTCCTGAGCGCTCTGGAGCAGGTTTTCATCAAGGATCTCTCTGCACTTTGCACCATTCATCTTTCCCTCAATCCTGACTAGTCTCCCAGTCCCTAATGCTGAAAATCATCCCACCCACAGCATGATGCTGCCACCACCATGCTTCACCGTAGGGATGGTGCCAGGTTTCCTCCAGACGTGACGCTTGGCATTCAGACCTAAGAGTTCAATCTTGGTTTCATCAGACCAAAGAATCTTGTTTCTCATGGTCTGAGAGTCTTTAGGTGCCTTTTGGCAAAGTCCAAGCGGGCTGTCATGTGCCTTTTACTGAGGAGTGGCCTCTGTCTGGCCACTATACCATAAATTACTGATTGGTGGAGTGTTGCAGAGATGGTTGTCCTTCTGGAAGGTTCTCCCAACTCCACAGAGGAACTCTGGAGCTCTTTCAGAGTGATAATCGGATTCTTGTTCACCTCCCTGACAAAGGCCCTTCTCCCCCGATTGCTCAGTTTGGCCGGGCGGCCAGCTCTAGGAAGAGTCTTGGTGGTTCCAAATAAACATTTTGGTACCCTTCCGCAGATCTATGCCTCAACACAATCCTGTCTCTGCGCTCTTTGGACAATTAGTTCGACCTAATGGCTTGGTTTTTGCTCTGACATGAACTGTCAACTGTGGGACCTTATATGCCTTTCCATATCATTTCCAATCACTTGAATTAACCACAGGTGGACTCCAATCAAGTTGTAGAAACATCTCAAGGATGATCAATGGAAACAGGATGCACCTAAGCTCAATTTTGAGTCTCATAGCAAAGGGTCTGAATACTTACGTAAATGTGATATTTCTGTTTTTTATTTTTAATACATTTGCAAACATTTCTAAAAACCTGTTTTCGCTTTGTCATTATGGGGTATTGTGTGTAGATTGATGAGGAAAAACATTTATGTAATCCTTTTTAGAATAAGGCTGTAACGTAACAAAATGAATACTTTCCGAATGCACTGTATCTATACCCATTGACTCTTAAAAAATATACCATGCTTGCATCAAAGTAAGAGAAGAAAAGTACACCAAAGAAACATAAAAGGAGAATCCATTCATATCAAGGTTATGAGTTACAGAAACGAGCCTTGTGATTTGTAAAGCACTTGAGAGATAGCTTGCAATGGTTCTGAATTCATTCTTACATGGTTCTTCTATAAACACCTGAGTGAGTATATGTTATTTAGAAGCAATGTATGATCATGTCTTTTGATAATGCTAATTTGAACAACCATTATTTAAGTTGCTAGACATCTACTGTGAAGCACCTGACACATTCAAATACAACCACACAAGACTCACCACACATTTTTACTTGACGCTATTTCGATATGTTTGACATTCCACAATTTCTGCCACTGGGGTGGCTGGCAGTGGCTCATTTGTGAGTCAACACTGACCATCGGTCTACATCCAGCTAGTGTCAGGGAGGGCGATGTGGCCATCGGAGCATGAAAATAACCATGTAACGTGTCTGCAGGGCAGCCCATTCACTAAACAAATGAGCTGGGATCATATCCACGAGCTACATCTACATCGCCAAGCCAGCCACAGAGCTGGAGCAATCGTCCGATCGCCCAGTCGGGGAATGACCCCGGAGCAACACATTTTCATGACAAATGAGGCGCAGTAATTCCGATTGGCCTCTTTAGACACGAGTTTCGGGCCGAGAGCTCATTTAGACTGCTGGCCCTGAAATGCATGTAGGACCACAGCGACATGCACATGCACACAAACACGAACGCAGGCACACACACTCATGAATAGATACGGATATAGACACACACTGGCACACACACACACAGACAGAAGGCACAGAGAGTCGTGTAAAGGTAAGTTTACATTCAGCACACACAGAGGCTCATTCAAACCCACATCACACACATATACAGACATACACATACCCTCTCTCAATTCCTCCCTTTCTTTCACATACACAGATTTTCTTTGTCACTGAATTTCTGACCAATTTCTCCACTGACCAATGGAGAGGTCTGTCACTGACACAACTTGATTTATTTCCACAATTAAGCAGAATCTGACACTCAGGTGCCTTATCGATCATCTCAGGCTGAGGAGAGGGAGGGGAGGGCATGATGCAGGAGATATGTATCGGTCTAGATCAATCTCCCTACATGTTTTCTTTCACAATCAATGTCCAAAGAGCTCTATCACATTGGCAAGGATAAAATCCCCAGGGTGTGTCCTGTGTGTGTGTGTGTGTGTGTGTGTGCGTTTGTGTGTGTCTGAGTTTGCGTGAGTCTGTATTTGGTCATGCTGTGTGTTCGTGTGTGTGTATGTGTACCTCCTTTTCTGTGATGCTGCACCCTGTGAAGGTTTCCAAGTGACTGTGGTTAGAAAATGGCCGCTAAACATTATGCTGTTGTTTCATGGCTGTGTGAGGCAGTCAGAAGCACCTCTCTCTCTCTGTCCCCATTAGTCCTGTCAAACTGGGTGTCTGGCAGAGGACAGGGTGACCATGCACAACATCCAGTCTGACCCGGCCATCTAGAGGTCACAACCCTGGGCCTCCAGGCTGCAGGCTAGAGCAGCAGCAGCCTCTGGTCTATGTGATGGAAGACGTGCCACAGACACAACAGCTGCTGGACCAGGGAGAGAGAGAGACAGAGAGCAGCTCCCAGGGAACAGCTGTCTGCTAAAGGCTACCAGGGAGGGCAACAACTAACCAACCCAGGTGTTTGGTGAAGAATGGAGGAAATGTTGCGTTGAATAACCTTTGTGACCCATTTGGTTTCTGTGAGTGGGGTAACTATAATCCAAAGTGTGTTATGAGTTTGGATTTTAGTTTCATATTTCAAATACAATTGGATTAGCATGGTACAGTAACAACCCGTTGGATTTCTGTTTCAGCATATAAACCAGAGGTGTATTTATTTATGTAGTTTTGAAGCACTTGTGTGGAGCACTGCGTCAGGGAGCTTAATGACTCATGCTGACTAAGCTACAATACACCTACAGAAGAGTGGAGGAAGAGACAACTGAGCAATCCAGACACCAAGCCTGTGGATGGAGGAGTGTCATTCCCACCATAGAGTGCCTTTATCAAGTTAATAACAGCTAATTGAGCTCCAGGTGCTCTCTCTCATGCCCTGTCTCGTTCAGTACACACCAGTGCCATTATTTGTGTTCCGCCAGGTTTACCTTTCAAACGCGCTTGGGGACATTTAGCAATGACATTGATGTTTGTTGTTGCGCTGCGGCCGAGCTCCTGGTGATTCTGCATTTAGCCAATCAGTAACACACAAGACGAGCAAACAGACAAACAGATACTCACATGCATGGGCGCATGACTTTGTCTGAAAGTGGGGGTGCAACATTTTTTTACAAAAATTGAATGAAACATAAAAAAATGTATTCACATGGGGAATCCATATTTATGAACAGAACACAACTATTTCTATTAGGTTCTGCCACAATAAATTCTATTTAATTTGAGTACTCGAATGAAACACACAAGGCCTACATGCCAACAGTGCAGAACAATTCCTAATATACAGTACTTTCAAATAGTATTCATACCCCTTGACCTATTCCACATTTTGTTGTGTTACAGTCTGAAATCAAAATGGATTAAATATGTTTTTTTCTCACCCATCTACACACAATACCCCATAATGACAAAGTGAAAGAAATTACATACAGTGAGGGAAACAAGTATTTGATCCCCTGCTGATTTTGTACGTTTGCCCACTGACAAAGACATGATCAGTCTATAATTTTAATGGTAGGTTTATTTGAACAGTGAGAGACAGAATAACAACAAAAAAATCCAGAAAAACGCATGTAAAAAATGTTATAAATTAATTTGCATTTTAATGAGGGAAATAAGTATTTGACCCCTCTGTAAAACATGACTTAGTACTTGGTGGCAAAACCCTTGTTGGCAATCACAGAGGTCAGACGTTCCTTGTAGTTGGCCACCAGGTTTGCACACATCTCAGGAGGGATTTTGTTCAACTCCTCTTTGCAGATCTCCAAGTCATTAAGGTTTCAAGGCTGACGTTTGACAAGTCGAACCTTCAGCACCCTCAACAGATTATCTATGGGATTAAGGTCTGGACACTGGCTAGGCCACTCCAGGACCTTAATGTGCTTCTTCTTGAGCCACTCCTTTGTTGCCTTGGCCGTGTGTTTTGGGTCATTGTTATGCTGGAATACCCATCCACGACCCATTTTCAATGCCCTGGCTGTACATGGCCCCATCCATCGTCCCTTTGATGCGGTGAAGTTGTCCTGTCCCCTTAGCAGAAAAACACCCTCAAAGCATAATGTTTCCACCTCCATGTTTGACGGTGGGGATGGTGTTCTTGGGGTCATAGGCAGCATTCCTCCTCCTCCAAACACGGCGAGTTGAGTTGATGCCAAAGAGCTCAATTTTGGTCTCATCTGACCACAACACTTTCAACCAGTTCTCCTCTGAATCATTCAGATGTTCATTGGCAAACTTCAGACGGCCCTGTATATGTGCTTTCTTGAGCAGGGGGACCTTGTGGGCGCTGCAGGATTTCAGTCCTTCACGCCGTAGTGTGTTACCAATTGTTTTCTTGGTGACTATGGTCCCAGCTGCCTTGAGATCATTGACAAGATCCTCCCGTGTAGTTCTGGGCTGATTCCCCACCGTTCTTATGATCATTGCAACTCCACGAGGTGAGATCTTGCATGGAGCCCCAGGCCGAGGGAGTTCTTTTGTGTTTCTTCCATTTGCGAATAATCGCACCAACTGTTGTCACCTTCTCACCAAGCTGCTTGGCGATGGTCTTGTAGCCCATTCCAGCCTTGTGTAGGTCTACATTCTTGTCCCTGACATCCTTGGAAAGCTCTTTGGTCTTTGCCATGGTGGAGAGTTTGGAATCTGATTGATTGATAGCTTCTGTGGACAGGTGTCTTTTATACAGGTAACAAACTGAGATTAGGAGCACTCCCTTTAAGAGTGTGCTCCTAATCTCAGCTCGTTACCTGTATAAAAGATTCCTGGGAGACAGAAGTCTTTCTGATTGAGAGGGGGTCAATTACTTATTTCCCTCATTAAAATGCAAATCAATTTATAACATTTTTGACATGCGTTTTTCTGGATTTTTTTGTCTCTCACTGTTCAAATAAACCGACCATTAAAATTATAGACTGATAATTTCTTTGTCAGTGGGCAAACGTACAAAATCAGCAGGGGATCAAATACTTTTTCCCTCACTGTATATATTTTTTAAACATTTATTGAACATTAAATACAGAAATATCTCATTTACATAAATATTCACAGCCCTGAGTCAATACATGTTAGAATCACCTTTGGCAGCGATTACAGCTGTGAGTCTTTCTGGGTAAGTCTCTAAGAGCTTTGCATACCTGGATTGTACAATAAAAATGATTCAAGCCCTGTCTAGTTGGTTGTTAATCATTGCTAGACAGACATTTTCAAGTCTTGCCATAGATTTTCAAGCCGATTTAAGTCAAAACTGTAACTAGTCCACTCAGGAACATTCAATGTCGTCTTGTTAAGCAACTGCAGTGCATTTTTGGTCTTGTGTTTTAGGTTACTGTACTACTGAAAGGTGAATTTCTCTCCCAGTGTCTGTTGGAAAGAAGAGCATGTTTTCTCATGTTAAACTCTATTATTGAACACAGAGTCCATGCAATTTCTTATGTGACTTGTTAAGCACATTTTTACTCCTGAACTTATTTAGACTTGCCATAACAAAGGGGTTGAATACTTATTGACTCAAGACATTTCAACTTTTTAATTTTTATTAATTTGTAAACATTTCTAAAAACATAATTCCACTTGGACATTGTGGGGTATTGTGTATAGGCCACTGACACAAAATCTCAATTAAATACATTTGAAATTCAGGCTGTAATAAAACAAAATGTGGAAAGAGTAAAGGGGTGTGAATACTTTCTGAAGGCACTGTATCATAACCATTACAGACAACAAATCCTAATTGCTAAATTGCCCCACATACACTGAGTATATAGCTATGACCCCTTATTAATGTCACTTGTTAAATCCACTTCAGTCAGTGTAGATCAGGGGTGTCAAACGTCCGGCCCGCGAGATGATTTTGTAAAGTATAAAAATGAGCTGCAATTTTTCAATAAAATAAACTGCTGTTCCAATTGTGTCCACTGGATGGCGCAATAGCAATTGTGTTAAGCAAGCAAACTGTTTATACAGGGGCAGAGCAAATAGGTCAAGCAAGTGCAGCCAGTCCGGATGAGCTACTTTGTTTTGCCCGCGATATTTATTACGGCTTCTACTTTTAACATTATGTGCTTTGGCACCCTCATTGCCCCAATATGTCTCTGTCAAAAAAGAGAAAAGTGGACGCAGAGTGCAGAGTGTTCCAAGAAAAATTGTCATCCTTCTATTTATTCACGGAATTGAATGGGAAAGCTGTATGTTTGGTGTGTTCACAGCATGTTGCAGTGCTGAAAGAATAGAACCTTCGTCGCCACTATGTGAGTCTTCATGCCGACAAATATGACAACTTTCAAGGACAGCGGAGAAGAGAGAAGGTGAATGAACTGTTGGTGGGTCTGAAGAAACAGCAGTCTGTGTTTACTCACAGCCGAGACATCAGTGACGCTGCAGTGAAAGCTAGCAACCTCATTGCTAATGAAATCGCAGTGGCTTCAAAACCATTTAGTGAGGGTGAATTTGTAAAAACATGCATGATGAAGGCAGCAGAGATTGTGTGCCCTGAAAAGCACCAGGCTTTTGCAAATATCAGCCTGACAAGAAACACAGTTGGACAGGATTTCCGATCTTTCAGTGGATTTGGACAGCCAGTTGAAGCAAAAAGTAAAGTCATTTATTGCGTTTTCGGTTGCAATTGATGAAAGCACGGACATTACAGATGTTGCACAACTGGCCATTTTCATCCGCGGAGTTGATGACACATTGACCGTCACCGAGGAGTTCGTGGAGTTGGTGCCGATGACAGATACAACGACAGCAGCTGATATTTTCACTGCACTCGTCGGCGCGCTGGACAGGGTCGGAGTGGACTGGTCCCGCGCTGTCAGCCTGGCTACAGATGGTGCGCCCTCAATTATCGGGAAAAAAGCAGGCGTTGTGACAAAGTTAAAATAGAAAGTACAATCTGCAAATGGAGGACGTGTTTTTTGGACTTTTCACTGTATTTTGCACCAGGAGGCTTTGTGTTGCAAGTCATTAAAGATGGATAACGTCATGAAGGTGGTCATCCAAACTGTTAATTTCATCCGATCCAGAAGCCTGAATCACCGTCAGTTTGACAGCCTTCTCAGAGAGAAAGACCACATCTATGGCCTGCCATACGACACTGAGGTAAGATGGTTAAGCCGAGGTGCTGTGCTGAGGCGTTTCTTTGATTTACGAGAAGAAATTGAACAGTTCATGGAGGAAAAGGGCAAACCAGTGTTAGAATTTAATTCCGCAGAATGGATGCAGGACCTTGCATTTATGGTGGATGTTACAGAGCACCTGAATAACTTGAACAAACAGCTGCAAGGGCGCAACAAAGTTGCCACGCAGTATTATGACAGCATACGTTCTTTCAAGTTGAAGCTGTCATTGTGGGAGACGCAACTCGCCGGTGGTGATGCAGCTCACTTCCCCTGTCTGAAAAATGTGTGCGCGACCCAACATGTGGCAGACATGAAGCGGTTCAAAGATAAAATAACGGGACTGTTAAGGGAGTTTGAGCAACGCTTTCAGATTTTTGGTGAACTGGAGAAAGACTTCAAAGTTTTTTGTTCGCCATTCACCGTGAATCCCTCTGATCTGCCCGTCAGCATCCAACTTGAAATAATAGACTTGCAGTGTGACTCGGATTTGAAGGGCAAATTTGCCGCAGCTGGCTTGGACACATTTTATCAGAATCTCTTGCCAGGTTACCCCAACTTGACAGCCCTCGCTGCAAAACTGTTGTGCATGTTTGGAACCACATATCTTTGTGAGCAAGTTCTCTGTAATGAGCATAAATAAAACAAAGCTGAGCTCAAGGCTCACGCACAAGCACTTGAATCACATCCTGAAGTTGGCTGCCACTCAGGATGTGACGCCTGATATTGATGCGCTGGTGAAAGCTAAAAAATGCCAGGTATCAGGAGTCAAATAAACTATGCAACCCCACATAAAGTGCTGCATGAGACACCCTGATATAGTTCTGTGATCTGTGATATACTTCTGTGAATCACTGAGGCATTGTGTGTTTGTGTGTTGTTTGTCCTCAGAATTTCAAATAACTTGAGGTGTTTTATGATTAATAGTGATGTTGTGCTTTTGGACACACTGTCCTCAGGCTCCAGCTTTATGTTTATATGTTTTTATGTTGATGTGCTATTGTTTTTAATTGATTTTATTTTATTTGTATATTTAACCTATTCTTGACTCTGTGGTTCTTGTACTTGTTTGGGGAACAGGATTTCATTATTTGTATCTACATTTCTGCCTGAGAAATGACACCCTGATATAGTTCTGTGATCTGTGAAATAGTTCTGTGAATCACTGAGGCATTGTGTGTTTGTGTGTTCTTTTTCTTTAGAATTTTCAAATAAACTTGAGGTGTTTTATGATTAATAGTGATGTTGTGCTTGTACTATTTTGGACACACTGTCCTCAGGCTCCAGCTTTATGTTTTATGTTGATAGTATTAAAACAAAGAAAACAATCTGAAGTTGTTGTTTTTAAGTTATATATACCATGATTTTACCGGTCCGGCCCACTTGGGAATAGATTTTCCTCCATGTGGCCGCTGATCTAAAATGAGTTTGACACCCCTGGTGTAGATGAAGGGGAGGAGACAGGTTAAAGAAGGATTTTTAAGCCTTGATACAATTGAGACATGGATTGTGTATATGTGCCATTCAGAGGGTGAATGGGCAAGACAAAATATTTAAGTCCCTTTGAACGTGTATGGTAGCAGGTGTCAGGTGCACCGGTTTGAGTGTGTCAAGAACTGCAACGCTGCTGGGTTTTTCACGTTCAACAGTTTCCCGTGAGTATCAACAATGGTCCACAACCCAAAGGACATCCAGCCAACTTGACACAACTGTGGGAAGCATTGGAGTCAACATGGGCCAGCATCCCTGAGGAACACTTACGACACCTTGTAGAGTCCATGCCTCAACACATTGAGGCTGTTCTGAGGGCCAAAAAAGGGGGTGCACCTCTATTAGGAAGGTGTTCCTAATGCTCTGTCCAGTCAGCGTATATTCAGTCAACAAAAAAAAACGAAATGCCACTTAAGATTGATTTATTGAAACTGTAATATCAAGAGAATATTACAGTTTCTGTAATACGTGATAATGCTATTCATTGCAGCGGGAGGTTCAACACCATAGTGCCCTCAAAGCTCATCACTAAGCTAAGGACCGTGGGACTAAACACCTCCCGCTGCAACTGGATCCTGGACTTCCTGACGGGCCGCCCCCAGGTGTTAAGAGTAAGTAACAACACATCTGCCACGCTAATCCGCAACACAGGGGCCCCTCAGGGGTGCGTGCTCAGTCCCCTCCTGTACTCCCTGTTCACCCATGACTGCATTGCCAGGCACGACTCCAACACCATCATTACGTTTGCCGACGACACAACGGTGGTAGGCCTGATCACAGACAACGATGAGACAGCCTATAGGGAGGAGGTCAGAGACCTGGCCATGTGGTGCCAGGATAACAACCTCTCCCTCAACATGATCAAGACAAAGGAGATGATTGTGGACTACAGGGGAAAAAAAGAGGACTGAGCATGCCCCATTCTCATCGATGGGGCTGTAGTAGAACAGGTTGAGAGCTTCAAGTTCCTTGGTGTCCACATCACCAACAAACTATCATGGTCCAAACACACCAAGACAGTCGTGAAGAGGGCACGACAAAGCCTATTCCCCCTCAGGAGACTGAAAAGATTTGGCATGGGTCCTCAGATCCTCAAAAGGTTCTACAGCTGCACCATCGAGAGCATCCTGACTGGTTGCATCACTGCCTGGTATGGCAACTGCTCGGCCTCCGACTGCAAGGCACTACAGAGGGTAGTCCGTGCTGCCCAGTACATCACTGGGGCCAAGCTTCCTGCCATCCAGGACCTCCGTACCAGGTGGTGTCAGAGGAAGTCCCTAAAAATTGTCAAAGACTCCAGCCAACCTCGTCATAGACTATTCTCTCTGCCACCGCACGGCAAGCGGTACCAAGTCTAGGTCCAAAAGGCTTCTTAACAGCTTCTACCCCCAAGCCATAAGAGTCCTGAACAGCTAATCATGGCTACCCGGACTATTAGCATTGACCCCCCCACCCCACCCCACCCCCTCTTTTACGCTGCTGCTACTTTGTTTATTATCTATGCATAGTCACTTTAACTCTACCCACATGTACATATTACCTCAATTACCTCGACTAACCGGTGCCCCCACACATTGACTCTGTACTGGTACCCCCGGCTGGGGGAGTGGGCGTATTTTCAACCTTGGGCTGAGTACGTATTCCTGCGCCTATCTTCAAATAATTATACAACGTGACAGGCATAGCCTTGTGTTGTTAATTTACCGAGCCCTTATCACAGTCAAGACACACCTACAGTGGGGAGAACAAGTATTTGATACACTGCCAATTTTGCAGGTTTTCCTACTTACAAAGCATGTAGAGGTCTGTCATTTTTATCATAGGTACACTTCAACTGTGAGAGATGGAATCTAAAACAAAAATCCAGAAAATCACATTGTATGATTTTTAAGTAATTAATTTGCATTTTATTGCATGACATAAGTATTTGATCACCTACCAACCAGTAAGAATTCCGGCTCTCACAGACCTGTTAGTTTTTCTTTAAGAAGCCCTCCTGTTCTCCACTCATTACCTGTATTAACTGCACCTGTTTGAACTCGTTACCTGTATAAAAGACACCTGTCCACACACTCAATCAAACAGACTCCAACCTCTCCACAATGGCCAAGATCAGAGAGCTGTGTAAGGACATCAGGGATACAATTGTAGACCTGCACAAGGTTGGGATGGGCTACAGGACAATAGGCAAGCAGCTTGGTGAGAAGGCAACAACTGTTGGCGCAATTATTAGAAAATGGAAGAAGTTCAAGATGACGGTCAATCACCCTCAGTCTGGGGCTCCATGCAAGATCTCACCTCGTGGGGCATCAATGATCATGAGGAAGGTGAGGGATCAGCCCAGAACTACACAGCAGGACCTGGTCAATGACCTGAAGAGAGCTGGGACCAGAGTCTCAAAGAAAACCATTAGTAACACACTACGCCATCATGGATTAAAATCCTGCAGCGCACTTAACGTCCCGCTGCTCAATCCAGCGCATGTCCAGGCCTGTCTGAAATTGCCAATGACCATCTGGATGATCCAGAGGAGGAATGGGAGAAGGTCATGTGGTCTGATGAGACAAAAATATAGTTTTTTGGTCTAAACTCCACTCGCCGTGTTTGGAGGAAGAAGAAGGATGAGTACAACCCCAAGAACACCATCCCAACCATGAAGCATGGAGGTGGAAACATCATTCTTTGGGGATGCTTTTCTGCAAAGGGGACAGGATGACTGCACCGTATTGAGGGGAGGATGGATGGGGCCATGTATCGCGAGATCTTGGCCAACAACCTCCTTCCCTCAGTAAGAGCATTGAAGATGGGTCGTGGCTGGGTCTTCCAGCATGACAATGACCCGAAACACACAGCCAGGGCAACTAAGGAGTGACTCCGTAAGAAGCATCTCAAGGTCCTGGAGTGGCCTAGCCAGTCTCCAGACCTGAACCCAATAGAAAATCTTTGGATGGAGCTGAAAGTCCGTGAATGCCCAGCGACAGCCCCCGAAAACTGAAGGATCTGGAGAAGGTCTGTATGGAGGAGTGGGCCAAAATCCCTGCTGCAGTGTGTGCAAACCTGGTCAAGACCTACAGGAAACGTATGATCTCTGTAATTGCAAACAAAGGTTTCTGTACCAAATATTAAGTTCTGCTTTTCTGATGTATCAAATACTTATGTCATGCAATAAAATGCAAAATAATTACTTAAAAATCATACAATGTGATTTTCTGGATTTTTGTTTTAGATTCCGTCTCTCACAGTTTAAGTGTACCTATGATAAAAATTACAGACCTCTACATGCTTTGTAAGTAGGAAAACCTGCAAAATCGGCAGTGTATCAAATACTTGTTCTCCCCACTGTATGTTATAGTAAAAAATACAGAATGTATTATAACAGAATGAAATAGAACAGAATATTTTCGATTTAGTTTATTCTGCCTGTTCTTTGGAATTTTCTAAATACACAATTCCACATAGAACACTGCATGGTGATGAATTACAGCCACAACATCTGTTTGGTGAGAAGGCCTAGGCTTAATGATTCTGATGAAAATATTAACTTTGTCTTTCTCAAGCTAATGTTTTTGCATATTTTCAGTGTGGAACCAGTCTATGTTTAGGGGGGTTATAGCGTAGCCCTAGGCTAACCAATTCAAAATGGCACTAGCAGTAGCCTAATCAGAAAATAGACGGGAAGCAATTATTTCAAAACAGCAGCTTGTTGTTGGAACTTCAATCAACCAGTCCATTTTGAATTTGTGATAAAACTGTTGTCATTTGGCATAGAACGTAGCTTGGGTACCCCATCAGTTAGATAAATTTTTATAGGCATGTACAGTGCCTTCAGAAAGTATTCACACCCCTTGACTTTTTCCACATTTTGTTGTTTCATATACTAACTAGACCGGGCACGCGCGTTCGTCCACATGCGCCATCGCGCACATTTAGATTTTGTCCATCCACACCAGACGCGATCAGGACACGCAGGTTGGAATATAAAAACGAACCAACAACATTCATTTGAGAACTGTTCGAAACACAATAAACATTCGTGGTCATTTAGCTAGCTAGCTTCCTGTTGCTAGCTAATTTGTCCTCGGATATAAACATTGGGTTGTTATTTTACCTGAAATGCACAAGGTCCTTTTTTTCTGGATCTTTGTAGAATTTTGACTCTCTTTGAGTCACACAAAATTGTGTGTTCTCTACTCCGACAATTAATCCACAGATTAAAGGGGAAACCTAGTTAGTTTCTAGTAATCTCTCCTCCTTCAGTCTTCTTCTTCTTCTTCTTCTTCTTCTTCTTCTTCTTCTTCTTCTTCTTCTTCTTCTTCTTCTTCTTCTTCTTCTTCTTCTTCTTCTTCTGTGGACTTTATATGGCAGTTGGCAACCAACTTTAAGGTGCATTACCACCACCAACTGGATTGGAGTGTGGATCTCAGTTCATCTTTCAATCACCCACGTTGGTGTATGATCCTAAAAACCAATGAGGAGATGGGAGAGGCGGAACTTGCAGCACGTCAAGCGTAAAAAATAGAACATAGTTCTGTTTTAGTGCCTGGTTACGCAGATGCTCGTTGACGCACGCGAGCAGTTTGGATGAAATGATTGAATAACATGTATGTGTACATTTATTTTGCAACGCTCGCACATGCAATGCGAGCGGTGTGGTCAGCATGTTAGTCTGAATAAAAATACATAAAAAAATTAGAATTTGTGTCACTGGCCTACAAACAATACACCATAATATCAAAGCGGAATTATGTTTTTTGAAATTTTTATAAATGTATTAAAAATGAAAAGCTGAAATGCCTTGAGTCAATAATTATACAAGCCGTTTGTTATGGCAAGCCTAAATAAGTTCAGTAGTCAAAATGTGCTTAACAAGTCACATAATAAATTGCATGGACTCATTGTGTGTGTAATAATAGTGTTTAACATGATTTTTTGAATGTCTACCTCATCTCTGTGCTCCACACATACAATTATCTGTAAGGTCCCTCAGTCGAGCAGATTCAACCACAAAGACCAGGGAGGTTTACCAATGCCTCGCAAAGAAGGGCACCAATTGGTAGATAAAAAAACAACAACATTGAATATCCCTTTTAGCACAGTTATTAATTACATTTTGGATGGTGTACAGTATCAATACACCCAGTCACCACAAAGATACCAGCGCCTTTCCTAACTCAGTTGTCAGAGAGAAAGGAAACCGCTCTGGGATTTCACCATGAGACCACTTGTGACTTTAAAACAGTTACAGAGATTAATGGGTGTGATAGGAGAAAACTGAGGATGGATCAACAACATTATAGTTACTCCACAATACTAACCTAATTGACAGAGTAAAAAGAAGGAAGCCTGTACAGAATACAAATATTCCAAAACAGGCATCTTGTTTGCAACAAAGCAATAAAGTAATACTACAAAAAATGTGGCAAAGCAATTCACTTTTTTGTCCTGAATACGAAGTTCAAAACATTACTGAGTACCACTCTCCATATTTTCAAGCATAGTGTGGGCTGCATCATGTTATGGGTATGCTTGTAATAGTTAAGGACTGGGGAGTTTTTCAGGATAAAACATAAATGGAATGGAGCAAAGCACTGGCAAAGTCCTAGAGGAAAACCTGGTTCAGTCTGCTTTTCACCAGACACTGGGAGATGAATTCACCTTTCAGCAGGACAATAACCTAAAACACAAGGCCAAATATACACTGGAGTTGCTTACCAAGATGACATTGAATGTACCTGAGTGGCCTAGTTACAGTTTTGACTTAAACCGACTTGAAACTCTATGGCAAGACTCGAAAATGGCTCTCTAGCAATGATCAATAACCAACTTGACAGAGCTTGAAGAATTTTAAAAAGAATAATGTGCAAATATTGTAGAATCCAGGTGTGCAAAGCTCTTAGAGACTAATCCATAAAGACTCACATTTGTAATTGCTGCCAAAGGTGATTCTAACATATATTGACTCAAGGGTGTGAATACTTATGGAAATACAATATTTCTGTCTTTAATTTTCAATAAAAAACGATTTAATCCATTTGGAATTCAGGCTGTAACAACAAAATGTGGAATAAGTCAAAGGGTTTGAATACTTTCTGAAGGCACTGTATTTCTGTAGTTCTAATGGGAACATGTGTGCACACTCATGCACATTCTTACCTCTGACATGGACTTTTTTTTGTTAGAAGCACTGTCATAGTGTCACTATGAAAATGTATAAAACTTGTCTCAGGAGCATACATATTTGATGCAACGAGGGTAGAACTGGCTTATTTGGTCGATATTGTGTAAAAAAAGAAATGTATGCACTAACTGTAAGTCGCTCTGGATAAGAGCGTCTGCTAAATGACGTAAATGTAAATGTAATGATATGATTTACCAAGCAAAGCAGAGCTGTTTTATCGAGGTACAAATATCCTGTGCTTTTTCACTTTGAGCATAGGTTCATAGCACTACAGACACAGCTTGGCTATATTGTAACCGCAAAGCGGCCACAATGCTCTCACATATGGGGCTCACCCAATAGTATTACTTTTGTAACTGAATGAAAACATTTGAACAATGTGATTTAACCGATTGATGTTAGGAAAATAGATGGTAAAGATGTAGAATGGTGTTAAATGCCTGTAAACAGTTTGGGGATAATTTTATTTCTCACAGATTTAATCAGGTAATATTAGGCCTACTGTCACATGCCCATGCTCATCATGGCAAAGTGAAATGACAAAATTTGCTCTCTGTAGCATCTCAAATGATATGTAACAACACCCTGAGTGCATCGGACATGAAACAACAATACATTTGACATTTTAGCAGACACTCTTATCCAGAGTGACTATGGTTAAGTGCCTTGCTCAAGGGCACTTCGACAGATTTTTCACATAGTCGGCTCGGGGATTCAAACCAGCAATCTTTTGGTTACTGGCCCAATGCTCTTAACCGCTAGGCTACCTGCCACTCTACAAATGTAGCAGCACAACAAAATAGATTTTCTTTTGCAGGTGTCTTTTCATTTTAAATGCCAGTGGTGCAACTGCTTTCTAACTTCACTGAACCAAAACAATGTTTTGCAAAACTTTCCAGTGGACAAAACCATTAATCTTGAGGCAACAAGGGGGGGTGCAAAATGCAATCTGTTAATTATTATATCACATATAAAATGGTCATATCAATTTTAATACAGACTATCTCAAAACATTACTTATCATTGAAAATGACAAATTACCTAATGGATCATGATACTTTTCTGGTAAAAAAAAAAGGTGAGGGTGCAAAAACATACGTTTGCACCCCTATTTTGAAAGTGGGGATGCAACTGCTCCGTTTGCTCCATTGCTCAGGTGTCTATGCTCACAGACACACGCATGCACTCTCTCACACACACTCTCACAGAACACACACACACACACACACACACACACACACACACACACACACACACACACACACACACACAGTCATACAAACAATCCAAATAACTTGCTAATTAGCTTCAATCCATCACGATCTGGTGTACAATATGTACCTACATGTACATATTACCTCAAATACCTCGACTAACCGGTGCCCCCGCACATTGACTCTGTGCCAGTACCACCTGTATATAGCCTCGCTATTGTTATTTTACTATTGTTATTTTAAAGCTGCTCTTTAATTATTTGTTACTTTTTTATTTTTTTATACTATTCTTTCTTAAAACTACATTGTTGGTTAAGGGCTTGTAAGTAAGCATTTCACTGTAAGGTCTACACCTGTTGTATTCGGCGCATGTGACAAATACATTTTGATTTGATTTGATTTGAAATGAGAATCGTTGGTGAGTGGTACCAAAAAAGCAAAGTTGAGCCTCTGAAAGGATATATACTGAGTTATATTTTTTGTCCTGTTTAATAAAGTGAGCTTAATCAACAGGCCATTTGAGTCAACACTGCATCAAAAAGGCATAGACAACTTGGGATGGGAAGCGTTCACATTCCAATGTAGCCATCTGTTATTTATACAATGACTCCCTTCTGGTGTACATACCTTTATTGCAGAGAAAAAAACATAAATCTATCAAACCAACTCATTATCTTTTTAATCAGCTGACCTGAGATGTGTCCCAGGGGACTGGAGAGAAGGTGGTGAGTCTGGGAGTCTTGTTATTATTCATATGTCAAACACAGTAGCACTATTACATAGGGCAGTGGCGACCCGTCATTCAAGGCAGGTAAGGCAGAGCCCCACCTGTTTTGAGCCCCACCTGTTAAGCTATTTTGCATGTTGTTTTGGCATTAATACGTGTCACATATCAGTTTGCAAACAATGTAAAAAAAAAAAAAAAGTCAATGAGTTAATAAAACCGCATACAAACATGGTCTCTTTTTTGCTTTCTTGAGTAAGGCAGCTCCAAAATGCAGGTGTTTCAGCCTAGCTCAGTGCTTTCTGTGGTGTTGGGGCAGCCAGCGGAAAATACGGAGCGTAGGGGTTGATAATGTTCTCTAGTTGCGCTGTGATTGGCTCAGTATTTTGTCACTCATGGGGACACTACGTCACCGCAAAATCTACAGGGAGAGCTCGAAAATTCAAGCCCCTTGGGTGCTGCCATAGGTACATTAGAAGTACCCATCCAAGAAGGCTCAAGGTCATTGGCCACAGAGAAAATTACGTCAAATCACGTTATATCTACAGTAGCTTTGATTGGACTGATCATGTCAACATCATACTTTCAAAATCTTAGCTAGCAAGCTAGACAAGCAGTCATCATCATGAATCACATCGACAATCTACAGGCAAATCCTTTTCAATCCTTGTCATATGAAGAGAAATTATAGATAAAACGTATCTGTGCTCATCATAAACATTACATTACACAACAAGTTGGAAATCACAAATTCAACAGTGAATGGTTTGGAAGGAATCAGCAGCTAACTGCAAGCATTGCAAAGCAATCACTAGCCTGCTATTCAGTGGAGTGGGTGTGTGGTCCAAGTCTGGGTTTAAGGGTCTCTTTATCAAGCTTAAAAGGATAAACATTCAACACCATGGGCCAGAAAAGGTTGAATACATTGGCCATGCTGTCAATCCAGCATGACTTCTGTCGCATAAAAAACAACTGGAAACTCTGAACTGGGAAATCTCAGACTTCAGTGAGTTCAAGACAACTGGGAACCCCCGACTGGGAAAATACGTTTGAACGGTCATCCAACTCGGAATTCCAAGTCGGGAACTCTGGCCTCTTTCTAGAGTTCTGATCTGAAGATCACTGACGTCATGATTCAACCTTGTTTTTTTCAGAGTCCCCAGTTGTCTTGAAAGCACCATAAATCCAGAGAATACCAGACTTTGATGACAAAGTTTGATGATAAAATTTGCCCACAAGTAAAATGGCTTGTATGCTGCTGCATAAATGATGTAATATGCCAGGGAGATATGTATACTGTAGCTAAGAAAGTAATACTAAGGGTATGTTGTGTAGTAAGCTGTTAGTAGCCCATGTGCCTCACCCTAATAATTTGGTCCCTTTCCCCCTCATAACTTAGCCTACTGTTCTGACTTGGTGGTGCACATGTAGCCTATAGCCTGTTTTAGAGAAATGTAATCATCGAATATTGTAAAAGCTTTCATTGTCTGCTTTATATGCCCCCTTTATTTATCCTATGATTCTGACTTTGTGTCCAGGGAGAACACTTTAAGAACACCCCATGTTCTGAATTATGTTGCTGTACATTTCGAAAGTGCTGAACAAATACTTATATTGACTATGTCCGTCCTAGCTTGCTCATTAATGTCTTGATCGAAATTACGGATTGCCTCTTATCCGTTTGTCGTCCCCTTATGCCATAGTTCGCACATCTCAATTTTCAGTAGAAACCACATTTGTTTAAGCAAGTCAGCCATATCAGCTATGTTTTTTTAAAAGGCAGTAAATGAGGCTGAATGAACTGTTTTGCTGCCAGGCTCCGCTGATAGCCAGGTGTAGCAATGGTAAGGATTCACTCCATGGTGCTGAAAAGAAAGCTCTGCTGTTGGGACAGCTTTATGTAGGCCCTAACAGTTTGTGGGCACCGCTTGTCACCGTTATAGTGTAATTAATCAATTGTTTAGTGTTGTGTTGTGTTGTGTAGTGGCTTTTCTGGCATGCATCCCAACTTTTTTGGGGGGGTTTGCCCCACCAAGATTTACATGCTAAAATCGCCATTGCATAGGGGACATCACAGAGAATGAAGAGCAGTTAATATTGCTATCAAAGTGCTAAGGAGAGTAATTATCAAGGGGCTAACTTAGTAAACAAAAGTAGAATACTTGAACATGATACCGTTTTTCTGCTTTAAGAGTTGAGTTACATAATCATACCTCCACAATGACTAAGTAATTAGAGGATATTTGGTGTTACTGTATGTTATTTCCTGGAACTGCATAAAGGAAGATTATTGGAACTGAGATATCAATTTTTATTGTGATAGGACACCACTATCTGACAAAGGCCACCCAGAAACCCAGATCTCTTTGGACCTCCCTTCAGGCCAATGAGGAGTCATGTCCCTGTCACTAAATTCCATGCTCCGCCCCTCCCCATCAGACTGGGCAGAGTCAGGCCCTGAGGCTAATCCAGGATCAGCCTGTAGCCCCTGGTTGTCTCTTTCTCTCCTTTTGCCTCTTGTTCTGCTCTCACCTGCCAATTTATTCACAGTCCCCGTGGTTTCTGGCCATCCTCACGTTTGCTCGCTTTCGGCTGCTGGCTCACCCTGAAAGGAGATAAGAGGAAAAATTACTCATTATGAATACTTTAAAAAAAGAGAAAATAATGACTGCGTTTACAATGACAAGCTGCTTGGATGACACTTGGTTTTGTGGGTTCCTCACTTGGCAACGGCAGCTAGCGGAGGGCATTGGTACCGCGTAGTGTGCCAAGGTCTTTGTTGAAGCGGGGCGAGTGTAGTACCGCCAAAGCAAGGGCTTAGCGAAAGGAAATGTTCTATCGGATAGGCATGGAATCGCAGAGACTCTTATTAGTACATCCCACTCCAGCTATAGACCTTTAAAAATACATTACTGACACAGAATTCTGGCTAGGCCTATATCAAGTATGGCTGGAGACCATGTTGGCAGACTGAACCTGTTTTCATTAACCATGTGGAAACCATAAAAATCTTATCCACCCACCTGACAAAAAAATAACTCATACCTTCCCGAACCCCTTTCTTCTCCAAAAATATCTCTCCACATTCCTGGCTCTATCTCCTCCTCCTCTCCCTTTCTGCTCTGCTGAGGCAGGTTTCAGTGCTTTTGAGGAACCAAATGTTACATAACTGGAGGGGCAACCGTCCAGCTGGGCCAAAAAGAAGAGTTTCTACTTAGTGGGGGGTGGGCTGCTCCACATATCCCAGGGACAAGGGCAGTCACATCTAACCACACATATACAGAGGAGAGGAAAGAGAGGATCCGCCCACTGAATAAATGATAGAGGGGAAAAAACCCTCACCGATAAAGCCCTCCATCCATTAATGCAAAGGGACGAGTGTAAATAAGGGAGTGTTTGATCCTCAAGAACATAAAAGTGGAGGCCTTTCCGGACCGTTGTCCTTATTTTCAGACTGGGGAGTCTGTAGACCCAGGCTGTATCTCTATAGTCTACAGTGGCCTCCTCTCCTTGTCTCCTCACTTTCATCTGCACTTTTCTGTTCTGAAAACAAAGAGCAGGTTACAGCAATATGGTTGATCCCTATCAGGCACTTGCTTTCACCTGTACATTTCCTTCCCCTCAGAGCAGAGGAAGGCAGGAGACATGGAGAGGAAGTCTCTGTGGACTATTGAGATGCAGCCCTTGTCAGGGTTTTCCCTCTTTCTACCTATCTCATCCATTCTGCGGCCTAGTGGGCGCTGTTCCACATTACTGTTGCATTATTTGCAAGAGCACGGCAGCTAATGGCAATGAAGCCTTACGTAAGCCCAGAGCATCCAAATGTGTGTCTCTGTGTGTGTGTGACTTTGTCTCTGTGTGTGTGTGTGTGTGTGTGTGTGTGTGTGTGTGTGTGTGTGTGTGTGTGTGTGTGTGTGTGTGTGTGTGTGTGTGTGTGTGTGTGTGTGTGTGTGTGTGTGTGTGTGTGTGTGTGTGTGTGTGTGTGTGTGTGCGTGTGCATGTGTGGGTGTGTGTGTGTGTGTGTGTTTGAGAGAAAGTATCGAGTGAGAACGAGCAAGAGAGTGTTTGTGTGTACAACAATGAACTCAACGCACAACACACAATACACTCCCTGAGGGCCCAATCCAGTGCATCTCTCGCTCTCTCCCTCTTTTTCTCTCTGGAGCTAGCTGACGCCGCAAAGCATATACTCAACTGAGAGTGACTAATTATACTCACAAAGAAGATGACGGAGATGATGGATTTGAGCATTGCCACACTAATCATCATCATCCTCATCCTCATCAACAATGATATATCCATAAAACACACACACACACACACCTCCTACTTTGACAAAACACTGCATCATCACATTTCCAAATGTGGATCCGGAGTCAATGTCTCAGAACGTGGAGAGATATATGTTCTCTGTAATGAGGACAGAGGAAAATACATATTCAAACATTAAGTACCAGGGCTGGAGAAGCCTCCTCTGTGGCTGGTTCCTAACAGGGGAGGATGGGGAGATGTAACCTACACTACATTGACATGTGTTCACTGTATGAACTATGCATAGTTAATGCTAGGAGAACAGTATAGAGTCGATGCTGTCTATCTCAGCTTAGCCACGTGATGGAGAGAGGTCAGGTTAGTGCAGCTGATGTTCCGAGGAGGAGAAGGAATGGAAAGAACAGCAGCATATATATTGAATAACTGTCAAGACATCTCTGAACATTGATAAAAAATCCTAACAGAAAAATGCTGAAATAGCATTCAAGGTACCAATTCACTTCGATTTCTGTATTTTTCTGTGAAATGTGTTCTACCTTTCCATATGGGTGAAAGGCACTCTAACGGATTGTATCAAATGATGGGTCCTATGAATGGGATGAGTACACCAATTTACTGGTGGTTTTTGGTCTACTGATAATAACCTCTGAATTCACCAACCCTTGAAGTAACTTTCCTCACAATGTTCAACCTCAATTTCAACCCAATAAACCTAGAGATTGCAATACCTCCTCCAAGTCTCCAGAGACTTATGCTTGTAAGCTACAGTGAGGGAAAAAAGTATGTGATCCCCTGCTGATTTTGTACGTTTGCCCACTGAGAAAGAAATGATAATGATAATTTTAATGGTAGGTTTATTTGAACAGTGAGAGTCAGAATAACAACAAAAAAATCCAGAAAAACGTATGTCAAAAATGTTATAAATTGATTTGCGTTTTAATGAGGGAAATAAGTATTTGACCCCCTCTCAATCGGAAAGATTTCTGGCTCCCAGGTGTCTTTTATACAGGTAACGAGCTGAGATTAGGAGCACACTCTTGAAGGGAGTGCTCCTAATCTCAGTTTGTTACCTGTATAAAAGACACCTGTCCACAGAAGCAATCAATCAATCAGATTCCAAACTCTCCACCATGGCCAAGACCAAAGATCTCTCCAAGGATGTCAGGGACAAGATTGTAGACCTACACAAGGTTGGAATGGGCTACAAGACCATCGCCAAGCAGCTTGGTGAGAAGGTGACAACAGTTGGTGCGATTATTTGCAAATGGAAGAAACACAAAATAACTGTCAATCTCCCTCGGCCTGGGGCTCCATGCAAGATCTCACCTCGTGGAGTTGCAATGATCATGAGAACAGTGAGGAATCAGCCCAGAACTACACGGGATGATCTTGTCAATGATGTCAAGGCAGCTGGGACCATAGTCACCAAGAAAACAATTGGTAACACACTACGCCGTGAAGGACTGAAATCCTGCAGCGCCCGCAAGGTCCCCCTGCTCAAGAAAGCACATATACAGGGCCATCTGAAGTTTGCCAATGAACATCTGAATGATTCAGAGGAGAACTGGGTGAAAGTGTTGTGGTCAGATGAGACCAAAATCGAGCTCTTTGGCATCAACTCAACTCGCCGTGTTTGGAGGAGGAGGAATGCAAGAACACCATCCCCACCGTCAAACATGAAGGTGGAAACATTATGCTTTGGGGGTGTTTTTCTGCTAAGGGGACAGGACAACTTCACTGCATCAAAGGGACGATGGACAGGTGCCATGTACCGTCAAATCTTGGGTGAGAACCTCCTTCTCTCAGCCAGGGCATTGAAAATGGGTCGTGAATGGGTATTCCAGCAGGACAATGACCCAAAACACACGGCCAAGTCAACAAAGGAGTGGCTCAAGAAGAAGCACATTAAGGTCCTGGAGTGGCCTTGCCAGTCTCCAGACCTTAATCCCATAGAAAATCTGTGGAGGGAGCTGAAGGTTCGAGTTGCCAAACGTCAGCCTCGAAACCTTAATGACTTGGAGAAGATCTGCAAAGAGGAGTGGAACAAAATCCCTCCTGAGATGTGTGCAAACCTGGTGGCCAACTACAAGAAACTTCTGACCTCTGTGATTGCCAACAAGGGTTTTTCCACCAAGTACTAAGTCATGTTTTGCAGAGGGGTCAAATACTTATTTCCCTCATTAAAATGCAAATCAATTTATAACATTTTTTTTCTGGATTTTGTTGTTGTTATTCTGTCTCTCACTGTTCAAATAAACCTACCATTAAAATTATAGACTGATCATGTCTTTGTCAGTGGACAAACGTACAAACACTTTTTTCCCTCACTCTACCACCTCCCCACTACAGCAGTGGGGCTAACATATAACATCCTCGTATCTCTGCCTCTCTTTATCTCTCCTGAACTCATGGACACAAGGTGCATCTCTCCAGGAGTAGTAGTCCAACAAATCATGCGATGTCAGCAATCTGCGCTCCTGCTACTCCCCTGGCCGCCCTATCACCATCTGACCCACAGGTCACCCTCCATCACCCTGTGGAAATGACCAAGAAATGTTGTCAGGCCCAATCAATGGGCAGCACAGCTGCTTGTTTAATTAAGGCTTGGGGTGGGGGGTGGTCGAGGCTGGGGTGGTCAAGGGTGAAGGTGAGGCCACCCTGGCAAGGAACAGAAGGTCCTAGAGGGTCTGTGAGTGCTGAAATCAGCTGGGGTGGGCCTCCCATTAATCATCACCTATTGGTAAATCCATCTGTGTCTGGACCAGCTCTCTCACCAGGCCAGCACACACACCCTGACCTCACCACCAAGTAACAAGAGAAAGGGAGGGAGGAAGGGGGATGTAAGTGAAAGAGAGACAGAAAGAGAAGGAGAAAAAACTAAAAAAGGAAAAGAGAGATGTATAGAGAAAGAGAGATAATAGTATAGGTAGATGGAGATGCGTTTGGGGTGGAGAGAAGAATGAAGACATTAGGAGAAAGAGATGAAATGAAGGGAGGGAATAGCCTGCTGTGTTTGCAATCCAGCCAATAAAGAATGTCTGGACGCCACGCTGTGAGGACAATATCTGAAGACAAGACAACAATTGGCAAACCCCAACAGAGACTCAGTCGATGAAACATTTGAAAGACTTGTATCTGAATGGCTGTGCATTACACATACTTCATTTATCTCTATGAAGGCACTAGGAGGTTGACTAGGAGTAGAGGGTTGCAGACCCCGACAGAAATCATTGCGTTGCGGTCAGCATTTTTCATGCTGCGGGTGGGAGCAGGAGGTCAGACAGACGACTTTGGAATTAAAATATTTTCTGGGTCCCACAGATTATTTGGAAACGGTCTTCTTTCTGCTTGGTATGGGTTAGCCTAGGCCTACCTGTTGTATTAAAAGCACATCTTTGTTCCATTACCTACCTGTTGTATTAAAAGTACATCTTTGTTCCATTACTTACCTGTTGTATTAAAAGTACATCTTTGTTGCATTATTCACTCCGCCTACCTCTCCTCTCCTAGTTGTGCGTACCAGTTAAATTGTGCCTGTAGTAGCCTATATGTGTGGTCTCAATGAAATAGAGTAGGCTGCCTATGCATGGGCGTAGAATCACGTGGCAGTTATCTTTCCAAGAAAATTAACTTAAATATGATTACAGTAATAGTTTAGTACAGTGTCTGTAAATAAATATTGGTAATGGAAAGAAATGAAGGGGGCTCAACCAACGTGAGTCGAGGTGCAGTCCAAAAATTAGATCATCAATAAAAAGGAAACGCGCACACAGGCTACCATGGTGAGCAAGCATTGCACCGTTTCATTTTCAATAACTATTAATTACCCATTTATTTGTCTCTGCCTGCAAATCCTCCTCCTAAAAGGTAGGCTATATCCTATATGTGAAAAGTAGGAGAAAGTGCAAGTGTCCGCTGTCATCGTGCTTGCTGCTTCAAGTTCAGTGGCCATGTGTGGTCTCAAAGAGTAGGCTATAGCTTATATATGGGTGGAGACGCACGGGGCAGTTTATCTGTCCACGGAAATGTACTTCCTAAATATGATTAGGCTATCGTTTACTACATTGCCTAGAAATAAATATATTTGTCTCCGTCTGAAAATCGAGAAAGTGCAAGTCTTTCCAACTCTGCTCTCTTCTAACTAAGAATAGTAATACAGATAGCCTAATATAATGGCCCATGTGAGAATCTCTGGTAATTTAACCTATTTCTTAGGTTATTTTTGTGCATTTTGATATTGCCTATAGGGCGCAAATTTGCTGGGACTCTGGCTGGCAAGTGCGCTGTGTCACATATGCCTAAAATAACATTGCTGGACTGTGATTGGGCATGGGACCAGTTTTTTTGCGGTAGCGGGTGGGAGTCGGACAGAAAGCCGGCGGGTGTGGGCGGGTGCAGTATGAAAAGCTGCGGGTGTGGGCGGGAGCGGGATGAAGAAATCAGTCCCATGCAGACCTCTAACTAGGAGGTTGGGGAGAAGCAGGCAGCTTTTACCAGCTGCCAATAATAGTCATTACAGAGTCATTACTATGACCTGACAGCGATCCATAACGATTTAATTCTGCTTTATTCCTGTCTTGATGTGTCTCATATACAGACAGGCTGGTTTATTTTATTTTAATAATTACATTTGGGGAGATGATGGTGATGAGATAAGGGAAATTAGGGACTAAAGTGGGAATTAAGTGGGAATACATTTATCTGGAACAAATAATATGATTTGGTAATTCTCTGTGTTACAGGATCTGTAACTTAATTAAATTAAAATGCAGCTAAAGCTCTACTTTAATATGATTTGTAATTAACACATTTCCCAGCAATGTACATAATTTGTCTGTAGACAATTGGAGTGCTTACAGGCTTTTCTGTTTCAACCTATTTTGTGAAACTGTCAAAGGCTTTTATGTGTGTTGTAGTGTGTGTGTGTTTGTGTGTGTGTGTGTGTGTCGCGATCGTCATACGAAGCAGACCAAGGCGCAGCGTGATACGAGTACATACTTTTATTTTAGTACTTACAAATACACAAAATAACAAAACGATACGTGAAGTCCTCGGTTATACAATACAAACCAACACGGAACAAGATCCCACGAATCACAAGTGCCCAAAAGGCTGCCTAAGTATGGTTCCCAATCAGAGACAACAAGCAACAGCTGATTCTCGTTGCTTCTGATTGAGAACCACCCTGGCCAACATAGAAACACATAACCTAGAACA
Organism: Coregonus clupeaformis; assembly: GCF_020615455.1. NCBI lineage: Eukaryota > Metazoa > Chordata > Actinopteri > Salmoniformes > Salmonidae > Coregonus > Coregonus clupeaformis. Next base: position 49,465,500 of record NC_059210.1, on the reverse strand, counting down.
GAACATAGGAAACGAAACATAGACACTACACAAAGAAACTAACACATTGGCTCAACATACAAGAGTCCCCAGAGCCAGGGCGTGACAGTGTGTGTGTGTTTGTGTGTGTGCGTGTGTGCGTTATTTGTAACTTGATGTGTTTACATATTTCCCTATAATCACTGCTACTGACAACCAGCCTGTAATACTGACAAATACTGGCTAATACAGAAACAATGGTATGGTGCTTTAGCCAGATGCCCTTCTCAGTCATTGACAATGAGGAAAGAGAAGACCTGCTTATTCAATGTAGTTAACAGGCCTGCTACATCTGATCTTTCTCAACATCTCACAAGACCACAGAAATGGCTGCCAGTCCTATAAAACCAATGACATGAGGGCTGATTAACAGCAACAATGTGTGATGGACATTACCTACCATGTTATAGTTTTATCAGTTGCTAACTGCCCCAATGTACAAACACAGCCATGGAGTCTATTCAATGGTTTAGCCACCCAGCGCTAATACACAACTGTATTAACAAATGTGGATACTTAACACAGTATGTTATGTAGCTCCAGAAGAGGGAGGGATCCTTATCTGCCTGCCTAATATATATATATATATATATATATATATATATATATATAAACTCTCTGCCGAGTTTAATTAGCACAATCAGGAGAGAGATATAGGATTAATATGTCTGATTAAGTGGCTGACTGAATTAGCATGGGGAGTGTAGGGAGGGTTTTGAAGGGAGTGAGAGAGAGTAGGAGGGAGGGATTATAAAAAGAAAGATGTCATTACAGACTGACAGCGTCCAACTGAGAAGATAATATTTCCTGGTTTTACCTCGTCTTCCAGTCACAGTGGGGCCAGTCTCTTCTCTTTGATTAATTATTTTTGACAAGGAAATGTTCCTCTGATTCATCTGACTGTGAAATGGATTCCTATTCGCCATTCTGTCTTAGGTTTTCAGTAGTACACATACCAGCTGTCAATTCTTCATGAAGGGGAAGATAATTGTTTTGGCCCCTTGAAAACTGCAGATTCACCGAATACATTATGATACATTTTTACTGAGAGAGACACAGGTATTAAAGATGAGTGGGCCTTATGAAGGTGCTTAACTGGGTAGAGGAGATATGAAGGGAGGTACAAAGAGAATTTCCTCCTAAGAAGAGAGAAAAAAGGAGACAATGCCCAAAATTCTAAAGGCAGAGGAAGAAAATTGGGAAAAGTAGTTTATGAAAAAGCAGAAAGCCGAGAAGATGAAAGCCCTACATGGCGAGGCCCGGGGGAGAGGAGTTAATTACCAATATATGGAATCACCCACACCTCAGAATGTTTGACTCTCTTATGAAAGCCTGCCAAACACTGGAACATAGGAGGGTTTTGGGCTTTAAGCATGACACTGAGGGAGTCATCTGAAGACACATTACATGCACATTTCAAATGATTTATTTTACTTTCTCATGGAGCATGCCAGCTGTGTTGTATAATACCCATAACATGTTTACTATTGAAACTGGTCTCAAATGACATGTTTATAACAGTTGTTTTCTATGACCTATGTGGGTGGAAAGGAGACTAGTGGAGAGGAGGGAGGGAGGGAAAGGACAAAATAGTAAAAAGAAAGGCAGAAGAGAGTGCGGGATGAGGGAGGTGTGGAGTAAAGGAGAGAAAAGGAGAGAAGTGGGAAGGAAGAGGAGTGAGGGCAAAGAGTAAAAAGGGAAGCAAAAAAGTTGAGAGAGGCATAGAGTGTGATGGGAGAGGAGAGAGTAGTAGAGTAGAGTGATTGGCTCATGGTGATTCAGTAGGCCTACTCATCTGTCCCCCACTGAGGCTAGTCTGGGTGAGTCACTGGGCGTGATGTCTGTCTCTATGGGCCAGGGGGAAGTGACCACATCGCTCGCACACAAACACACACACACACACAGGCACACGTGCACACACTACAATATATGCACACATACAGTGCCTTGCAAAGGTATTCATCCCATTGGCATTTTTCCGATTTTGTTGCATTACAACCTGTAACTTAAATTGATTTATATTTGGATTTCATGTTATGGATATAAACAAAATAGTCCAAATTGGTGAAGTGAAATGAAAAAAACGTTTGTTTCAAAAAATGAAATAAAATAAAAATAACGGAAAAGTGGTGTGTGCATATGTATTCACTCCCTTTGCGCTGAAGCCCCTAAATAAGATCTGGTGCAACCAATTACCTTCAGAAGTCACATAATTAGTTAAATAAAGTCCACCTGTGTGCAATCTAAGTGTCACATGATCTCAGTATATATGCACCTGTTCTGAAAGGCCCCAGAGTCTGCTACACCACTAAGCAAGGGGCACCACCAAGCAAGCGGCACCATGAAGACCAAGGAGCTCTCCAAAAAGGTCAGGGACAAAGTTGTGGAGAGGTACAGATCAGGGCTGGGTTATTTAAAAATATCAGAAACTTTGAACATCCCACAGAGCACCATTAAATCCATTATAAAAAAATGGAAAGAATATGGCACCACAATAAACCTGCCAAGAGAGGGCCGCCCACCAAAACTCACGGACCAGGCAAGGAGGGCATTAATCAGAGCGGCAACAAAGAGACCAAAGATAACCCTGAAGGAGCTGCAAAGCTCCACAGTGGAGATTGGAGTATCTGTCCATAGGACCACTTTAAGCCGTACACTCCACAGAGCTGATCTTTACGGAAGAGTGGCCAGAAAAAATGCCATTGTTTAAAGAAAAAAATAAGCAAACACGTTTGGTGTTCGCCAAAAGGCATGTGGGAGACTCCCCAAACATATGGAAGAAGGTACTCTTGTCAGATGAGACTAAAAGTTAGCTTTTTGCCCATCAAGGAAAATGCTATGTCTGGCGCAAACCCAACACATCTCATCACCCGAGAACACCATCCACACAGTGAAGCATGGTGGTGGCAGCATGCTTCACTGTTTTTTTATCGGCAGGGACTGGGGAACTGGTCAGAATTGAAGGAATGATGGATGCCGCTAAATACAGGGAAATTCTTGAGGGAAACCTGTTTCTGTCTTCCAGAGATTTGAGACTGGGACGGAGGTTCACCTTTCAGCAGGACAATGACCCTAAGCATACTGCTAAAGCAACACTCGAGTGGTTTAAGGGGAAACATTTAAACGTCTTGGAATGGCCTAGTCAAAGCCCAGACCTCAATCCAATTGAGAATCTGTGGTATGACTTAAAGATTGCTGTATACCAGCAGAACCCATCCAACTTGAAGGAGCTGGAGCAGTTTTGCCTTGAAGAATGGGCAAAAATCCCAGTGGCTAGATGTGCCAAGCTTATAGAGACATACCCCAAGAGACCTGCAGCTGTAATTGCTGCAAAAGGTGGCTCTACAAAGTTGTGACGAGTACTGAGGATACAAAGAGGCAGGACGCAGATGCAGGAATCAACAATGTAAAGGTTTACTTAACACTGAGCAAGAGAACAACAAAGAGCGAGTACACAACATGACACTAACAATCACACACATCACTGAACAGTCCAGGGCTATATAGGGGTGGTGATGGGATGATGAGGTGCAGGTGCGCTGGAGGTGATTAGGGTGCGTTGGGTTTCCATTCCGGTGTTGCCGAGGTGGTGCGCTCAGACCGGTGGCTCAGTAGTCCGGCGAATCAGAGCACCGGAGGGGAGTAACGGGAGGAGACGTGACAAAAGTATTGATTTTGGGGGGGAGAATAGTTATGCACGCTCAAGTTTTCTGTTTTTTTGTCTTATTTCTTGTTTGTTTCACAATAAAAAAGTGGTAGGCATGTTGTGTAAATCAAATGATACAAACCCCTAAAAAATCCATTTAAATTCCAGGTTGTAAGGCAAAATAGGGAAAATGCCAAGGGGGGTGAATACTTTCGCAAGCCACTGTAAGCACACACAAGCACACACACACACACGTGCGCACACGCGCACACACACACGCGCACACACAAACACAGGACCGCAGAGCATAGCGGGGCCATGAGGACTCAGGCTCCTGGTCTGCCATGAAAGAGGCATGCTAAAGGACTGGGGTGATTACAAATTAGAGCAGCACCTATGATGTTCCCCTCTCTTACTCCCAGGAGACTCAACCAGGGATGGAAGTCCTGTTGGTTCCTCATCTGCCTCACAGGTTGGCTGCTGCTATTATTCTACATTTAACATGGTCGCATAAAGCTGTTGTTATAATGAAATGACATTGTTTAACTGTGTAATAAAATCAACAGTGAATATCTGAACCATTAAGTGTTTATGCATTGATAATGTGCAGGCTGAACTAACTGCATAAAATATTTAATGGTTTGGAAAGTCACTGAAAGTGTGAACTGACATTCAGTCACTCCTTCTACCTGCCTCAGCTCACAACACAACACATCACTCTGTCTCACCCAACTCTTGCAAATGACCAACAAACAGCCATTTCCACCCACTTCCATGTGTCTAGCACGCACACACACACACACACACACGCACAAGCACAAGCACACGCACACGCACACACACACACGTACATACACAATAAGCTCCTCAATCAAGATTCTCTGTCTCTGGTGGGAGCAGCTAGTATTTGGGAGACTGAGGCCTAGATTCAATCAGATCAAACGTTAACCGGCGATAGCAGCCACCCGCATATAGGATGTTTTGGCGATGTCAGAAGAGGCTAAAGCGGATCTGATTGAATCAAGCCCTGAGTGTCTCAGTTTGAGAGAAGCCTCCCAGAGCATGTAAGCCTTGTGTTTCCGCATGCTTACACCCCTCTTAGACCCCTCTGCTCCTCCTCAGCCCAAACTCGAAATCCTCACGGACACGTCTCACCACAAAGTGTAACATCCCACGCAAGTCTTGTCGAGGAACATGCAACGGGAGGAAACTCATGCGAGGAGGTTTTCCATCCTTCCCTTTCAGCCAGAGAGAGAGAGACAGAGAGCGGTGGGTTTACAGTATGTGCAGCTGTCATTGCTGCTTCCTTAAGAGGATTTCAGATATCAGTGCTAAGCATAATGTTCATTACAGGTATTGAGGAGGGGATGTGGATGGTGGAGTTAAGAGAGAAACTGCTGATGTGGTACCAGAGGAGCAGAGTGTAATGTACCATCTGTAGGCTAGATTAGAAGACCGCCTCGTATCAGAAGAGCTGTGAGCCAGATAGCTTCATACCACACAGACACACACACACACACACACACACTCATCTGCTACTCAACAGCTAGGATTGCTTGTGTGCAAAAACAGATACAAAAGGGGAGACACACATGCTTGTGTGTATGTGTATGTGTGAGTGTGTGATTGCGTGTTTGTGCGAGTGTGTGCTAGTGTGTGCATGTGTGTGTGTGCGCGTGTACTGCATAGGACCACGGATAGAGCTCAAAGGATCATGTCTACCAGATCGCTCCATAGAAACTTTGAGTGGATTCTGTAGAGGTTTAATGATTACACACACTGTGCCAACAATATGCTCATTTGGTTATCTTACAAATATATCAGTTAAACAAAGCATGAATGATAAGAAGTACTATCATTGTCACTTGAATATGGACGATAATCATTGTATTGCTTGAAATGTTGACACAAATGATGATGCTGACAATGATGTGGTTGATAACAGCTAATTGTCATGCATCAACAACAATGGCAACATGCAACAACAAAGAAGAATAATGTAGTCAGATGGTATCACTCAAATTGATTAGCTTTTAAGCTTGAACAATGAAAATGAAATAAGGCAAAGAACAGAGGAGAGAGAATGGGAGGGAGGGAGGGAGGGAGGGAGATCTACAAAAAATGAAGCAGACAGACAGACAGACAGACAGACAGACAGACAGACAGACAGACAGATGGAGAAACAGATAGAGAGCAATGCTAGAGAGAGGGGGCACTGCGAGGAGACTTGTTTTCCTTTTCTTTGATCATCTCGTGCATGAGGGACTGTGAAGAAAGATAGAGATAGAGATAGATATATATAGAGAGAGACGGAGAGAGAGAAAAGAAGAGAGGGAGAGAGAGAGGCAGCTGATGATGAGGAGTACAGGCCACGCACCATCAGCCATGCGTCTCTGTCTTGCCCAGACCATCAGTCTTCCGGTGCTTTCCGGAACGATCTCGCGCCAGTCTAGCCCATAGCCTCAGTGCCAGCAGCAGCTGTTGTCGCCCACCAGCCCTCCCCATCCAGGGAGTGTAGTGTATGCACCAACGCATCAGAGAATCGTCAGGGTACTACAGTCAGATACTGTAGCAACACTGCCTGCCATGCAGACTCCCTGACACCAAAACATAGACACCAAAACATAGCAGAGAGACACAGAAAGAGTCACAGTGAGGAGAGTAGGATTGGGTGTTGTATACAGTACAGGATTCTGAATAAGTAGGTTGCAGCTTTGACAAAGGGTGGGTTAGAGATGTGAGGAGGAAACAGACAGAGGGAAGAGAGAGTGATAAAGGGAGAGAAAGAGAGATGAAGTCAGTGAGAATGTGTCTGTACGAGAGAGAGAGCGAGAGATATAGGGAGGGACAGAGAAAAGTAAGCAGGATAGAGCTGAAGAGAAATTGGAGGAGATACAGTACAGCCTGTATATTCCATAGACATGTTTGGTTATCAAGACCGAATACTTCTGCTAGTTCTGCTCATGTATACAGGTCGGGACATCTGATATACAGGCAATGGGCCATATCTACACTCTTAGAAAAAAGGTGCTATCTAGAACCAATAAGGGTTCTTCGGCTGTCCCCATAGGAGAACCATTTGAAGAACCCTTTTAGGTTAAAGGTAGAAAGAACGCTTTTGGTTCCAGGTAGAACCCTTTTGGGTTCCATGCAGAACCCTTTCCACAGAGGGTTCTACATGGTACCCAAAATAGTTATACCTGGAACCAAAAAGGGTTCTGCTATGGGGACAGCCGAAATAACCCTTTTGGAACCCTTTTTTCTAAAAGTGTATATGGGTAACAGCCGAAGGATAAAGGACATATTTCAGTGAAACGGGCCATGCTTGAACTGTGCTTTCTGTAATTGATGGCTATAGTTGGAGGTATGCAGGTGTATATTAACAACTGAGACACCTCTGATTGGAAAAGTTAGAGGGGTGGAATAGAGAAACGTTTATCTGTGTGTGTGTGTGTTTCAACAGCAGGCTTACCAGACAGAGTCTACATGTGTGTCTGAGTAGACATGTGAAATGATAGAGATAGAAACAGATGGAAAGTAAGCCTCTCTCTCTCTCTCTCTCTCTCTCTCTCTCGCCCTTTTCTCTGTGGAGAAGCAGGGCGTCTGAAGAGGTTATTTAGTTTTCATCTGGAGATGAAACTGAAGAGCTGTGTGGAGAGCCACAGTGGAATTACTGACTAGGGATGTACACTCCTGGGGCTCCCTGTCTCGCTCTCTCTCTCTCTCTCTCGCTGCCTTTTTCTTTCTGCTTTTCTCTCCGCTTTGCCTCTATCTCTTGCTCTCTCTCTTCTCTTACCCTCTCTTGCCCACCATTCTCTCTCCATCTCCCACCTTTCTGATCTTCCCCAGTGAGCTCACACTCTGCTCATTCGAGTCTCCCTCCTCCTCCCGGCTGCCTCTCCGGCCGTCTCACCTCTAATTCAAACTCCTTTCAGCCCAGACTGAACCATGACAGCCCTGCTGAGCTCCAGGTTCCTCCTCAGTCCTGTCTGAATCTATGTGGGAGAGCATCATTAATGGCACCCCCATCCCACTCCACAGTAATTTTTTTAAAAACAGCCCTCGTCCCTCCATCCTCTCTTGTGTTTTCCTTTCATCCTTTCATTCCTGGGATCGGACGAGGTCTGAGACGAGGACGGTGGCTCTGCTGACATGTCAACTCTGCCAGGGCTGCTGTGTGATAACCTGATGCTAATGAGCTGAGATGTCAAAGCTGAACCTTCACTCTAAGCCTCATTGGGGATGTTCCCCGCCATCGCACAAAAGTCAACATGCTAAAAATAAGAGAGCTATACGGAAAGTGCTAGACTACATCATCAACCCCATCACTCCCCATCCCCCATCTCTCTGCAGTAATCTAGGGAAGGTTCTAGGGAAGGTTGAGGCCCCTCCCTTCCGTCGCTGGAGGCCAATAGGGAGGAGGTCAGAGACTTGAGAGTGTGGTGCCGGGACAACAACCTCTCCCTCAACATCAGCAAGACAAAGGAGCTGATCGTGGACTACAGGAAACGGAGGGACGAGCAAACCCTCATTCACATCAACAGGGCTGTAGTGGAGCGGGTCGAGAAGTTCAAGTTCCTCGGTGTCCAGATCACTTAGGATCTATCATGGTCCACACACACCAACACAGTCGTGAAGAAGGCACGGCAACGCCTCTTACCCCCAAGGAAAAATGTTGCATGGACCCTCAGACTCTGACTGCAAGGCACTACAGAGGGTAGTGTGTACGGCCCAGTACATCACTGGGGCTGAGCTCCCTGCCATCCAGGACCTCTATGCCAGGCATTGTCAGAGGAAAGCCCTACATTTTCAAAGACTCCAGCCAACCAAAACTGTTCTCTTTGCTACCACACGGCAAGTCTGGAACCAACAGGACCCTGAAAAGCTTCTGCCCCCAAGCCATAAGACAGCTAAATAGTTAGTTAGATAGATAACCAAATAGCTACCCAGACTACCTGCATCACTTTTTTTGATCACATGCGCTGCTGCTACTGTTTATTATCTATCCTGTTGCCTAGTCACTTTATTCCTAGTTATATGTACATATCTACTTCAATTACCTCATACCCCTGCACATCAGCTCAGTACTGGTACCCCATGTATATAGCCAAGTTATTGTTACTCAGTGTGTATATATTATTACTTTTATTATGAAGTGTTATTACTTTTCTATTATTTCTCTATTTCCTTTCTCTTTTCATTGTTGGGAAGGGCCCATAAATAAGAGTTTCACTCTTAGTCTACACCTGTTGTTTATGAAGCATGTGACGAATAACATTCGATTTGATTTGATTTTGGAGGTTTGGAGAAGCCACATAATTAAGGTGGCATTGTGAATCTGGTAAAGTGGACCCAGGCAGCCAGCCTTCCTGAAAGCTCTGACTTGACGAGAGTGTGGCGCCCTGTGAATTTACACTTCCTGACTGTTTCCTGTTTACGCATAACTTCCTTTATCAATCTGACCACCCGACCCAGTGCACATAAAAACCCCTCCTCCTCCCTGTCCACATGTGTGCTGTGAGGGAACCAGAAAAGAAACTGAGAAGAACGTCACACATAACCCTGTTCAGCGGTGCTGTGGATTGTCGTAGCAGGTGAAAGAGACATAAAGGATGGAGAGAGAAAGAGAGAGCAAGAAAGGAGGCAGAAAGAAAGAAAGAAAGAAAGAAAGAAAGAAAGAAAGAAAGAAAGAAAGAAAGAAAGAAAGAAAGAAAGAAAGAAAGAAAGAAAGAAAGAAAGAAAGAAAGAAAGAAAGGGAGGGAAGGAAAAAGAGACATGGAGAGGAAGGGAGGATGGAGAGAGAGAGAGAGAGGGGGAGATTATTCAAATAGAAACAAGGCCAGCCTCAGCTAATCTCTGTTACAACAGAGCCCAGAAAATGGAGCTCCGCTTTCTCTGCCTCTCAAAGCCCTGGACTAACAATGGACAGACAGGGATGAAATCAAATTTGCACCCCCCACACAACAACCCCCACTTATTTATCCACAAGCACACAAGACACACACACCCCAACTCGCCTCTCATTCCTTCCCTCCCCTTTCCATCCCTCCATCTCTCCTGCGTCCACTCTCCCTCCCCCACCTAGTTAACTTCATTGGTGAGGGAGGAAGAATGCTGAGGGTGCAGACTCAGGAGAACCAGCATGAATTAGAATCTGAAGTGCACTTTGTTTTGGTCCTCTCCTGCCAAATTAAATTACGTAATCAATTAATATAAGCACAATGGAGAACAGATTAAGTCTAAATTTAAAACAGCTCTAAACTCCCCTAACCCCAGTGTAATGATGTGTTTTTCTAATGGCCGTGTGATGGAACCATGCCAAACACACTGTATGCTATAAAATATCCTCACATGCAAAGACACAAATTCAAAACATCTATCTGTGCATTCATCAGAACTCAGCAAGAGTAGCCGCAGTGGGTTAGCCTTTTCAAGAGCAAGAGCCCCCATTGTTTATTTTTTGTTCCCTTTTCTCTCTTTTGGACTTGGTTAGCATGTGCATATATTAGAGCAGATCAAACTGCTTTGATAATTCAGCTGGAAACACAATTAAACAAATTAAACAAGATAACCTCAGTCAGTATGTGAGGAGGGGTGGTGCTGTGTGTGTGCGTGTGTGTGTGTGTGTGTGTGTGTGTGTGTGTGTGTGTGTGCGTGCGTGTGTAAATTCAAATCCAATTTTATTTGTCACATGCTTCGTAAATGAGAACTTGTTCTCAACTTGCTTACCTGGTTAAATAAAGGTGAAATAAAAATAAAAAGAACAGTGAAATGTTTACTTACAGGCCCTTCCTAACAAAGCAGAGAGAAAAAAAGAGAAATAATAGAGAAATAAAAACACGAGGAATAAATACACAATGGGTGTGTGTATGCATCCATGTAAAGCATCCTTGCCAGCATGTGTTTGTATATGTAGACTGCTCTGCTGATCTACTGAAGTATTCATGGAGATGTGGACGTCTGGAGGACATATCAGGGCCAGAGGTGCTGAGGGCCTGTTCATTAAGAGGGCCTGTTCATTAACTCTCAGGTGTCAGATACACACGTCATGGATGAGGTAGCACTGCAGTAGAACAGGCCTCAGGTACACACACAAGCAAACACGGATATGTGTACGCACGCACACATGCACAAACACACACACACACTCGTTCACACACACGCACGCACATACACACACACACACACACATTGAGCAGCTTCTCTACTTGGGGTCATCAAGGCACATATCCAGATCAGGTATATTCAGTAACACGTTTATCTAGACCTGTTATACAATTATAGCAAACAATGTGTGGATCATTGTCTTTCATCAGCGTCGCCACTTCGCGGTTTACATAAGCAGGATTTAATAATAGAACAAGCACAGTTACGCTCTCTGACTGTTCTCCTCTGCTCCCATATGGGTAGGAGAGACAATAATAAGCAGGTTTGTGATACTATTTTCATAATGAGAGAAAGAAGGGGAGAGAGAGAGAGAGGGTGGGGGAGAAAGAGAGAGAGGGGGGAGAGAGAGAGAGAGAGAGAGAGAGAGAGAGAGAGAGAGAGAGAGAGAGAGAGAGAGAGAGAGAGAGAGAGAGAGAGAGAGAGAGATTGAAAGAGAGAGAGAGAGAGAGAGAGAGAGAGAGACGCACATTCCCTTGCCACATCTGCCATTCACCCCACTGTAGTTGCTAGTGTCTTGGCCTCTTCTGTGTTCTCGGATGCTGTGTTGTCTCGGGAGTTTGAAGCTTGTGCATTTAATTTGGCATCAACAGCATGGATCAAAAGAACAGCGCTCATGGCTTTGTTTCAGATTTGCTCATGAGAAGGAGCTTGTTGCAGTTCAAACAGGAGCAAATATCCCATTACAGGTTATGTCCGTACACTCAGTGCAAACAAGCACTGTTTTCTGTGTGTGTGTGTGTGTGTGTGTGTGTGTGTGTGTGTGTGTGTGTGTGTGTGTGAGTGTGTCTCTGCCTGGCCTGAGAGACCCCAAAACTGTGAAAAAACAAACCGAGAACCAGAGAGAGGAACAGCCAGATGAGGAGGAAATGGCTGAACCCCTGAGAACAGCCAGTCTCCATCAGAACCCTGGGCAGCTGGGTCTCCCCATTGGCACTGTTTAGGGACTGAACCAAAATAGTCATAACACACCCAATACATTTAGACCCGAGGAGGGGTAGTCGCACAAAACAGATGCTGTAACTTCAGTGTTACAAATGCCCTCTCTAGTGATAAGGTTAGGGTTGGTAAGTGAGAAATCAACCTTCTAAATAGGTGAATATACGATTCACATGGTAAAGCTGTGACAAATCCCAAATCCATTTGATCACTGGTACACAAATGATAGGGTTTCAGCTGGGGACAAACAAAGCTCAACTGAGAAGACACGTTTAGCTGGGTAGGTTTCAACTTCAGTCAAAGATCCAGAGAGAAAGAGAGAGAGAAAGAGAAAGAGAAACAGAGATTAGAGGAGACAGAGAGGAGAAAGAGAGAGGAGAGAAAGAGAGAGAGAGTAGAGGAGACAGAGGAGAAAAGGGAGAGGAAAGAATGAGAGAGAGAGAGTAGAGGAGACAGAGAGGAGAAAGAAATGAGTGAGGAGAGAGAGAGAGCAGCGAGAACCTCAAGCACTGTGTTAGCAGTCAGATCACATCCAGCTTGGAAGCACATTCATTAAGAGAATCACCAGGCAGAATAATGTGAACCAGGAAGAGGCAATTATTAGTAACCACTGATTTAAACTCATGTGGACCGAACAACAAACACCCCAATGCTCTAGAAAGTGCTGTCTCACATACTCTTCACAGAGCAGGTGTCAAGTTCCAGAGAGTGTTAAACAAAATAGTGTGGATGTGAAATGAATGCATTAATTTGTTGTCAGCGAGGCAGCCTATCACATAGTATTTTCTTAATGAAAATTAAACCAATGCAATTCCCTTGCGCATATTCATTCGATCCTCCTTGAAAATCAATTCTAAACCTCAAGGATGGTAAGATTTGATTTAATTGAGTCCAGACATAAAACTAATTTCTCAAACCTGTTGAACCCTTCTAAAAGAACAGGTTCAAGAGAGCTAGCCATCCTGAATGGGAAATTACTAAAGAAGATCAGAGGATAGTCATGGAGTCTTTTCAGTGTTCTATACTCGAGCGGTATACTCAAACAAGCATGTGTTCTATACTCATGACGACACACATGCTTGACCGCAGCCTGTGTGTGTGTGTTTGTGTGTGTGTGTGTGACTGTTTGGCGATATTTGTTTGTTGAGTTATGCCTCTCTCTCTTTGGGGATATGGTCCTCTGAGGCAGCTGAAGCCTATTCTAGTGGAGAGCAGAGCCAGTGGAGGCACTGCCAAAGCCAGAGCCATCCATCAACACTGGACATGTTCTCCATATTCAAACACATGAATTACAGCACACACCTCCCACAAGGTCCAGCACCAGCAGAGCACAACAGAGGAGTGGGGGGATGAGAGGAGAGAAGCAGGGATACAGTATTAGGAACGAAAAAATATACAAATGTGAAAGCTTACTTTTAATCACACAATGAAATACGGACAGGAAGAGATTACGGTGAGAGAGAGAGAGAGGGACTAACAGAATCAGGTAGTTTAGTAAAACTAACGGGAAATGATAGATTGAGAGATGTGTGGGAGAAAAATGCTTTCCATCATCTCTGACTCTAGCAGAGGTTGGAGTCTAAAGGAAGGGGGTTGTTGGAATCTGATTGATCATAGATGTGTGTCAAGTCATGACAATATTGTTGGGCTGCCGTCCTCTAGGAATGATTAGCCCAGAAGAGCTTAATATAGACAAGGAGAAAATGAGAGAAGAGAGAGAGAGAAAGAGAGAAAGAGAGAGAGAGAGAGAAAGAGAGAGAGAGGAGAGAGAAAGAAAAGAGGGTCAGAGGAGGGTGTTCAGCTCCACAGAGACACTTTACCTCTCCACGTCAGACCATGAACGCAGGCATTTAGCAATCTGTCTCCTAATTAATCATGCACTCTAATCAATCAGAGCTGCTGGATCTGTGTGTGTGGGTGGGTGGGTGGGTGTATGAGTCTGTGTAAGTCTGGCATGTGTTCATGTGTCTGTTCAAGTGTGTTTGTGTGTTCACGTGTGTATGTGTTCATGTGTATTTGTGTGTGTGTGTGTGTGTATGTGTGTGTGCATGTGTAGGCCTGGGGCCAAAGCTTGATGCAGACTGTAAGAGGGGTCCAGTAAGTGTTCACTTCTGGACAAACTTGTTTCTCTGACTATGAGGTTGTGATAAAAAATAAATAATCTGCCTTCTAAACGTTCGACCTGGTTATTTGACCTGGTTTGCTCCTGCTTCCAGGAATACATTATGGAAACACGTGTTGATGAGAGAAAAAAAGTGCTCATCTGTTCCAATTCCAAGACTTGAGGCATTACTATTAGGCCACATAAGTGAGACCAGCGTCATTTAGTCCACTGTGATCTTGTTCACTATAGGAGTCAGAGAAGAGCTAGCAAAGCTAACAATGGCATGTCTTTTTCCTTGATTCCTGTCCAGGTGTGAAATCCTCAGGATGAATGGCTGTAGAATTCTTCACTTTGATAATGATCTCTACAGTAGTGATATTAACGTGACGGGAGACTGATTGACTCCACCGCCACCAGGCCCAGCAATCATGTCTGCAGCCATCCTGGCTAATTGTGACACGGTAGCAGTGTTCTGTTCAGCAGGGCTAGCAGGGTTAGCTTAGCGGCCAAATTATCAGCAACAACTATACAATCTCCAGCTAGGTGGCTAACAAAAGCACTGATGCGCTCGCTTTCCAGATGAGCTGCTATTCTTTCCCCCAACCTCAGTGCTGTTTGTGCAGGGCGGCGGCAGCCTTCTTTAAATCTTTCCCATCACCTGTGGGACGGCAGTGCCAAAATCAGCCAAGACATTGTTGCTCCCTGGAATGGCTGTCTGATTGAAGGCACGCAGGGGAGCAGATTCGGTGTGGCGCGAGTGGGGAAGTGTGGGGGCCGGGGATAAACAGTTCTCTAAACCAATTACTGAGCATAGAGCATGCAGAGCACATTGAGATTAGTCAGACAGAAGAAAACGGAATCAGGAGAAGTAAATAAAGATGGGAGAGAAAGAGATTCACTGTGTGTTTCTGTGTGACAGAGAGGGGGAGATTTTAACAGAGAAAGAGTGAGGGAGTTGTGTTGGTGTGTGAGCGCTAATGCTTGTGTCTACCGTGTGTGCATGTTTGTGTGTGTGTGTGTGTGTGTGTGTGTGTGTGTGTGTGTGTGTGTGTGTGTGTGTGTGTGTGTGTGTGTGTGTGTGTGTGTGTGTGTGTGTGTGTGTGTGTGTGTGTGTGTGTGTGAGAGAGAGAGCGTGTGACAGAGAAATAAATAGTGTGTGTGTTCGTGTGTGTCAGACAGATATGGAAACAGAAACAGAGAAACTAAAGAAGCCTCATGTTGGGCCCAACAGTACAGGCCTACATATTACCCCACAGTCTCTCTGAGAAAGACTCAAACCCTATTCTCCATCCTCAGTATCTCTGTGTTCCTCTCTGTCTCCATACAACTACTCCATCTTCAACTTGTCTGCCCCCATAGAACTGATTCGTATCCCTGCCTGCCCCCACAGATCTCTGCTCCATCCTCAGTACAGATGTAGGATCTTAATTTGAGCCAGTTTGCTCATAGTGTCTGTCTGCCCACATAGAACTCTGCACCATCCTCAGTGTATACCTGCCTGCTCCCACATTACTCTACAGGAGCCTAACATGGACTCACCCTGAGGTGGCAGGCTAACTTACCCTGTACACCCCCTGCAACTAAGAGCCAGAGTTTTCTGCGCTATCAGGAGGTCTTTGAAAGCAGAGCCTGTCGTCTAGCTGCAACAGCACATTCCGCCCACTCAATTTGAAAAAGATAGTGCATTATTAGCTAATGTACTTGGGTAATAAGGTAAAGCATTTGGAAACAATCCTCATCGGATGAAGTTGAATGGCAGCCAAAGGGAAGGTATGGTTCTATGGGGATGCAATGGCTTGAGACAGGAGACTTGCCTTAGACCTCCCTGTCAAGTCAGCACAGGTCAGTAGGCAGCTGGGTTTACTTTAACTTGGCGTCTGAATTCACTACCCAGTCTCACAGGAGACTCACTGCTAGAGCCAAAATACATGGAAAGAACCTGTCCAGATGCTGAACCACCAATAAAATAAAGTTAAAGTGAATGACAAAGTTTCTGTTATTATTATGTTCAAACTTCTTAAATATACTAAGACATGCACGGAATCCACAGAGCCAGGGACAAAATATGTCTTAATTCACTTCCACAGTTTAGCCTTAGAATTATTGCATGTAAAACCAAGGAAGTGGGACAACCATTATTAGCATGCTCCAAATTGCATGACTAAATGAACTATCCCTTCAAACAGGCTCTAAAATCTGACCCGACCAGATTTTTGATGTTACAGGAAATAGAACCAAAATGGCTGATGCAGCATTATAAAGATGTGTCCTCATGCTCCCCTATAGAGAGCACTATATCTCCCTTATACCTGAGGATCTACAGTATGTTCCCTCACATGGACTGGAACCTCTGTTGTCACTTTATTGGTCAATGAGACAGAACATGGCTTTGGGGAGAAAAAAACTCCCTCCCGCCCAGTCAACCATTAAAGTCAATTTGCATTTTTGACACTTATGGATGGACTTTCCACGCTTTCTGCATAATTTATATGACTTGTACGGCTCATTTACGGATTGATAGCTGCCATTCCTAACGAAGTAAAATAAATGCCTCTTCAACACGTCTAAGTCAGCGTGCTGGATCAGACGCTATGGCTAACACTCCACAGAGACACTCTCATTCTTCATTAAAACCTCATTTGTCGTTGTGTAGGCAGTGGCTCTCAGCAATTTTTTCTCCCACTTTTTTTGTGCGTCATTTCGTTCTGTACAGGAAACACAATTGTCCGTTAAGGTTCATCTCCTGAATCTGAGGAGTGAAATCAAACAGACAAGGAGCTTATCCCAATTAGCTAACAGTGCCTGTGAGAGCATGGGGCGACTGTGGAGTGGACAGGTCTTGGTCCGTAGCAGCTGAAATATCAGCGTGAATCATGGGAAGTAGTCTTATTAGATATAATAATGCTTGAACCAAATCAGCGCAGCCTCTCTGACAGTGTGCTATGATACTAGTTTGTCCTTGAACACTTCCTCAGGGCCATCATTCAACAAAACCTATCCTCAATGACCTCATTGGAATGGGCCTCAGCTCCACAGAAAGGACGGGCTTCTCTGAGTACATTTTGTTGAGACTAAATCCCCCTATTGTTAAGACGGTTACCCCCCACCCCCTACCTCTAAGGGACACCTTACATTGATATGACCCCTTTTAACCAGAGACTCTCTTTTCAATTCAAAAGCTGAAAAAAAGAAATAGCACAGCAGATTTGTGCCTTGGAGCGTAGTGTAGAGAAGTCATTGTGATGACCAGGCTGTGATTGGGCCTTTCTGGAATAAAAGGAAACACCTCGAGATGAAGCTAATGGATGCAGAAGGACTCCATGTCTCTTTCATGCTCCCATCAGTGTTATGCTAATGCTAAACACACCGGTAGGGGAGGGAGGGGAGAGGGGGTGGGAGTGAGGGATATGGGGTGGGGGGAGGGGAGACGGGGTGGGAGTGAGAGGAGAGGGGGATGAGGGGGGATGAGGGGAGAGGGGTGGGAGTGAGGGGAGAAGGGGTGGGGGAGGGGAGATGGGGTGGGAGTCAGGGGAGAGGGGGATGAGGGGGATGAGGGGGGTGAGGGGAGAGGGGGTGGGATTGAGGGGAGAGGGGGTGGGGGGGGATAGCACTACACGCCAGTAACTGAGGGGTCCTACCTGTTCCATCAAAGGATCCTTTTAACCTGGCCGCAACACCCTGCAAACACACAGTTCCTCAGGGAGGGGATACCCTGTCTGATGCTGCAGCCTAAAAACAACTCTGGTTGGATTACATTTTAAATGGATGGATGCACCACCTGGTCTTTGCGTTTTTCTGTCCCTTTATTTGCATCGCTTTGTTCAGACATTGTGAGACAAATAGATACATGTTTTTCTACAATGCAATGCATGTCCACAGGGATTTCAACTATATAAATCTTTTCATTTCAAGCAGAGGTGGCATAAAAACATAATGCAGAGACTACAAGCTTTGTAACTGCTTTTCAGGAAGACAAAAACATAAATCAAAGTAAAACAGTGAACAGTGCATAACCTCCCTAGTCTAACACACACCCACACACACACAGACACGAAGTAAACACACACACACACACACACACACACACACACACACACACACACACACACACACACACACACACACACACACACACACACACAGAGAGAGAGACACAAAGAAACACCCACCCACCCACACAGAGACATAGAGAAACACACTAACACACACACAAAGAGAGACACAGAGAGCGACACAGAGACACAGATAAACTCCCACCCACACAGAGACACAGAGAAACACACTAACACATACACACACACACACACACACACACACACATACACGTACACATACACATACACTTACACACAGTCAGCTCTGCAGTCCCATAGCAAAGGCAAACCTTCCAGTTCATGAATATGCCAATGAGATGCATCTGGGTCATTCATATGACACAGGCGTGACATGGGAGGCCGATTAGTACTTTTACACCATACATGGATCAACCCTCCTAGATTTTCCCTTTAACATACGTTCCTGAAGGCCTATACCTGGCAGGAATATCAAGCACGCATTTATGTAGACTCTGTAATCAATATGAACCACATGAAGTATAGTGAGTGGTATAATATGGTTGCTAACGGGATGTGTACAAAACAGTGAAGTTTATATATCTAACTGGCTATCTTCACTTCATCTAACATTTTACATTTTATAGATATAACCATCCATATACATATGTGCATGGATGAGGTGTTATTCTGTATTGCTGCATTACCAGAGGATGATGGTACGTACTGTATGTGGCCAGACCTTTGCGATTGCGTGAGTGTTGTTCTGTTTTGTGGCAGACGGGCCTGTCACAGCCAAACGTTGTGCCCCACAGGGCGAAGAGTCTGGCGTAGGCTGCAGGAGGTGTGCCATGGGGTAACACACACAAACACACACACACACAGCGAGATTGAGAGAGAAATGGAGTCACAATACCCTCCAATAACCTGCTGCCACTCCAAGTGACCAATCAGACTATTATTATTATTTTTAAATCATGCTGGCATGGTAGATCTGGGCATGGGTGACTGTGGATGAGAGGAAAGGTGAGAGGATAGGGTAATATGTACAGGATAGGGGATAGGATAGGGTAAAATGTACATGATAGGGTAAAGGATAGGGTAATATGTACATGATAGGGGATAGGATAGGCACACATAACACCACTCTATCTGTGTACATTAAAGATCCAATCTCTAATTACAAATACATTGGATTATGTCAACTGTGAAGGTGTAATTCTGGTCAGGCACATGGAAGATTAGACACTATTTATGTAGCACCATATTGGATGGCTTCTATATAAAAACAATAGCTGCAATATACTCTATCTCAAGGAGCTGTTTTCACTTTCCACCATGTCGTTCCTTCTCTCTGTCATCCATGTTGTCTGGGAGTGAGTTGGCAGTCTCTGTCACAGGGCCCTGACCTTACCAGGCAGACACACTAGTACCTCATTAGAGTCCCCGGAGACACGCAGGATTACATCAAGTTCAAGTCTCTTCCTGTCAGATCAAAACTCCCCTCAGAGGGCAAATCCAGTCCACACACAGGTGGCTGAATGACTGACACATCAAGGACAGAGACAAGGAGAAAGAGGGAGAGAGAACGAGTGAAGGATAGAGAGTGAGAGAGAGAGAGAGAGAGAGAGAGAGAGAGAGAGAGAGAGAGAGAGAGAGAGAGAGAGAGAGAGAGAGAGAGAGAGAGAGAGAGAGAGAGAGAGAGAGAGAACACAAAGATCTGCCCCACATCTCAGGATAATAAAGAGTAGATTGAGAGAGAGTGAGAGAAAGTGATACATAGTGACTGAGGTAGAGGTGAAGAAGACACGGACGTTGTGTACTGTGCTGTACTCTAGTATTAACTAACTGATTGGCAGGCCAGGCTCTTCCTGCTGAGCAGAGTGGAACGGTGCTAGCTGTGTGCTAGCTGCACTAGTGTTTGGGTCCTGCCAGGCTGATTGGGTCTGGGAGTTAAAGAGAGGCTCAGGGAGACAGATGGAGAAGCCCGTCCCAGCTGTCCAGATCCCAGACGCTCATCCTACACCCCTGGGTCTACAGAAGGCCCAAGTCTGGGGGGAGACAAACACACAGGGAGGGAGGGAGGGGATATGGCAGCCATTATATGACTCTCCTTAGTGTTTTTAACCCTTGAACCTTTGTTGAATTAGGCATGTTATTACAAAAATCTGCACATTCCATGGGTCCCCAAGACTGGAATTGAAGGACACTGCCTCATTGAGATGTACGAAAACTCATCAATCATGAGACACCTCAGTGCAGGTAATACACATATCTAGCGAAAAGCAGGACAAAACACTGATCTATAACCTCAAAGATACCCATACGAGAGACTGATCCCAGCTGTGTCTGCATTGTAGCACACATCTCAACAGGACCTGAGAATAAAAATGCTCAAAATGGAGTCCGAGTACATGATCACATCAAAGAAAACATGATCATTTCCATTATCAAATCTGATGACATGATATACTATGAATATGGGGTGATTATATTAAGCTCTGTAATCACGTTAGTGAGTTTTCTGTAGCCACTGATTAATCTAGATGTGAGGTAATAGACGTGGGAGTTTGAGTCATCAGCGATGCAGGCTTCTCTCTCTCTCCCTCCCTCTTTTTTCTCTTTCTCTCTCTCTTTCTCTTTCTCTCTCTCTCCTCTACTCTCTGCAAGGCACTTTCATCTGCATAGTCATAGATGTAATAGCAATCCATGATTATGCTACAACTTTACACCACAAAGCAGAGGTTATTGTTTGCAAGGAATGACACTCATAAATGTAGCCTAAAATGTAACATACAACGCCTTTGATTCTAACTTATGAGCCGTCGAACGGAGCATTTTGAATTTAACCTTAGATTCTATAATGAGGCACCTTGACTTTGCCCAAAGGTAAGAGGCAACAGTAAAAGAGCTTCCAGACACAGTAAATCTGAAACAATTCAAACACCTGGCTGACAGTTACATTTTCAGTGCATGCGGTCGGCTCAACCACCGTTGCCCTATTTTCTCAGCCAACGGTGATGAATAATGATGTCTCCAGACAACCCATGAAAGGAGAAACTCTCTGAGGTTAATGCATACACACAGGTGAAATATTATGCCTGTCCTCATACTGAGTGTTGGCTTCAACCATCAGCATTCTCCCTCTAGGCTGGGCTACAGTATGCCTTTCAAAGGAACTGCAGAGGAGAGGACTGCAGCACCCAGAGAAGAAAAGCACAATCTCTCCCCAGTAACAGGTCACCCTGCCATACCAGCAGCAGGGCACCACTTCACTCAAAGTCCTTCCATCTCAATCTTCTACTAATCTGTCAAAACACCACTTGTTGACAGGGGATACAGACTTGTGTGTGTCTGTACGTGCGCACGTGTATGTGCATGTGTGTGCTATGACACTGTATTTTCCAGAGCACATAGGCCCAGTCACCATGACTGATTTAGTCATTATTATAGCTTGAAAGGCTCTGCACAGGCTCTTTGTGAGGGGAAATTGCATTAATGAACTCAGATAAGAACAATTAACTCCAGAAGTCTCCCTTTTTCTGCATTTCCAAATAACCTATTACATGCAGATTACTCCTGCTCCCATTATTAACATTTCTCTCTCTCTCTGTTTATCCCTCCCTACTCTGTCTCTTTCTTTTGATCCTTTTTCTCAGTGAAGGGATCTATAGTCTCACCTTCATTAGGAGAAGGCCTGAGAGTGGGAGAGAGAAGGTGAAAGACAGCATGTCACCCTCTCTCAGTCCATTTAACCTTTTCATATAGCAGCAGAAATTAATGTGGCGACCTGGGCCACTATCACTTTCAGCAGACGCTGCCACGCTGTGCTGGAGGCAAGAGGATTGGCTTCTCTGGAGACACGTGTGTCGGTGGTGTGTTGCTTTGTGTGTGTGTGTGTGTGTGTGTGTGCCTGCGTGCGTGTGCTTTCCTTCACCCAGGCTGTCACGTCAGCACAACCTTACCTCAGGGGCCGCCACTCTCTCGATTCTGCACCTTGTACATTCATGCATGGTGTAAGGGGGAAGGTGGGGGGTTTGGGGGGGGGGGGGGCTAACTCATTACTCGGCAAGACTGACAAGGTGGGTGAGGTAAGGCTAGTGGTGACTGCCTAACGTGGCAACTTGAATTCTAGGTCACTACTTTTAGTTGAGTTTTGGGGAGGGAGAGTGTGGGGAGAGGGGAGAGAGGAAAAGGGACATTGTTGAGTCACAGCACAACAGCAATATTTCAGCTTGTTTTTGTTTAAAGCCATTACCCACAGCTGCTACGGGCTAGACTACTTGACCACCACTACTGAGTAGACTACTTGACCACCACTATGGAGTAGACTACTTGACCACCACTATGGAGTAGACTACTTGACCACCACTATGGAGTAGACTACTTGACCACCACTATGGAGTAGACTACTTGACCACCACTATGGAGTAGACTACTTGACCACCACTATGGAGTAGACTACTTGACCACCACTATGGAGTAGACTACTGGACCACCACTGCCAACCCCTAAAAGGTATACACACACTACAGCTGCTGTCACCCAAACCTCACATGCCCCTACCCCTCCTCTAGTACAATTGGCTGTAGAGGAGAGGACAGTAATAGGAGCAGTGCATGCCGGCATCCAGTGTGACAGAATGGAGCTTTTATGACATCTCTCAGTTGATTCCCTCAGATTGATGGGGAGAGAGGAGCAGCCATTGATTAATCCATCGACTAGAGGAATGTAGTGCTGCCTTCCTCCAGATCTGCTGTCCTTTCCCCGGATGGCACATTCAGAGAGACAAGCTAGAGACGATGACTAATGAGCGAGCTCACTACAGCCGCTGTGTGCGTGTGTGTGTTAATGGCTGTGTCTGTGGGCTGTGTGTGTGTCCAGAGCGCGTGATACATGAGTATGTGCCTGCCTGCTTGCATTTCTGTGTGTATGTGTGCAGGATGTCTGTATGTGTCTGTCGACTTAGTTTATTTAGGAAGCCAGTGCGTTAGTCCAGAGCTGGCTGACGTCTTCAGTCTCGACATGATTGAAATAGTAACTCTGATCCTTAACAGGAATCTAGATCAATGTCAGCAGTGCCTGAACCCAAAATCAGAAAACTCTTTGAAGACTGGACTGAGTACCCTAACTACCAAAAACATGAATGAAAACACATTGCTGTTCCTAATTACTCTAGTAGTAGGCTATTGCACAGGGTTGCTAATGGTGTTCAGAACTACAATAAACATCCATGCCTGTGTAGATCATAATTGGGTCATTGTAGTGCTACAGAATTAGCTTGAGCTGACAAAACAATAATAACCACAAATAAAACAAAATCCACAAAAAAGGTCCACTCTAAGCTAAGCCATTCTACAGCCAAAAATGACTCAACATCTCATCCACAGATAAACCACTATGAAGAGAAATTGGTTGAAAATAATGTGCATGAATAGCTCACAATCCCAACATCCTGTGTAGGACTTCTGTATGTTAGTTTGAGTGTCAGCTTCCTGCAGAGGTCAAAATACATATTTATAAGGTCAATTGTTTTGGCGTGACTCAACTAGGGCTTTGGCGGTCATGAAATTTTGTCAGCCGGTTATTGTCATGCAAATAACTGCCGGTCTCATTGTAATTTAATGTAAATTAACATAAACACTTTTAGCATCCACTTCCACACATAGCCTACAAGCCAATGATGCGGACCTTTGGAACATCTATATTTCAAAAAGCCTAATAAATCCATTTAACATAGCCTACACCATCACAATAAATACATTATTTATTTTAGGCAGGTCTAAAGAAACATTATTATCTGAAGAAAATGTATCCTATTTCAGAATCCTATTTCATATTCTGAGTCTTCCTTATTTTAGGCCCTGATCTGGCTATGCCATATGGCTGTGGGCTACACTAGTTCATTTAGTAGACAAGATTTGCTTATAATTCCCATGGCATTATTTTATATTATTTTATAGTAAGAAGAATACAATTGACCATAGCTGAATAAAATAGAAAGGATATTTTTCCCAATTGATTTCTGAGGGAGTGCGCACGAGGCTATTCTGTGTTGAGTGGTTCACAAAGTGATAATTTGAAACAGGTCCTCCTATATGCTTAATTTAGAGTTATTTATGCAACTTTAGTTGTGATACAAACCTTAGGCTATGTGTTTTCATTTCTAATACATTCTAAGGCTGCATGATGCAACTAATGATAATTAGAAAAAATGTGCATGAAAGGCTTGCGCTCTGCTCTGTTTCTTGCAAAGGCTGCACACACTTCATCAGACTCTCATTCACAATTTGACAAGCTTGATAATATTCTCACCCATCTGACTATTCTCAGTGTAATCTTTACATATAGCCTACTAATATATGTGTGGAATAATTTTTTATTTAGAATGGCCCACAAAAAAAAAACATGTAATCAGTAAGCTGCACTCGAATGGAGGAGGCGCTTCCCGCGGTTATGTTTTTAATATGCCAGGTAGGCTACAATTGTCACGCCCTGGCTCTGGGGACTCTTATATGTTGTGTTATTTTCTATGTTTTGTTCTAGTTCGTGTATTTATATGTTGGCCAGGGTTGTTCCCAATCAGAGACAGCTTATTCTCGTTGTCTCTGATTGGGGACATACTTAGGCAGCCTGTTTGGCACTGTTTATTGTGGGATCTTGTTCCGTAAGGTTTGTTTTGGTGTATTAACCTAGGACTTCACGTATCGTTTGTGGTGCGCGTCGTCAGCCCGGTCCGGCCCGTTCCTGCTCCCCGCACCAAGCCAGTGGTGCGCGTCGTCAGTCCGGCACAGTCCCGGTGCCTGGTCCGGCACCGGTCAGCTGCTCCACACCGGAGCCAGAGTAATCCGCTCCACCGATGTCCAGTCCAGCTCCGGCCAGCGGGGCCGGACCAGACCAGGGGCGCTACGGGGGGGTAGAGAGAGAGTGGTGGTCACGCCCGTAGCCGGATCCGCCTCCGAGGCGGAATGCCCACCCGGCCCCTACCCTCTTGTGTTTGGTTGGCGCGGTCGCAGTCCGCGCCTTTGGGGGGGGGGGGGTACTGTCACGCCCTGGCTCTGGGGACTCTTATATGTTGAGCCAGGGTGTGGATTGTCTATGTGTTATTTTCTATGTTTTTTTCTAGTTCGTGTATTTCTATGTTGGCCAGGGTGGTTCCCAATCAGAGACAGCTGATTCTCGTTGTCTCTGATTGGGGACCATACTTAGGCAGCCTGTTTGGCACTGTTTATTGTGGGATCTTGTTCCGTAAGGTTTGTTTTGGTGTATTAACCTAGGACTTCACGTATCGTTTGTTGTTTTGTTCATGTTGTGTACGTAAATAAAGATGTACGCTTACCACGCTGTGCCTTGGTCCGCATCCTATAACGATCGTGACAACAATGGTTGTACAGCGGATTAATATGCGTAATTTTAAGAATTTAGCAATAAATATAGCAGCATGAGAAAGCTGGGATCATCTTTTAAATAGTGGCCAGTCAAAACTCTGTTTTCACACACGATTGCACAATGACTTGGCTTATAAGAACACGTTTCACTGGGCTCTGTAGGCTATGGCCTCTCCAACCCTGTTACAGGGGTCATAGGCCTATAGACTACGCTTAGAGTTATTTGGCCACTTTAGTTGTGACACAAACCTTATCAAAACATTATTCACAAGTGATAATATTGTCACCCATCAGACTATTCTCAATGTATTCTTGTCTTTACATATACTAAACAATATATGTGTGAAATGAGTTTTGATTTAGAATGGGCCATTATCATGCACTTGTCGGAACAGGGGAAAAAAAGACATGATCAGTATGCACTTCAATAGAGAATGGAGGACATTTTTCCCGCGGTTCATTTTCATGCCAACCATTTAGGCTACTCCGGTTGTAAAGCGAAGCATGTGCTTAATATTAGGAAAGTTGAGAAATAAATATAGTAAGGCTAGCCTATAGACAGCTGACGGGATATTCCTCTTTTTAATAGAGGCCATCAAAACTCTGTTTTCTCACGTAAATGCATGGCATAGCCTATGGAAATGTTGCGCAACACGGGCTTATAGGAACACTTACTTCATTCCATGCATCAACCAGCTATGAGGAGCTGGCTCTTGCTGCGCAACAGGTGTTCCTTTTTAGCTCAAATTCTGAATGCCAGGGCACTCATTAAGTGTTTGATTTGATTTTCGATGCATTTGCATTGTTGACAGAGCGATCAGTGGGACAATAGAGCGTTGAGTACCAGGCCATTAGCGACTGGCCGTAAGCAAGTTTGGTAGGCTACTAATGACCATCAGCGGCTTCAGAGCGCAGTTTTGAAGAAGCCTAGTTACTTTGACTCAATGTTCACGTGGAATTTGACTGTGGTCATGACTCCTGACTGCTGGTGTGGTGGTCACCGTAACAGCCCTAGACTCAACCACCGCCTACATCAGCGTCTAGGCGTGGGAAGTCATCAAGGGACTGACCTCATGTAACAAACCACCAATCATCTGAGATGATGCATCCAGTTAGAGCTTATACTGTATACTCACAACACTGCAGCACTGCCTTGTCCTGAAAACATATCTGCCTTCTCTCACTCTCTCTTGCCTTTATCGACAGCACCCCCCGATCTGAGCAGAGTCACAGTCTGAAGAAATAAGCAACATTTCAAAGGAGGATGTGGGAAAAGGAATGGGCATATGCTCTGTCGCTTCACGAGGGGCTGACACCTCATTGCAATGCTACCCTTTTCTGGCTGACAAGTTAATTAATTTTCTGACAGGCACAATTTTCAACGGATAACTGAGACCGCAAATAGGGGAGGAATTGGACATGAAACATACGTCTGCGGAGGCGACAATGTTATCAACTGAAATCTGGCTTGATGATAGCAGCAGCAGGACGTTTCCCTCGGTCCTCAGTACCCACATTGCACCTGTTCTGAGACCACTGCACCACACTGCTGGGGATGCCTGAGACACACTGGGGATTCTGCTGTTGTCACCAGCACATAATAGAATAAACAAACACATAGGTGAACACAACTCTAGGAGATTATGGGAAGTTGTCATTGTATCATTGTCGTTTTACAGAGCATGGACCTATAACTATGACAAAGGCACTACATGCTGAAATGTTGACCATATTTCTGCAATATTAACAAACAACAATCCAAGTGTACAATATGACTGCTCTTTACTTTCAAATATATATTTTTTCCTGTACAACCATGAGCTACCCTTGGCTGGTATGGAGTACAGTGGCTTGCGAAAGTATTCACCCACCTTTTTCCTATTTTGTTGCCTTACAACCAGGAATTCAAATGGATTTTTTGGGGGTTTGCATAATTTGATTTACACAACATGCCTACCATTTTGAAGATGCAAAATATTTTTTATTGTGAAACAAACAAGAAATAAGACAAAAAATACAGAAAACTTGAGCGTGCATAACTATTCACCCCCCATAGTCAATACTTTGTAGAGCCACCTTTTGCAGCAATTACAGCTGCAAGTCTCTTGGGGTATGTCTCTATAAGCTTGGCACATCTAGCCACTGGGATTTTTGCCCATTCTTCAAGGCAAAACTGCTCCAGCGCCTTCAACTTGGATGGATTCCGCTGGTGTACAGCAATCTTTAAGTCATAACACAGATTCTCAATTGGATTGACGTCTGGGCTTTGACTAGGCCATTCCAAGACATTTAAATGTTTCCCCTTAAACCACTCCAGTGTTGCTTTAGCAGTATGCTTAGGGTCATTGTCCTGCTGGAAGGTGAACCTCTGTCCCAGTCTCAAATCTCTGGAAGACTGAAACAGGTTTCCCTCAAGAATTTCCCTGTATTTAGCGCCATGCATCATTCCTTCAATTCTGACTAGTTTCCCAGTCCCTGCCGATAAAAAACATCCCCACAGCATGATGCTGCCACCACCATGCTTCACTGTGGGGATGCTGTTCTCGGGGTGATAAGAGGTGTTGGGTTTGCGCCAGACATAGCGTTTTCCTTGATGGGCAAAAAGCTCAATTTTGGTCTTATCTGACAAGAGTACCTTCTTCCATATTTTTGGGGAGTCTCCCACATGCCTTTTGGCGAACACCAAACGTGTTTGCTTATTTTTTTCTTCAAGCAATGGCTTTTTTTCTGGCCACTCTTCGGTAAAGCCCAGCTCTGTGGAGTGTACGGCTTAAAGTGGTCCTATGGACAGATACTCCAATCTCCGCTGTGGAGCATTGCAGCTCCTTCAGGGTTATCTTTGGTCTCTTTGTTGCCTTTCTGATTAATGCCATCCTTGCCTGGTCCGTGAGTTTTGGTGGGCGGCCCTCTCTTGGCAGGTTTGTTGTGGTGCCATAGTCTTTCCATGTTTTAATAATGGATTGAATGGTGCTCCGTGGGATGTTCAAAGTTTCGTATATTTATGTATAACCCAACCCTGATCTGTACTTCTCCACAACTTTGTCCCTGACCTGTTTGGAGAGCTCCTTGGTCTTCATGGTGCCACTTGCTTGGTGGTGCCCCTTGCTTAGTGGTGTTGCAGACGCTGGGGCCTTTCAGAACAGGTGTATATATACTGAGATCATGTGACAGATCATTTGACACTTAGTTAAATAAAGTCCACCTGTGTGCAATCTAATTATTTGACTTCTGAAGGTAATTGGTTGCACTAGATCTTATTTATGGGCTTCATTGCAAAGGGGGTGAATACATATGCACGCACCACTTTTCCGTTATTTTTATGTTGTTGAGTTTTTCATTTCACTTCACCAATTTGGAATATTTTGTGTATGTCCATTACATGAAATCCAAATAAAAATCAATTTAAATTACAGGTTGTAATGCAACAAAATAGGAAAAACGCTAAGGGAGATGAATACTTTTGCAACCCCTCCAGCCCCAGACTGATGCCTTTCTGTCACCTCTATAGAAAGGAAAGCTCTGGAGGGAAGTGGACCTTCGAGAAGTGCTCAACACGCAGAAGGGCTAGGCTCCTCGTAAGCATTAATCACTCTGCATCACGCCTAAACAAACAAATGTCATTTTGGGGATGCGTAGGGTGGATTTATCATGCTAAAACCCTTGACAGGGGAAGAACATAAAATGAGCAGTCTAATTTGTCTCCCCAAGGCAAAATGCTTTCTCAAATAGGGTGAAAGATATTCACTCCCTCACTCACCTGAGGGAATAGGGGGCTACTTTAATCAGGTGACAGAAAGTTGCGATCAATTCTACAACAGTAGAATGGCAACTGTAACCTCGGTTGCAACTGAAGCTTTAACATTACTACTGCTATTACTTCTACTGTGCTGTATTATTAATGACTGACTACTACTATTACTGCTAAATGGCATATACTTCCAACACTGATATGAAAGATAGATACTGCATTCGTCAATCTAAAACCAAGTCATAATATTCTCTGTGCATTCACCACGCCTTACTACCTGTATCGCCTACAATTACCTAAATATATCCATGATTCGATGTATCTGTATTATAGTAGAAGATATGGTAAACATGATGGGAAAATACTATTCGATAGTAGCCTGCATGGAGTATAGTCTTTTCCAGCATATACTGTGCCTTCAGAAAGTATACATATCCCTTAACTTATTCCACATTTTGTTGTGTTACAGCCTGAATTCAAAAATTGATTAAATAGTTTTTATTTCTCACCCATCTACACACAATATCCCATAATGACAAAGTGAAAACATGTTTCTAGAAAGTTTGACAAATGTATTGAAAACTAAATACTGAAAAAACGAATTTACATAAGTATTCACATATCTGAATCAATCAATACATGTTAGAATCACCTTTGGCAGCGATTAGAGCTGTTGGTCTTCATGGGTAAGTCTCTAAGATCTGTGCACACCTGGATTGTGCAATATTTGCACATTATTCTTTATTTTTTTGGTTGTCAGGCTCTGTCAAGTTTGTTGTTGATCATTGCTAGACAGCCATTTTCAAGTCTTGCCATAGATTTTCAAGCCAACTTAAGTCAAAACTGTAACTAGGCCACTCAGGAAAATTCAATATTGTCTTGGTAAGCAACTCCAGTGTATATTTGGCCTTGTATTTTAGGTTATTGTCCTGCTGAAAAGTGAATTTGTATCCCAGTGTCTGTTGGAAAGCAGACTGAACCAGGTTTTTCTCTAGGATTTTTCCTCTGCTTAGCTCCATTCCATTTATTTTTATCCTAAAAATCGCCTGAGTCCTTGCCGCTGACAAGCATATTCACAACATGATGCAGCCACCACCATGCTTGAAAATATGAAGAGTGGTACTCAGTGATGTGTTGTGTTGGATTTGACCCAAGCATAACACTTTGTATTCAGGACATAAAGTTAATTTCTTTGCCACATTTTTTGTAGTTTTACACTAATGCCTTATTGCAAACAGGATTAATGTTTTGGAATATTTGTATTCTGTACTGGCTTCCTTCTGTTCACTCTGTCAATTAGATTAGTATTGTGGAGTAACTACAATGTTGTTGATCCATCCTCAGTTTTCTCCTATCACAGTCATTAAACTCTGTAACTGTTTTAAAGTCACCATTGGACTCATGGTGAAGTCCCGGAGAGGTGTCCTTCCTCTCCGGCAACTGAGTTAAGAAGGGCACTTATATCTTTGTAGTGACTGGGTGTATTGTTACACCATCCAAAGTGTAATTAATAACTTCACCATGCTCGAATGGATATTCAATGTCTGCTTTTTTTTTTTTTTTTTTTACCTATCTACCAATAGGTGCCCTTCTTTACGAGGCATTGGAAAACCTCCCTGGTCTTTGTGGTTGAATCTGTGTTTGAAGTTTGCTGCTCGACTGAGGGAACTTACAGATAATTGTATATGTGGGATATAGAGATGAGGTAGTCATTCAAAAATCATGTTAAACACTATTATTGCACACAGAGTGAGTCCATGCAACTTATTATGTGACTTGTTAAGCACATTTGTACTCTTGAACTTAGTTAGGCTCACCATAACAAAGGGGTTGAATACTTATTGACTCAAGACATTTCAGCTTTTCATTTTTTATTTATTTGTAAACATTTCTAAAAACATAATTCCACTTTGACATTATGGGGTATTGTGTGTAGATCAGTGACACAACATCTCAATTTAATCCATTTTAAATGCAGGCTGTAAAACAACAAAATCTGGAAAAAGTCAAGGGGTGTGAATACTTTCTGAATGCACTGTACAGTACAATTTTCTTTGTTTTCAGTTAATAGGTGGTTGAAATTAGAAAACACAATTAGTTAAATTCACATGTATGAGAGTTGTATACGGTATAACAATTGCTTTAAGGATGCAGATATGATAAATCCTCATTTTGCAGGAGTCAAATTTAATCTAATGTTGATTATTGGCTAGATGCAAGGCCCTGTGTGTGCATGTTCTCTATGGTCTTCTGTCTTGCTGTCCCTCTGCGAGATCAAAGAGACCACTGTGTGAGAAGGAGGGTGCAGGGTTCAGTGTGTGTGTGTGTGTGTGTGTGTGTGTGTGTGTGTGTGTGTGTGTGTGTGTGTGTGTGTGTGTGTGTGTGTGTGTGTGTGTGTGTGTGTGTGTGTGTGTGTGTGTGTGTGTGTGTGTGTGTGTGTGTGTGTGTGTGTGTGTGTGTGTGTGTGTGTGTGTTTGTGTGTGAGTGAGTGTGTATTTCCATGTGCTCCTAGAGCCAAGAATGAATGAATGGGAAAGATGGATGAATTAATGAATGGAGAACCAATCCGTTTCAACCGATACACCATATCCCATACCATGCACACTGTACATCAGTGCATGGTGGTCAATTATTATAACTGGAATATAACCAAAACACCATTGGTTCATGTATGTGTGCTATATACCATACATTATGCTACGTTCGTTTCTAGTCAGCAGACTACATAGCGGCCTCAAGGCACAAGCGAAGCTTGTCATTTCAGCACCACGTTTATGAGGGACAGCTCCCTCAATGCCAGTACTGAGCATTTAAAACAGACACTACCCTCCATGTGTTGATGGAAATTAAAGTGCATTAGCTGCAGCCTTATAGTGTTCTTGCAAACATCATTCTCAAAGACATGGCAGTGCTCAAATGTTATGCTTTTCAGTCAATTGCACAGCAATGTGCTCTACACATAGCTGTTGGTGGGTCTACTGTACATATTATAATCGGCATAAAATATGAGACATTCTGAATGTTAATAGGCCTTTGGTAAGCAATTGGGATGCAACAGACTGCATCACCACTACTCAACAAGACGGAGTCAACAAGCCTCTCCACACATTTGGATCAGTTAGGCTATTTGTGGTATCAGCATCAGGCTCATGATAAAATAAAATAAAATGTGTATAGGTTAGTCGAATAAAGGCTGAATCGACAAGCATGTCCCCTAGCGCTCCACCACATACGCATGCACACGAACACACACACACACACACACACACACACACACCAAATGGTCCATTCATCACATCACACAAAAATATGCGTTTTTGTCAGATGAAGTCAGATGAAGCTTTCTGTGTAGGCTATGCCCTCGTTGAATTGGTTGTTATAGGAGTAATATAAAACGACAAAGTGAGATAGAGCAGCAAAGGAACGCTGATTTTAAATAGCCTACCACTACCAGATAACCAATATGCTTTAGCTACAACCGTAACTCAATGTGGGCAAGGTGTTGGTGCCATTTAGAAATCAATTCAACTAAACAAAATTAACACACATAACTTACTTGTCACCAAATATGCGGATGTTAGAAGGATAGCTGATTCAAACAACGACAGTTCCCTCTTCAGCTCCTTCCCTTCGAAAACTGCATCGAAAATACATCCGCAATTCTCAAGCAATTTGGCAGACTCCGTGGTGATACTTTCACACACCTTATCCGGTCCCCAGATCGTAAACGATGTAGAATTTAATCCATCAATTAATATCAATCGGTTGAGATTTAGGACTTGCACATTGATAATAGAGTCAAATTATTCATCACCAGATTCAATTTTTTCAAGAGGCAAATAATACAGAGGCACCGTTGAAACGAATGGTTCGATGCAGAGCGATACCCCGCTGTGAGGTTAACAAGGCACAATTATATATATGTTGCTGTCCGGTGCCATTTCGTGAATCAGGAGAAATCCGAGCTTTTCCCAGATCCAGCCGTTATATATATTTTTTTCAATAAAAACAAAACCAACCTCTTCAAATCCAGACCACTAAAGACACCGTCTCACGCAGCCGTGGACCCCCAGATTGATAACATCCTGAAACCTCATCTTAATCTACGGCTGAACATCCTCGACATATTGAGCAAAATTAAAGAGGTTGATAATTGTCATCTGGCTGTCACGCTTTTAGCTGGAACTTTTCTCACGCTTCCCCTTGCTACTCTGCAACCCCACTGGAATCTGATTAGATTTCAACTCACAACCCAGTGCGGATTTCAAGATTCTTATTCATCTTTCCCTCCGTATTGAATGTCGTTGGATGGGGTCCCGGAGTTGATGTAGCATATGAATTCGTCGGGTGGATTGGACGAAGAATGATACAGTCGTCAGGCTTATCTTTGTCTTCTGATAGATTGTTCCATCGATGTTCATAGGCGTCGGTATATTTGATGTAGGAACCTGCGGCGAGTCAGGGGGAAATTCCAGCAGGTTGTATAGCCTATAAATGCATTAAAGCCTCGTTTACAGGGTTAACAACGAAAAAACCCTTCCTTGGTCGCTGATTCTCAAATCTAAGGCTACTTTTTTAGTATCTTTCATAGGACACGCTAATATAACGCTATAATATTAGGCCTATTATAGTTCCAAAGGTTTCGTGTCCCGACTTCTCATCGCGTCTCGAGAGCCGTTTGATCACCAAGCTGCACCTGTCAGTTTCCCCCAACAGCAATCATCGCCTCCTCTCTCTGCGCTCTTGCTCTATGCGTATGTCAGACAGGACTCTCCAGTACCGCCAATCCACTGATATCTCACAAGAGGGAACGAATATCCACCTTGTGATGATCCTCTGTGCGCGCTCTTCGCCAACTCAAATTGCGCGTTGGGATGATGGGCAATAGCCCTGACCACAATTTACCAGGCTAAGAATACGTTTACATCCACCAATCTAGAACTTATACACGCAATGCATTTGTGCACTCTCACATAAATCAGATGATACCATGCATGCGCAAATTCGAAGGTCTAGACAATAGATAGTGGGCAGTGCGGGGAAGTAGTTTCTCCTCTGTTGCAGCGTGCCGACAGCCTCACACCCACACCGCACTGGCTTCCTCCCTCACTCAAAACAAGACCATTTGTATTCCGCCAGTCAGTGCCGAATAAATACTCCTTCTAGACTGGCTGAACACCTCTCCTTTGACGCGCATTCATGTGTTGCGTCTGCCTCTTTGTGGGTCCCGCTATATTTTCCCCACGCACCCTTTCTCACTTTTGATGGGTGAAATACAATTATCCAATTTCCTGCCATCATCTACCCACTGATTGGTCAATTGCATTATCACTTGATGTCATGAGGAGCGATGCGTCTGGGGGTAATATGGGTGCGCGTGTGTGTGCCCGCGTGCGTATAGGATTTAGGAATGTGTGTGTGTGTTAGAGAGAGAGAGAGAGAGGTGGGGAGACCTGTTTCTCTGCGGCTCCCTGCACCAGATGGGACACGACTGCCACCTACCGACCCCCCCCATTATGCACACAGACACAACTCAAGATCACACCCATTGTAGCCAACATTATTCAGCGTGAGTTTCAACAAAACTGACACACTCACATCGAGCAATTTCTGTAGCACCTGACCAGATACAATTAAATAGGCAGTCCATTTATGTTTGGCCTCAGTGCGCCTACTGTTCCATTCACATTGGGACGCGCAATTGCGACGTCACCAGAGCAGCGCAGATGGCATTATTAATGGTTCTCAAAATGTGACTGTTTGGAAACATTCAGTGAACGGGCGACTGAGGCACAGAATTATGAGAAGCACCAGCGTTTTTGTCTGGTTGAATGTAACCCGAAATTACGCACATCATCATCAGGCAGTGAAAGATGCGTGGTACTATCGCTAATTGCTGTGTCAAGGGTGATTTCTCAACACTATAATATAATTACAGTCAATACAGTGCAGAGCACACAGTATGTCTAGATAATTGTCTAACATGTATGGCAATTATTATAAAATATTTATTTTTAATCTAAGCTACTGGTAACACTGAAAGTAGTGTAGTTCCCCTGGGGTTGCTTTATATGTTTGTATAAAATATGTATTTGCTATGAGTCCTCAGGTCTCAGACAAGGGTACTTATCACTTGACTGTAGCCCACCAAACTACCTCTGCTACACATACTGTAGGCCTACTTATGATAGTATTCTCAGTGGCTACAAGAAGCAGCAGTGAGTGACATGACATATACTGAATATACATATACTGTTAAAACTGGACAATAAGGATATAACTATTTGCTGATAGGGGAGGGGGGAGGGGGGAGACATTCCACTTGCAGTGGTTGCAGTCCCTTTGTTTTACATTGGTACTGTAGATGTGAGAAAACATTACTATGCCAGACCAAGGATCTGTCCAGCTGTCAACGTCTCATCACATCTCAACAGCGAAGGCGTTGCATCATCCATCAGTCTTCATAACTGTCAACATGCCTGTCTGCCAGCTGTTGGCCATTTATTGCTCAAAGTGCACCACCACTATCCTGCTTTCTTCGCCTATGATTGAGCAATTTTAATTGTTTGACATTAAAGGGTCTCTCTCTCTCTCTCTCTCTCTCTCTCTCTCTCTCTCTCTCTCTCTCTCTCTCTCTCTCTCTCTCTCTCTCTCTCTCTCTCTCTCTCTCTCTCTCTCTCTCTCTCTCTCTCTCTCTCTCTCTCTCTCTCTCTCTCTCTCTCTCTCTCAACACGTCACACACACATTGCCCATTCATTTTCTCTGACTGACCATGCAAATGTAACCCATTACAACTGCAAACAGCCACAACAGGCCACTCCCCACCGAGGCAGAGATGTAGCCTTTTCTAATAATCTCTCCCTCACCGCCGCACAGTAGATTCATGCTGTTCAATGTATTTTTCAGTTCACTGTCATTGAGTACTCTGCAATAATAGCAGCCATGTTATGACAGCCATGCCTAATGGTTTGGATTTAAGGCTTTCATTTTACCACTTTCCTGTGAATCTCTGGTGACCACTCCTTATTACTTAAGACCCTATTTGCTCTGTGGGAGCCATCACCAGCGGCCATATTTTCTCCCATTTTATCTGGATTAATGTGCCTTTTGGGGAAACTGAATGGATGTTGATTGATACAGCCCACTGTTCCCATAAAAAAAGCATCAACCTGTTCTCTTGTTAGTATATTCTGAGTATACAGCTTTATTTTGTCTGAAATTGGTGTCTTTATTTAAAGAAAATATTTTTGTTTTGAAAAGGAAAATCATTTAGCTGTGATGATTCTACAATATCTTAACCCTTAATTCATGGTCAACAGAGCACTTCAGTCTCTTCATATGTTTTAGTAATGTCATTGGATATGGTTAGAGGGTCTTGTCTTATTCCTGTGAACTATTGTCACATTTCCATATAGTATTTACCCCGGTGTTTTAGCCAAAAGGCTCAGAGTTTTCTGTTTCCATCTATGCGGACCGACACCGGTGTCTCGCTGGCCCATGGCTCCGACGGACCTACGCTCACTTGGGGCCAAAGCCAGGCCACTGGTACTTTTCAGAACACCTTCTGACAAAGCAACTGTTTTGATTAAGCAGAGGTTGTTGATTCTGCTCTTCATCAAGCCCTCACTGAAAGCCCTAGCTATGGAAATACAATTTCCCTAGTATAACATAAGGGCGTATACACTAGTGTAACCCTGGTGTTACAGTCAAAAAGAAGCATGAGAAAATTATGAGATGGATACAGGTGGTACAGTAAAACACATCAATGACATATAACCTAATTCAATTACACTAAACATACTGTATGTGTAGGCCCGAAATGTTTATTTTTACCACAAGTTCTATATTGTCTCCTTAGTTAGTCAGATCAAAAAAGATGTTGTTATGACAGAAGAGAGGAGGAACATGGTAAAACAGTATTGACATTGAATTAGGTATTACTGCCATTAGCCAATAGAAATGCATTGAATAACAGATTCACTACATGGAACAACAGATAGTCCTAAAAAAAATCAAAAGGAAGTTTGTTCTGAAGTGTCTGTCCTATATCTGAGAGATATAAGAAAGATCAGGATTTTTTAAATTCTTTTATATACATGTACTTATCCCCTTATTTTATGTACTAGCCTATCTCCATATATACTTCCATAATTTTTTTAAACTGGTACCGGGGATGTTCAGACGAGTCTTGTGAGGCTTGTGGGTGTTCTAGGGCAAAACGGAGAACATCATCGTGTTCGTGAGAGTTTCAACTTTCAATAGAGTGGTCATAATATTTTGACATGTAGGCCAAACCGTTCGGACGCTACAGACATTTTCGTGAGAAGACCGATTTTCGGATTTCTCATGGTCTGACAAACATAGCTCTAACTCTGCCATCTTTCACCACAGATGCTGAAGGGCGATATCAGCAGATGAGACGCTGCCCATGCAAAAAAACACATTCTGTATCTCTAGCTTAAACAGACAATCCTTGATGGGGATTTTTTTATTATGTTAATTAGATTTCCGTGGGGGCCAAGGGTTAAGGAGCATAGATCTCTTCCTCTCTGTGGGACTATTGGGTTGTCAGTCCTTGAATAAAACATGTGTTGGGATGCAAGCAATTAGACAATGTAATAATCATGTTGGGGATGTCATGTACAGGATTCAGTCAACGATCAAAAGCAATATGCTACACATTCAACGCTGCATGCTCAGATTTGTTATCTGCTCAACATCCTCATTTGGTGGAAGAAAGCGTAACAACATATGGGGGATGATAAAGAGCTACCGTTAAGAGAGATCAACGAATACAAACTTCCAGCTGTGTGATTATTGTTACTTGATGCTAGACATCATTGTTGACATTACAGCTGTTGATGATGTCATGTCTGTTTTGGCATGTGAACCAATCAAACCTGGTTTCATGCTCAGGCAGGATAGTAATCTAAGATCAACCTGCACAGTTATATGAGGCAAGCCACAGCAAACAGGAAAAGGCAGTGTGGCTTGATGAGCACATAAGCACATGGCTCTAACAGAGTATGTGCATCTCTTGACTTACCCCACTTCCAAACCTTGGTTCAAAACATCACCCCTGAATGGCTCTGAAAATGTAAATTGCTGGTGGAGTCGACGTAGGTTGTTTTCATTATTAATGGTGTTGCTTTTGGAGGGTATGGAGTAGCATCACGTCGCTAGTCCTCCTGGGACTCCATAGAATAATGTAGGAAATGAAGAGGCAGGTGTTGAGAGGCGAGAGCCTGAGTTTGTGACTCTGAGAGTGCCACTCGTCACTGGCCTCAATTCCGCTCCAGCAGGCCTGGTGGCAGCTAGGGTTACAGTGGTGAAAGGCGTACCTCTCTTTCAATCGTCTCTCTCTACTCTCTCTCACTGCTTTGTTTCTCTTTGTTTTCACTGCCTTGTCCAACAGTAAATCTAACAATAAATGTTCAGCCACAGTTGTTGATAAAAGTAGCAATTGACAGCTCCTCTTGTCTGCTACAGTAATGCTTTTAGTTCCTGACCTCCAACCTAATATTAGCTAGCAACACAACAAGGACTCTGGTGATACATATTGTATGCACTCTAAGTGCCCAGAGCGGGGAAAAACACATGTTGCAGTACAATACAGTGTAAAACTCAATGAGTAAAATCCGCGACATTCATGCGATTCATAGCGGTTCAGCAAATTTCAAGGCCTTCATAATTAGGTGCATCAATGTGTTTGCCATCCTGTTTAATCTCCACTTTGATTCACACTAATCTCTCACTCTACTCGTTATCCAAGGATTCTTTTGGCCTATAGGGCTCACGATCGAAGAGCAGCAACCCACTCCTGATTCTCAACTCACTGCCAGCAGCCAGCAGCCAGCAGCCAGCAGCCAGCAGCCAGCAGCCAGCAGCCAGCAGCCAGCAGCCAGCAGCCCCCTGTCTGCCTTTATTCCTCCATTCCACCCCTTAATTTGGCAACATTTTAATAATTCAGCGCCAGGCCCACCCTAATAGCATCCTCCGCCTTGCTTGAATTTCAGTATATGACAGGTAACGGAGGGCTTGATAACTGACAGGGTTATTGGATTTAGGCTGCAGCACAGAACAGCAAGGAGAAAGGAGAAGGGCAGTGTTCTGTACGTGGATGGATGACAGGATGTATGATGATCATGATAACCGTAATCACTATCATCCCATTGATCATTATCATTCCTCAGCAGCAGCGGTAGCAGCAGGCCCACAGGCAGAAGCACTACCATTAGTAACACACAGCAGAATACACATAAAAAACACAGCAACCTCATCTTAGTACAATCCCAGGTTTACTATGTTGCCCACATAACGTATGACTGACAACTCCCGATTATATGAAGTCACTTGGTACTGTTGTGAATGCATGCATGGACCATGTAGAAGTCTCAATAAAGTAGAAGGAATTCATTCAAATTCAAGCTAAGGTACTGTACTGAACAGAAACAGAGTTTGCACTTATCCAATGTGCACCTTTCAGGAGTCTGGAGTCAACTCCATTTTGAGGGAACTCTACACCTATTGGCAGATAAAATGTGACGTGTGCATTCAGGCATACTTCCAATGAGGAAAAGTGCATATATGTACCCAGGGCACTCCCTAACTGCACCAGTGACATTATAAGTTGTATTTTAATTAGCAATAAGGCTCGGCTCAGTAGTAATCACAGCAAAACATGTAACCTTATATCTTGTCTCAGCACGAAGTGTTCAGGATGCTCTAAAGTAGAGTAGGTACAGTGAGAGAAAAAAGTATTTGTTCCCCTGCTGATTTTGTACGTTTGCCCACTGACAAAGAAATGATCAGTCTATAATTTTAATGGTAGGTTTATTTGAACAGTGAGAGACAGAATAACAACAAAAAAATCCAGAAAAACGCATGTCAAAAATGTTATAAATTGATTTGCATTTTAATGAGAGAAATAAGTATTTGACCCCCTCTCAATCAGAAAGATTTCTGGCTCCCAGGTGTCTTTTATACAGGTAATGAGCTGAGATTAGGAGCACACTCTTAAAGGGAGTGCTCCTAATCTCAGCTTGTTACCTGTATAAAAGACACCTGTCCACAGAGGAAATCAATCAATCAGATTCCAAACTCTCCACCATGGCCAAGACCAAAGAGCTCTCCAAGGATGTCAGGGACAAGATTGTAGACCTACACAAGGCTGGAATGGGCTACAAGACCATCACCAAGCAGCTTGGTGAGAAGGTGACAACAGTTGGTGCGATTATTCGCAAATGGAAGAAACACAAAAGAACTGTTAATCTCCCTCGGCCTGGGGCTCCATGCAAGTTCTCACCTCGTGGAGTGCAATGATCATGAGAACGGTGAGGAATCAGCCCAGAACTACACGGGAAGATCTTGTCAATGATCTCAAGGCAGCTGGGACCATAGTCACCAATAAAACAATTGGTAAGACACTGGTGGCCAACTACAAGAAATGTCTGACCTCTGTGATTGCCAACAAGTGTTTTGTCACCAAGTACTAAGTCATGTTTTGCAGAGGGGTCAAATACTTATTTCCCTCATTAAAATGCAAATCAATTTATAACATTTTTTACATGTGTTTTTCTGGATTTTTGTTGTTGTTATTCTGTCTCTCACTGATCAAATAAACCTACCATTAAAAGTATAGACTGATCATTTCTTTGTCAGTGGGCAAACGTACAAAATCAGCAGGGGATCAAATCCTTTTTTCCCTCAGTGTAGTGGAGGAATACCCTGTAGTCTACTCTGTCAGGTGGTACATGAACAGGATATGCCTTAAAATGGCTAAAATAGTTATTTGGACATTGATGTTGTCTAGTAGATATATCTTTTTATTATTTAACTTTCCTTGTTTCAGGTCAACATCATAAACAAATTGTACATATGTGAATTTCAAAATGAAACAAGGTTACATAAAACATAACATAACCAACAAACACCAAAACAAAACAAAACAGTAAACAAAAACAAATCAAGAATTAAACATTCACTTTCAGTTATTTTCTCTCTTCCAGTGTTTCATTACCCCTAATGATCTTTCTTTTCATTACATGCTTTTATTAAATTGACTGTCACAAAGTGTGTTGCTGTAGTATATACTGTAAAATACAAAATACCTCTAACGGAGTATAGAGGCCTTACAGCTATACAACAACAAAAATAATACCATACAACAAGAAAGCGGAGTCAGAGTGACCAATTGTACCAATGGAAGACCCACAGTGTTTTTATATTGACACTTCTCAGGGTATCTGCGAGATTAGGGGGAAAACATAGCAAAAAGGGGTCCCATATTGTATAGAAGTCCCCTTCCTTGTTCCTAAATATAGCACTCAGTTTCTCCAAGGGCTGCACTTTAAAGATCTCACAGTACCACTTATTTATTGTTGATGACTGGTCCTTTATCCAGTTCAGGAGGATGCATTTTCAGGCCACAAAGAGTATGTTTTTAAGGAGATTGAGCTGTGCTAAAGTAAGTGAAGGCCTGTTTCCAACGAAACCCAATACCAATAGCCATGGTCCATTCTTATAGGACATCTGAACATGCAATCCAGCTTTGTTTTGAAATGTTCCCAGAAAATTGTAGTCCAAAACAAGTGGCCATGGGTTCCTTTTTCCTCCTTACACTTACAGCAGGTATCAGAGAATTTGGCATTCATTTTATTACATATAATGGGAGTCCTATGGACCCTTTGCATACACTTATATTGCATCTCTTGCACCTTGTTACAGGTGAACAGTCAGCTTGCCTTGAGCATAGCCTTTTTACAGTGTTGGATTTCTGGGTCTCTTCCCAGCTCCATTTCCCTTACCCTAATCAGAGCACTTAAGTTAGTTTCAACATCAGAGTGTATAGCAGCATAAAATGAGGAAATAAAAGGCATTTCATCGTTCAACAAGAGATTGTCAACTGGGGTTCGTATTTGGTTCAGTGGGGGGAACATCATCTGGGATTCAATAAAATGCCATACTTGCAGATAACTGTCGGTATGGTGTCTGTATGGTACAGCAAATGTTTGTTGGATTTCCTGAAACTATATGTCTGATATTGGATGGGTATTTTGAATTAAATTGAAGAGAAAACTCCAAAGCACTGGGAAGCTTTATTCTGTGTGAGAAAAATAGAAAATACTATGTGACTCATTTATCAACCATTCAGGCATTTCTTTATCAGATTTCTCATTTTCAATGGGTCCACATGAACAAGAAATGACCCACACCAGTCTTTTGATTTACTCAAATGACAAGATATGGAACAAATAAAACAAAACCAACTGACCAACCCAGCTACAGTTACTCTCATTTATTCTAAACAATGTAGTCTCTTTTGAAACGAACCTTGCCTCATTAATTGTGAATTAGTAATTTGGGATGAGGAGGAGATGAACAGTTGTTTTGCAATTATAGTGGTACACATTATAGTTTGTCCTCATGGAACACTGGCTCTAACACTGCCTTTTGAATAGCTCACATGGATATTGCTCTTCAGTCCTATTTGCCACAACTTCCTAAGCCAGAAAACAACTCAATGGCAGGCATGCTATTCTCAAAGGATATACTGTATCTCCCTGTAATGTGCTCAGATGCTGTGAGTCAAACACAGCCAGCGGTTTGTTCTGCAGGTGAACCCGGAGAATGAGGTTATACATGACAAACTAAATGCAATTCTCTGCCATTTCTCCTCAGTCTGTAATGGGCACTCTCATTCATTCACCCATTATATTTTGTAAAGTGTATTGTTACATGTCTGTGACCACAAAATGATGCACAAATCCTCAACACATTTGTGTAGGCAGGAATTGCTTTTCTATAACAATTTATCAAAAATATGTAGAAAGCGTATCTGCAGTAATTCAGATATACTTAGTTCAGCTCTATTTTTAAAATATGAATTCAGTTTTACATGTCTACTGACTGGTGAGGTCAAAATAGTGTCAGTTCCCCTTGTTTGGAGTATTACCAGAGGGATATGCTAT
Source organism: Coregonus clupeaformis (assembly GCF_020615455.1). Classification (NCBI taxonomy): domain Eukaryota; kingdom Metazoa; phylum Chordata; class Actinopteri; order Salmoniformes; family Salmonidae; genus Coregonus; species Coregonus clupeaformis. The sequence continues at coordinate 49,422,471 of NC_059210.1, read as the reverse complement.
AAAGGAAAAGGGTGAAATCACTTAGACATTATATTGAGTAAGCAGATATGTTGAAGCTCTAAACCAGCACAGCTCTTTATCTTATCAGGGTATGGTTCTTTAAGCATGGAGTAAAACCTTGTAATCCCCTATCATAGCGGACTTAGACTGGCCTAACCCCAGATCTGGGACTCTCCCTCGGCTGCATCTCTGATAAAATAAAAAATTAAATAAAAAGCAACACTCCAAACAATGGCATACCTATTCAGTCGCAAGGCTGGAGAGCAGATTTGTGGCATCCGAGTGACAAGGGGCGAACCCCTCTCTAATCCTCTGTTTGGCTGTGTCTGTTCAGACGCGTTGGCAGTGGAGTGGGCAGCCCTCCATCCTCACCGACCATGCTATGAAACACAAAGAGAGAAACTGTTAAATATACACGGTTCTGAGAAGAACACAGACATGCGACAGAACAGACCTTACAGAAGAGACAATGGTTTGGAAGAGTGCATGTTTAATTCTGCAGCTGGTAGTCAAATTGGTATTGTCTCATGAGGATGTGTGTCGTCGTTGAAGCTGTAAGCTCATGGGAGACAGGGTGCTATGTAATGAGGTATAAAGTTGAGGTGTGTGTAAGTGTTTGTGTGATGGTTCCACTTCCACTGTGTAATACAGTTAGTATAATATTTACACCTTGAGATAATAGCAAATTTGGGGGTCACTGCAGTATGATAGTCTGTAGGATTATCCTTTACAATAGATGTTTCCATAAACGTGTTAACAGTTTTCTTCTACTGCTGTCATCATTAGAACCCCAATGATATTCAAGAGTTGGCTTGAAGTGACAACATGTGAATAGATATACAGTATCTCTCCAGATTCAGTCTAGTCTATCATAACCTTGTGTTTATACAAACAAAACTGGGTCATGCGTGGGTCAAATGGGAAGAGTGGAGTTCAGAACATGACAGAGACCGAGGGTCCATTTGAAAAGGTCTGGCAACCCACTGAGAGACATCACACAAGTGACAATTACATTCATCCAGCCCTGAGAAAGGTCATTTGACAGTCTAGTTAACTACTAAAGATAAGGAGTCAATGACTGGCAAATGAGGAGATTCATAGCTAGATATTCTCCAGGGCCATAGGTTATGAGCAAGGTAACATTTCTTAGAGGGATTAGCCTAGAGGTGAAGAATGGAGTGCGTGCCAAATGTGACGTGACATAACCATTAAATACAGTGAATGGCAAGGAAAGTCATTTAATTCTCTAACCTGACTATAGCGATGGTAATATGCGTTTCCGCCAGTCCAATCAAATATGACTAATTGAAATGATGTAATTTTACAGTTTTTATCTGCTAATTAGCTATCAGGCCATGCACCAATTATATTATTTGGAATTAGACAGCTATACGCTGTGAAGTTAGCACCTCTTGATTGCTGTAAGTTGGATTGTTTTAGGATGACCCTTGTGCCAATATGTTATCAAAGTGTGCTTGAAATCATAAACTTAATTTTTCCTTCCTCTCTGTAATAGAATGGAATATTGTTAAGCTCTAACAAATCGTTAATTGATCGTCCTAAAGACATCTTCAGCAGAGGGCCTGAGGAATTAACTGTTACTATGTCAGCCGCAGCACTACAGTGTTTACTCTATTGAATGACAGGACGTTATTGCAGATGTCAAGACAATGCTCTTGACCACCTCCATGGGAGTTCTGTGAACCCTGGCTGAGAGATTGTGAGTAAATGACAGGGCATGTAATGGTTATCATTGTCCCTCTCAGATTGTCTGGCCTGCCAGCTGAAATCATCTTTGTTGAATCCACCTGCCCTTGACCTGGTCCTTCCTCCTCGCTGGAGAGAGACACTATTCTCAGCACCGCCTGGCCACTCAAAGTGAACTGGACACTCACAACACAGGGTACTTTCAATGATAATACATTTCATACCTCATAATAGTTAATGAACTGCACATTGGCACTTACTATTAAAAAGCTCTGTCATTGCCGATATATTGCCAATATTTGACTGTGGATGTACTGTATCAAAGAGACGGTGGCCAATAATGTTAACACATCCTCCCAAACCCCCTGCAATCTGCTCATTAGTATAAAAAAATAAAATAATAATAATACATTCACATTACAGCTGTGAAGAAGAATATGTAGAAGATATTGTAGAAGTCTAAGCTGAGGGCTCTAGCTCTCCCTGAAATGTCATGGACATTTTGTCCAGTGCAGAGCATGAAATGAAGAGATAGCTTTTAGCCATTTCTCTGTTACCATCAGTTTAAGAGCTGCTTCACTAGCTACATTGCCTGAGAAAAAAAAATGCTGGCAAAAAGACACTTGATCTCTGGCCGCTCACAGTGTGAATAAAAAAATATATATTAAAACCCTGCTTTTCTGCTTGTGACAGGCATAGAGTAGGTCAGGTAAACACAACATTGTGCCAGAAAAATATTTAGCAAAGGTGTGGAGTGGGAACAGATGCAAAGTGGAAAGTGCAGAGTGGAAACTTTAGGCTATTTTAGCTGCTCTGTAACCAGGGTCAGACTTGATTGTAACCACTTTTCTACAGGAGCTATTACTGTCCTGTCAAGTTCCCCCACAACTCACACATACAGTGGGGAAAAAAAGTATTTAGTCAGCCACCAATTGTGCAAGTTCTCCCACTTAAAAAGATGAGAGGCCTGTAATTTTCATCATAGGTACACGTCAACTATGACAGACAAAATGAGAAAAAAAAATCCAGACAATCACATTGTAGGATTTTTATTGAATTTATTTGCAAATTATGGTGGAAAATAAGTCTTTGGTCAATAACAAAAGTTTCTCAATACTTTGTTATATACCCTTTGTTGGCAATGACACAGGTCAAACGTTTTCTGTAAGTCTTCACAAGGTTTTCACACACTGTTGCTGGTATTTTGGCCCATTCCTCCATGCAGATCTCCTCTAGAGCAGTGATGTTTTGGGGCTGTCGCTGGGCAACACGGACTTTCAACTCCCTCCAAAGATTTTGATGTTGATGTAAGGAGGTTTTCACTCAAAATCTCACGATACATGGCCCCATTCATTCTTTCCTTTACACGGATCAGTCGTCCTGGTCCCTTTGCAGAAAAACAGCCCCAAAGCATGATGTTTCCACCCCCATGCTTCACAGTAGGTATGGTGTTCTTTGGATGCAACTCAGCATTCTTTGTCCTCCAAACACGACGAGTTGAGTTTTTACCAAAAAGTTATATTTTGGTTTAATCTGACCATATGACATTCTCCCAATCCTCTTCTGGATCATCCAAATGCACTCTAGCAAACTTCAGACGGGCCTGGACATGTACTGGCTTAAGCAGGGGGACACGTCTGGCACTGCAGGATTTGAGTCCCTGGCGGCGTAGTGTGTTACTGATGGTAGGCTTTGTTACTTTGGTCCCAGCTCTCTGCAGGTCATTCACTAGGTCCCCCCGTGTGGTTCTGGGATTTTTGCTCACCGTTCTTGTGATCATTTTGACCCCACGGGGTGAGATCTTGCGTGGAGCCCCAGATCGAGGGAGATTATCAGTGGTCTTGTATGTCTTCCATTTCCTAATAATTGCTCCCACTGTTGATTTCTTCAAACCAAGCTGCTTAGGTATTGCAGATTCAGTCTTCCCAGCCTGGTGCAGGTCTACAATTTTGTTTCTGGTTTCCTTTCACAGCTCTTTGGTCTTGGCCATAGTGGAGTTTGGAGTGTGACTGTTTGAGGTTGTGGACAGGTGTCTTTTATACTGATAACAAGCTCAAACAGGTGCCATTAATACAGGTAACGAGTGGAGGACAGAGGAGCCTCTTAAAGAAGAAGTTACAGGTCTGTGAGAGCCAGAAATCTTGCTTGTGTGTAGGTGACCAAATACTTATTTTCCACCATAATTTGCAAATAAATTCATTAAAAATCCTACAATGTGATTTTCTGGATTTTTTTTCCTCAATTTGTCTGTCATAGTTGACGTGTACCTATGATGAAAATTACAGGCCTCTCTCATCTTTTTAAGTGGGAGAACTTGCACAATTGGTGGCTGACTAAATACTTTTTTTCCCCACTGTACATCCCACTTTCTGCTTAATAAATACTCACTCAATATTCAAAGCCCATTCAGAGTTTCGGACAACAAAAACATACATGCCTGTATCTTGCCGATCCCCACAGAAAGTCCTCGTTATATCCTTGTTCAAAATCCTATCATTCCACTACTCAGCTGCTCCCAGTCCGTTTCCATCATCAGTGTGATAGTAGACATGTCCATAATGATTTAGTTTTTCTTTTAGCCAACTGTTGTCGAGTTAGTTGTGCATGTAGCTTTGCTATGTTGATAAAACAATGCATGAATGGTGTTTTGAACCCACTCCCACATAGAGGGACAATGCACACTTACTTTGAAACAAAGACTTGGCGAAAGTCCAAACCAGCATTGTATCTCAGTTTTTTTCTTTTGGATTGTTAGTTTGTACGCTACAGTATTGCTATTTTCTGTGCTTGCATAAGCTTTTTCTCCGAGGCAAAGTTGGTAGACCTAATTTTTCATCTTCTTCAAAACCATGCCCAATTGACATTTTTGCATAATATTTTGCATAATCATTTAGAAAGAATCATTAGCTAAAGAGCCCATGCATACTTCCCCCTCCTTTTAAAGGGATATTTCAGGATTTTGGTAATAAAGCCCTTTATCTACTTCCCCAGAGTCAGATGAACTCATAAAAAATTGTATCCATGTAGCTGCATCGAGTATGAAGGATGTTAAAAGTAGTTTCGCGAGCCAATGCTAAGTTTATGGTAACAATTAACTGTTACCATAGACTTCCAGTCATTGTACTAAAGCTAGTAAGCAATTGCGCTAACGCTAGTTAGCAATTGTGCTAATGCTAGTTAGCAACTTCCTTCAAACTGCACACAGAGACATAAAAATGATATCCACAAGTTAATCTGACTCTGGGGAAACAGATAAAGGGCTTCATTGACAAAATCCTGAAGTATCCCTTTAACAGTCTATTGCTACTTTTTAATTTAATTAGCTTATCCCCACAGATAACTAATGGTCTGGGCTTTACACTTTTCCACAAACCACACAGAATGTGATCCTTGGTACTTTCTTATCATTTACTAATTACAAACCTGAAACCTCTTTTGTCAAATTCATTGTCTTGATTTATGCTTTAAGGCAAACGTCAAAGGGTACTGTGTCTAACGGCCATGGGAGGCAATAGGTAGGCACAGTTGCAGGTTCCCCTCCTTCTCTCCCAAAGGACTGAAACCAACTGACTTGAATACCCTGTGTCAGGAAGCCAGTGCTAGTGTGGAATAAACATACAGTGCCTTGCAAAAGTATTCATCCCCTTTGGCGTTTATCCTATTTTGGTGCATTACAACCTGTAATTTAAATGGATTTTTATTTGGATTTAATGTAATGGACATCAACAAAATAGTCAACATTGGTGAAGTGAAAAAATTATAAAAAATAAATAACGGAAAAGTGCTGCATGCATATGTATTCAACCCTTTTGCTATGAAGCCCCTAAATAAGATTTGGTGCAACCAATTTCCTTCAGAAGTCACATAATTAGTTAAATAAAGTCCACCTGTGTGCAATCTAAGTGTCACATGATCTGTCACATGATCTCAGAATATATACACCTGTTCTGAAAGGCAACACCACCAAGCTAGGGGCACCACCAAGCAAGCGACACCATGAAGACCAAGGAGCTTGCCAAACAGGTCAGGGACAAAGTTGTGGAGAAGTACATATCAGGGTTGGGTTATAAAAAAAATATCAGAAACTTTGAACATCCCACGGAGCACAATTAAATCCATTATAAAAAAATGGAAAGAATATAGCACCACAACAAACCTGCCAAGAGAGGGCCGCCCACCAAAACTCATGGACCAGGCAAGGAGGGCATTAATCAGAGAGGCAACAAAGAGACCAAAGATAACCCTGAAAGAGTGTAACTCCACACCGGAGATTGGAGTATCTGTCCATAGGAAAAAAATAAGCAAACACATTTGGTGTTCGCCAAAAGCCATGTGGGAGACTCCCCAAACATATGGAAGAAGGTACTCTGGTCAGATGAGACTAAAATTGAGCTTTTTGGCCATCAAGAAAAACGCTACATCTCTCATCACCCCGAGAATAAAATCACCACAGTGAACCATGGTGGTGGCAGCATCATGCTGTGGGGATGTTTTTCATCGGCAGAGACTGAGAAACTGATCAGAATTGAAGGAATGATGAATGCCGCTAAATACAGGGAAATTCTTGAGGGAAACCTGTTTCAGTCTTCCAGAGATTTGAGACTGGGATGGAAGTTCACCTTCCAGCAGGACAATGACCCTAAGCGTACTGCTAAAGCAACACTTGAGTGGTTTAAGGGGAAACATTTAAATGTCTTGAAATGGCCTAGTCAAAGCCCATAACTCAATCCAATTGAGAATCTGTGGTATGACTTAAAGATTGCTGTACACCAGCAGAACCCATCCAACTTGAAGGAGATGGAGCAGGCTTGCCTTGAAGAATGGGCAAAAATCCCAGTGGCTAGAAGTGCCAAGCTTATAGAGACATACCCCAAGAGACTTGCAGCTGTAATTGCTGCAAAATGTGGCTCTATAAAGTATTGACTTTGGGAGGGTGAATCGTTTTCAGTTTTTTTTTCTTTTTTCTTTTTTGTTTCACAAAAAAATATTTTGCATCTTCAAATTGGTAGGCATGTTATGTAAATCAAATGATACAACCCCCCCAAAATCCATTTTAATTCCAGGTTGTAAGTGTAGTGTCTGAAGGTCTATGATTTTGCTGACGTTTGCAAATGGTGTAATAGATTAACTTTACTCTGCTTTGCTGAAGCATCTGGAAAGCATTGCTACATAGGCTTCTTGGAATAAAGGACATTTGGAGATATGTGGAGACCAGGGATTGGTCTATCTAAAACCACCCATCTTATGTTACATAGGATAAATACCATGTTTGAACAAAGGACGGGGGAACAACATATTAAGAGATTGGGCCGTTGTTCTCCAGATATCTGCAGATGTCTGTAAATTGACGCTGAACTCTTTTGATATAATAAACCTTTATAATCAAAGTACAGTGTCCGCGGATTCCTTGTTCTCACAGCATCTCGGCATCGTTGTCTCGGACACTACAGAATGGCGACGAGGATTTGGGACGTGTTGCGTCTTTTCTCAGTGTTCCATTCATGGGCTACGAAGTGACTCCCGCTCAAGACGCCGGCAGATAAGGTGAGATTTCTCACAGCTTTAGGCGCTGGTCGGTTCGTGTGCTTGTGTGTGTGTGTGCGTTGACGAGATGTACCGTCAAAGGACTTGTGTGTGCGCTTTGCTGTTATTTGCTGTGTGATGAGAATCCGTTCAAAATTTCTAAATTTGTTTGCGTTGGGAACAACGCAAACAGGGGGGAGTGTCTATAGGAATTGTTAACACTGGGCACACGGATATTTGGCTTGAATAAAATTAAAAGGAGTGTCCAGGAATAGCATGAAGGAATAAGGCCAGGAAATAAGGAAAAGGTATACTTTTAGGACGTCGCTGAAGCCCTCAAACGAGGTGATCATTAAGATGGGCCATACATCCTAGGAGAGTCACTAGGTTGACTTTCGGGTCAGTTCTGGGAACTGTGAGTTTGTGGAAGATACATTCAATTGCACGTTACCTCTCGGAATATAGTTGACGAAGTATATGTTCGAAGTAACCTCTCATTGAATATCTGCAACTCGAGGTAGCAGCAATTTAGGATGGAACAATGAGAAATAAGGAGCGATGGTAGCATGCATAGTGTATTGTATGAACGGATGCATTCTTGTTTGAATATGTGTGTGTGTGTGTGAAAGAGAGCCTATGCATGTGAAAAAGGGGAGGTCTCTGCTGTGTGTCGACTAAGGCTATGACAACAGGGGTTTTAGTTTTTTGTAAGGAAATATGTTAGTTAAGGTTAAAATCTTATGAGTCTCCATTAGAGAGAATTTTTACAAATTGTTAAAAAACGATGAGCCCCTGGGAGGACGATTATTTGTAATGGATAAGAAAATAACTATAAATCTGCAGATTAGAATAAGTGAAGATAAGAAACTTAGAAGTAGGATTTGTGTTCTATGTTCTGTGTTGGTTTGTGAGTTTTGTTAAGTGTTATTGTTTGTCTGTGTTGGAAATAATGGAAGGACAGCTGCTCTGTCTGCTTTCTGTTGTTTAGCTTGGAGAGAGCTGCTTGGGAGAGCTCCTTTCACTCTGAAATCGCATTAGTCAATTAGCTGCACATGCGTGGGATTTTATGAGTTTAGAGTTACGTAGAGCAAATATGCCACTCCCCTGCCTGCACTGAGCTGCTGTGACATGCAGACAGAGTAGAAAGGGGGAGACTTACATACGATTAAAGTATTCTGTTTGTTAAATCGGCTGTTGCTTAACTATGAAACTATTTGATTGAGATCTATTGAATTTATAAATGAGAAGATATGTTGACGGATTTAAAAAAATAAAAATAAAAAATAAAAAAAAAGTAAAAAAATTGTTATTGCGCAATATTATAATATTCCTGAGTTAAACAGTTTGCTTATTTCTTAGCGCGAATGTGAACATAGGTATGTCTAAAAGGGTATTGTATGGTTGAAATAACCCAGTGAGTGCATAAAATACTAAATTCTTGTCTGTTCCTTTTGTTCTTCTGTCACGTGAGAGACGAGGAGGAGACAGAGAGAGAGAGGAGGTGCTGACAAGTGTGTCACGCGACAGTGTGTGCTGCGACGGATCCAGTCCAATTAAGGCCAGTACTGTTCTATCCACAAAACCTACTTTCCCTTAGAGTATATAATAAATACATTGTGTATGCATAGAATATTTCATGTTGTGACCATTTCACAGGAACTTGGCAACAGACTGATGAATTGATGTAATTGAGAATTGCACATTAGGGTTTTTGTGAATGAGTTGTTTTGATTAGAGTTGTGTTGGAAATCCAGCACTGACCTTATTCTGTAAAATTAAGGTACTTGGGTGATTATTAAGCAATTGGTTTGTGAGTGCTGTAGTGTTGCTGGATTACAGGTCTTTCTTTTTTGGATTGCTCTGAAGTTGACTACTTTCCTTTACTTTTCCTGATCGGATGTGGTAAGATTGCCACTAATCAATAATTTGGTAAAATAAAATAAATAAAATAAATGGATATATTGATTAATTAATTAATTGATTAATTAATTAATTAATTTTAATTTTTAAAAAAAGAAAAAAGGAGGGAAACATATAAAAGAGTCGTTACAATGGGGAAAAAGGACATAAAAACGACAAAAGTAATTACTCCTGTTGATGTAGTACAAAATAGTAATCCTCTAGTTAATGGTATTGCAAGGTTATCTGGAAAATGGAATAAACGTTGGCCTGACATTGAACAACCATGGCCAGTGGAAGGGACTCTTAACCCAGACGTCATCAAGATAATGCAAGTGCTTGTATTCACGTATAAGGCAGATCAAAAGAAGGGGAAAAAATGGGAAAACATAAAGAAAAGAGACAAAGAGAGCTGGGTGTTCTTAAGCTGTTTGAAAATGAAGGACAAAAACTGATAAAAGATACAAAGATAAAAGAGACAGAGGTATAGAGAAAATGGCAAAAGAGGTGAAGGTAACAGAACAACTAATGGCAGAAGTCAATACACCTTTCTCACATATGGATTCAGCAAAAAGACCCCCACCTTACGAGGAAGAAGTAGAGTTTAAGGACGTCTATCCTCAGCTTCCAGTGATCATTCAGGAGGGTGATTATTGCATCAGAGATGAAGATGAACAAATAATAGAGAGAGGACAAGCAGAAACAACCATAAAGATGAATCCAAACTCCAAAAGTAAGAAGAAAACGACATGTCTGGAAACTAAGGGTAGAGTGAGGTTCAGGAAGATGGAATTTGAAGATGATGATGATGATGATCAGAGTGATTCAGAATACATCATGGGTGGATATGATCCTGTGATCAGACAGAGATTGGCCAGAGCGGAAAGAAGGAATGATGGAAGTTGAAGGAAGAAGAAGGATACAAGAGATCTGATCTCTGATGAAAGTGAAGATGGAGACAGCGATGAAAATTTGGAGATTAAAGGTGCTTCATATTCAAGAGAATTTTATCCTACAATGACTAGCACAGAAGATATTGAAAAATATATAGATCGATGCATATCATGCCTGGATAAGGCCAATAATTTAGAAGAAGTAAGAGAACTGGAATAACAACTGAAGAAGCTGAAGATACAGAAGAAAAAACTGCTGAAAAAAGGATCCCAAGAATTGGAGAAGAAGTATACATTGAGGCCAAGACAAGGGAGCACAGGTATGAAGATGATGCCAGTGATAATTCGAAGACAGAACCTGGAGTATAAGCCTTTGCAGAATACCGATATGTCAGATATACTTGAGAAGCTGCCTACTCTTCAAGATGGAGCATATCCTTGGATTTCAAAATTGGAAGAAATTACGTTGGGAACACAGTCTGCCATAGGAGACATTAAGATACTTTTGGCTAATCTCCTTGGGATTCCAGGTATGGAAGAAATTTTTCAGAGAGCTGGACTTCATCGATATGTGGGGACTGCGGTGAATGATCCTGAATTGTTAGCTGCAAGTAGAAATCGGCTGTGGAGAGCACTGAAAGATACGTTTCCAACAAATGTGCATCCTGACAACATTCTGATTGACCCACTAGGACAACAAGAAAATCAGAGAGCCTATGTGTCAAGAGTTCATCAAGTGTGGAGAAATATTACCGGAAATGATCCAGATGTGAGTCAAATTGAGCAGTCAATTTTGAGAGCTAAACAACAGATGGGACTGCCCTCACCAGTAAGGAGGAAACAGGCAGAGGTGGTTGGACTTGGAAGCATGACAAAAGGTGTCTATACAGATCATATAGCCCATCAAGTGGATCTGTACCGGAAAAAGGAACACAACCAGAAAGAACAGGACCAAGAAACTCTCCGAAAACTCAATCAAATACAACTGGTGGAGAATAAGAAGGAGAAGAAACAAGCTTTGGTTATGCAGAATCAGTGTGCACCAAATCAACAATCACTGCCACAGCTTCAACCGAACCAGTTCCAACTGCAATTGTACCAGCCACCAATAGCGGTACCAGTTGTTTCATATCCACAGCCAGTTTCTGGACAGACACAGAATTGGAGAGGAAGAGGACGAGAAGGCTTAGGAAGAGGAAGAGGAGGAATATTTAAGCCATACTTCCAGCAATCTTCAGAAGTGTGTTATAATTGTGGACAGGTTGGTCACTTTGCCCGTGAGTGTAATGGGCCAGGAGGAAACACCAGAGGGAATTTCAGAGGAAGATACAAAGGCCAGTCAAGATCATCTGGAGGACCGGTGAACCCTTATAGGGGCCCGGAGCAAGGATTCTAGAGGTGCCCAGAAGATCCGAAAGGGGGGTGTTAGCTGGTAGCATCAGGACCGGAAAAAGATCCAACAATTGAGGTGAAAGTAAACAAACAACCATTGGAAGTGATGGCGGATAGCGGAGCTGCTTTTACGTGTGATCGGCCTGAAGATGCTACACATCTCCCTATGTCCAATCAACTAATTAGGACAATCGGATTTGAGGGAGTGAAACAGCTGATTCCTCTTACGGAACCAATTGAGCTCTGCTATGAAAATCAGAAAATTACAATACCCATACTGGTATCAGAACATACACCTATTGCATTATTGGGAAGAGATGCATTGTGTAAATTGAACTGTACAATAAAATGTACACCAGACGGCTGTCTGGTAGAAGTGCCAAAGGAAAAGGTTTACCAATTGTTGATGACGACAGAGATGGATTCTTCTTCAGTATTCTGGATTGGAAATCTCAGTGAAGATTTTTTGAAGCAGGCTAAGGTATGGGAGAAATTCATTGTGGCAAACATGCCAGATGCGAGGCTTCCGGAATATCCATTTCATTGTACGCTCAAGTATTTCAACAATGCTGCCCAATCGGACTCAGAGGAATGGTTGAGTCATCAACCAAAGTAAGTTCAACTTAGCTCATGTTGCAAGGGGGGAGGTTAGGAGAAAGATCACAAAGGAGTATGGTTTTGGGCACCATATTTGCTTTAACAGGTTGACTATGTCATAGGCAGGTGCACAATCTGTCTGAAAAATAATGTTTGCAGGGGTGTGACTGTTATTCTTGGTTACATTCCTACACCAAGAGGTGCATAAGATTTCCAACTAAGCTAAAAGATGCTCAGTCGGTTGCAAAGTTATTGTGTAAAGAAGTCATAAGCAGGTGGGGACTTCCTGATTAAATATCCTCAGAAAATGGGAAAGAGTTTTGTGGATAAATCAGTGAAATGGTTTTTGAAAAAATTGGGGGAAAAAAAAAAAGTCCGACTAAAAAGTTATGAAAACTAGGGTTGAAGTAACTCTAGGAAATTTTCAATATCTGATTGTGTGATAATTTTTCACGTCTTTACATATTATTGTGATATTTAGTATTTTCTTATGAATCAAAGCGGGGAAATGGAATGTGATTCATCTTATATATCATATATATATATATATATATATATATATATATATATATATATATATATATATATATATATCATTTTATATTATTGTTGATATTGATGTTTTAATTTGCATGTGTTGTTTTGCAAAAGATACTGGTTGGTGTTTTCTTTTCTTCCAGAAGTATATGGGGAATGTGGAGTGTGATTCAAATACTCACACATGGACAATATGAATGGACTGGAGGAAGTGGAACAAGGAAGGTGTGGAAATGTTCAGATTTCATCATCGACGTTCCATTGAAAGTCGACACTGTGGAGGAGCTGCAGTGTAGTGGAATACATTCCAGTGTTGTATTCTTTCTGTATTAATTTTTGAAGAATGATGTTTTCTGTTGTTGGGTACAATTGGGGACCTCAGATGTTTTTGTTTATTTCGTTGAAGCTTAGGGATATTGGGTCTAGGCAGGGACAGAAAGAATCCACAGGAGTACTTAGGTGGTCGCCTGGGGCAGATGGGCCGTGAGAGAATTTTCCTGTCTTGATTGATTGATGGATATTTGGAATGAAAGCTGCCATACAGGTTTTTCGCTCTTACACTCCATAACAATTTATTTACACTCCATAAAAATTTATTTACACTCCATAACAATTTATTTACACTCCATACAAAAATGTGTCTATATAAACATGTGTTTACTCTCCATAAATTTTGGTTTATTGCTAAAGTTACTCAAGAACAAAAATAGTTATTTGTCATAATCCTATTCTTTTTGTTTTCTTTTTGTTTTTAATTAGTCTCGAAGGGGGGAAATATGTAGTGTCTGAAGGTCTATGATTTTGACGTTTGCAAATGGTGTAATAGATGAACTTTACTCTGCTTTGCTGAAGCATCTGGAAAGCATTGCTACATAGGCTTCTTGGAATAAAGGACATTTGGAGATATGTGGAGGCCAGGGATTGGTCTATCTAAAACACCCATCTTATGTTACATAGGAAAAATACCATGTTTGAACAAAGGACGGGGGAACAACATATTAAGAGATTGGGCCGTTGTTCTCCAGATATCTGCAGATGTCTGTAAATTGACGCTGAACTCTTTTGATATAATATACCTTTATAATTAAAGTACAGTGTCCGCGGATTCCTTATTCTCACAGCATCTCGGCATCGTTGTCTCGGACACTACATAAGGCAACAAAATAGGAAAAATGCCAAGGGGGATGAATGCTTTCGCAAGCCACTGTATTACCAACACACTCCTGGGCGCACGTATGGTCACCTCCTGGAGAACATGAAAATAATACAGGTATGAAATGCTTATCTTAAATTATAGGATGAATAATACAAAATGGAATGAAGAATACATCAAACTAGATGGTAATTTTACAATAAGTAAAATTGTGGGACTTGATTTACCTCTTTAAAAGTATTTTTGTTGTAGTTGAATAACTTTGGTATAAGTTACTTCTGTTCTGATTTGAGATGTGAATCTCAGAGAAGTAGAGGAATATTTAATACAATCTAACTTTTTGTGTAACTTGTTGGGAAAGTGGTCAAAGTAGCTGATTTGTGTCAAAAGTTGCATTGTTCACGGTGAATGGAATATTGGAAGTCATGTGACTTTCTAACAATGGGGAGTTTTAATAGTTCAATAGTTTAAAAAGTATGAAAGATATCAAACAAAGCTGTATGTAAGCACACAATTCCAGACCGGTCTGTATGTTTTAAAGTTTGAATTATGTTTCTATCTTAAATGGTGTAGGAGGAGTAGGGTGCTAAATAATAACTATGCTATAAATCGGAAGTATGACAAAGAGTTAGAATGGGATTTTAGCTATCGCAAGTCCCATTAATTACTTAAAGGCAGAGAAAACATGGACAACAACGTTAGTGAGCTACAGGATGACTGAGACTGGAATGTGTTGCCAAATTGTGCACTGCTCAGTCATGCATCCCTGTCCAAGCTTTCACAAACTGCGTTTGTGTAGCATAATATGACATGTAATCAACTAGACATTAGTGACAACAAACGCTTCAAAACACTCAACATGTTTTCAGAGTGGAGGGTAAAGTACATATTTTAATATTTAAAGTCTGACTGTCTTGAGCGATGTGTTTTTTTGTATGTAGGAGAAATGGTGTGCTACAGTCACAGAGTTTCTAAACCTAGAGGCACAGCATCGCAAGACTTCCCACCAAGCAGACCAGGCTGGGGTTTGGGGTTTGAGAAGTCAATGAGAGAAGTGAAACATTTTCTAGAAATCTAAAGGCACATCCTAGATTCAAGCCAATGCTACGTAGTTGAACATGTTATTACTCCAACCTCGTGAACGTGACAAACTGACACGTTTTCATTTGAGTCAAAAACAACTTTATATCGAAATAGTGCTTTTGATTTGACGGCAGTTCAGCGCGAGACGACCGCTAGACCCGATCACATGTTTCTGTGCATGAGCTAGCCAACGTTGCCATTACATCACCTACAAGTGTGATCAGGGATTTCTATAGGAGGAACAGTTTATTACATCTTGGGCCACCTATGGGCTTGGGCCCATCCCCTGACTCAAAATTGACCAGTCACATTTATTTGTTTTATATTATTAATCAGTTACCCAATCAAGGCAGGGCTCCCCCAGTTACCCACGAGGGCCCCCTACCTCCTCTCCTCCCCCATCTGATGATTAGCAGAGTGGCAGCAGGCAGCAGCAGGCTGTCTAACTCATTAAAGGCGGACTCCTGAGTTCTCCTGTGGTTGGCTTTAGCACCAAAATTGTTATATATATATACTACATATATAATATATACTGTATATATAATATATACAGTATATATTCCTTTATTCTTGTATTTTAGTTTTTGCTTCCTCTTGGGCTCCCCATGGGCTTGGGCCCAGGGTCTTCAGGCCCGGTAAACCCCTGTATTAATCCGGCCCTGAGGATGACTGTTATATTGCTAGCATGACTGTTACCCATTTGACATTTGATCATTTAAGTTTCTACATGAGTCAGATAGTCAGTCACTTTGAATATTTTCCTAAATATTTAACAAGGTTCCGAGAGGGTCAACACACAAAGTGACTATCGCCCCTTAGAGCAAAGATGACCATGATAGTATTAATTCAAACCTGCTAACTGAGCTGCAGTTACAACCTTATTCTAAAATTGATTAAATCATTTTTTCCTAATCAATCTACACACAATACCCCATAATGACAGAGCAAAAACTGATTTTTAGAAATGTTTGCAAATGTATAAAAAAAAATTAAAACTGAAATATCCCATTCACATAAGCATTCAGACCGTTTACTCAGTACTTTGTTGAAGCACCTTTGGCAGTGATTACAGCCTTGAGTCTTCTTGAGTATGACGCTACAAGCTTGGTACACCTGTATTTGTGGAGTTTCTCACATTCTTCCCTGCAGATCATCTCAAGCTCTGTCAGGTTGGATGCGGAGCACCGCCACACAGCTATTTCCAGGTCTCTCCAGAGATGTTAGATCAGGTTCAAGTCTGGGCTCTGGCTGTGCCACTAAAGGACATTCAGGGACTTGTCCAGAAGCCACACCTTCGTTGTCTTGGCTGTGTGCTTAGGGTCGTTGTCCTGTTGGAAGGTGAACCTTCACCCCAGTCTGAGGTCCTGAGGATTCTGAAGCAGTTTTCCATCAAGGATCTCTCTGTACTTTGCTCCGTTCATCTTTCCCTCGATCCTGACTAGTCTCCCAGTCCCTGCCACTGAAAAACATCCCCACAGCATGATGCTGCCACCACCATGCTTCACCTTAGGGATGGAGACAGGTTTCTTCCAGACGTGACACTTGGCATTCAGGCCAAAGAGTTCAATCTTGGTTTTATCAGACCAGAGAATCTTGTTTCTCATGGTCTGAGAGTCCTTTAGGTGCCTTTTGGCAAACTCCAAGCGGGCTGTCATTTGCCTTTTACTGAGGAGTGGCTTCCGTCTTGCCACTCTACCATAAAGGCCTGATTGGTGGAGAGCTGCAGAGATGGTTGTCCTTCTGGAAGGTTCTCCCATCTCCACAGAGGAACTCTGAAGCTCTGTTAGAGTGACCAAGGCCCTTCTCCCCCGATTGCTCAGTTTGGATGGGCGGCTAGCTATATTTATGTATTTTATATTTTATTTTATTTAACCTTTATTTAACAAGGCAAGTTAGTTAAGATCAAATTCTTATTTACAATGACGGGCTACCTGTAGGAAGAGTATTGGTGGTCCAAACGTCTTCCCTTAAAGAATGATGAAGGCCACTTTGTTCTTGGGAACCTTCAATGATGCAGAAATATTTTGGTAGCCTTCCCCAGATCTGTGCCTCGACACAATCCTGTCTCGGAGCTCTACGGACAATTCCTTCAACCTCATGGCTTGGTTTTCGCTCTGGCATCACTGTCAACTGTGGGACCTTATATAGACATGTGTGTGCCTTTCCAATTCCTGTCCAATCAATTGAATTTGTAGCAAGCTAGCCAAAATTAGCCAGTTAGCTTGGGTAATTGACTGTTGTTGTTAGGTCAGAACGCTCGGATCAACCATACTTTTCGGCCAGAGCATCCAGTGTGCACTCTGAACGCTCCGAGATTGAAACACTCTGAATTTACGAACGGCCAATCTGACAACGCTCTGAGTTTACGAATGCCCAGAGTACACTCTGGCACTCCAGATAAAATGTATGAACACACCCGTAGTATAAACCAGCCTTTAGTCTTGAAATCTTTGGTTGTTTAGTACATAGCCTCACATGTGAATCCTTAAAGAGATGGGTCGGGCTAAAGCTTTTAAGAGGGTGTGAACAATGCTGAATGGGTGTAGACAAAAAAGAGCTCTCCAGTAGGTATCAAAACATTCAAGGACCATTTTCTCAAAAGTTAGGTTACAAGTTTATCAACTTTCAAAGCAGAATTACTTTCCCATTGTTCCTCAACTGTAGTGAATCATACTGTATACCATTGTCTAGCTCTGAGTCTCTACTTTTATCCAATGAAAAAAACACCAATTCAAATCTTGCTACATAAGACCGAATCTAGCAAATCGGTCACATATTTGCTAAATTTAAATAAAAACAGTTTTTGCTTTGTCATTATTGTGTATTGTATGTACATTGATGAGGGAAAAAACAACAACAATTTAATCAATTTGAAAATAAGGCTGTAACGTAACAAAATGTGGAAAAAGTCAAGGGGTCTGAATATGCACTGTATATACACACACACACACACACACACACACACACACACACACACACACACACACACACACACACACACACACACACACACACACACACACACACACACACACACACACACACACACACACACACACACACACACACACACACACACACACACACACATTAAAATACAAAAACACAGTCATGGTAAGCACAGTTACATTCCTCCACAAATAAGTCCCCAAACAATTCTTTAATTGCCCAAACGGCACCAGAACATCAATGGTCATACGCTTTGCTCCAAACACTCTGCCTTCCATTTAAGCCTTTTTTTCCCTCTCTGAACTAATCCATTCCAGTGTTACTCCTGGCTGGAGAGGAACATGCAGAGGAGAAGAGCATCCTCTCCCCCTGAATGATTCACTAGTCTCTCTCTTTGCAGTCTTGACTTATATGGTCCCTATAGCAAGCCAGAATATCAATCCCAACATAATTTCCCTCTTTACCCCATTGCAGGTTGACACACATACAATGGCATGCCTGTATCCTGTATCGTATGACACTCACCACTTCTCTCTCCCTCCCTCTGCCTCTCCATTTCACCTTCTCTATCTACCTTTCTCTCCCACCTAAACAGACAGCACTTAATCACACATTATTTTTCTATCCAAACACTAACACATCTTATCCCTCCCTGTTTCTTTTAGGGAGGTTGGTAGCCTAGTGGTTAGAGCATTGTGCCAGAAACCGAAAGGTTGCTTGTTTGAATACCTGAGCTGACAAGGTGAAACATCTGTTGATGTGCTGTTGAGCAGGACACTTAACCCTAATATGCTCCAGGAGTGATGTACTGCTATGGCTGACCTTGTAAAACTTCACGGCACCTGTTGGGTGCAATACCACTTTTTAAATAATATATTTTTTTACTTGGTCGTGCAGTATATTGAGGTCACTATTAGCGCTTGAGGTGGGTTAACGTGATTAGTTCTCTGTGATGGGCGCGCGCACACACACACACACACACACACACACACACACACACACACACACACACACACACACACACACACACACACACACACACACACACACACACACACACACACAGTTATTTCCCATAATTAGTGTTGCCAGCACAGACGGGTGTCTTCCCAATCTCATATCCCATGTTGTTAGAAGAGAAAGGTCACATATTGTAGGCTAGGGGGAAAACAACAAGTGAGCAAAAGAGCAAAGCTCATGTTGTAATGGCTAAAACACTGCACAGATGAATTGGTGAGAGTTGGTCTATACTGTCAGTGTCTGTACATTTTCTCCTTACCTGTGATACTAAAGAAGTCAGCTTTTTTCTCCATCAATTACTTTTTCTGAAAACCATTTCTCTTTCTTGTGGCATATAGGCTGACTCGTGCACTTCTTCCAATATGTGCACTTGGACATTGAAACAGCCCTCGGTGAGATCCAGCATCACCAGAAACACAGAGATCATTGGACAGGGCCACCCTTTCAGCTGAAACCAGCCTTTTGACTGTGTGTCACAACAAGTCAATCATTATGTCTCTTTCTTTGTCTCCAGCTGCAGATTGATGGAAACTGAGGGATAAAAAAAATCATGAAATGAATGATGGAAAAGGCAACAGCGCTTTCAGAGCCTCTGGCTACAAGCCCCATCACCCCCTGCATGAGAGCTGGGACAATTCTGCGGAACTGGGATACGGACAAGAATAAAAATCTACTCCAACATCTCATCCTGTTACCATCAACTGCCATGACAGGTATGTATTTAAAATGATCTCACAAACTCACATTGATTCTTGATGTCAAAGCAGCCTACATGTGAAAAACAAAGGAGGACTGAGTTCATTGCTCTCTCTAGCAACATTAACAGATTTTGCTCCATGGTTAATACCAACATGGTTATGGGTCATTGTCTTTTCATGGCCATAGAGAAGCATGCATCTCTGAAACACTATAACAACGATAAGTTCCAATATTGCCAATGTACTGGCAGTATGAAAAATGTATGCACTCACTAACTGTATGTCGCTCTGGATAAGAGCGTCTGCTAAATGACTAAAATGTAAAAATGTTAGAGCACAAACAGCCACACTGGGGTCATCATAGACATCATCTTTATGGACGTCATAATCACATTAAAGGCCCTCAGAATATCCTAATCATTTAACACAGGAAGTGGAAGGGAAATTCAGAGGTTATTAAACAGACATAGTGTACTGCATACCCCATGCAGACTCAGCATCAGACAATGGGGGCAGAGAATGGGGTGACAAACTGTGTTTCTCCTCCCTGAATTTTCATGATGTATGGCCTTGCGCTCAGCCCTGAGGCCTAGTGTCATGTGACAGAGAGCACACTGCTCTCTCTGACTCCAACAACACACTGACTACCCTGCCACTGCTCAGACTCCAACAACACACTGACTACCCTGCCACTGCTCTGACTCCAACAACACTCTGACTACCCTGACTACCCTCAGCCACCCAGATCACTGCATTATCTGCTGCCTTCCATTAAATAATTTATACCTGTGGTTGACAGGTGTCACCATCACAGTAACACCCCCCAATCTGCAGGCAGTTGCTGTAGGGCCACCCGAAGTTCAACACTGTTACATGCCTCAAATTAAATGAAATGGGAATTTAGCGGGGGAAATGTATACTTTTGATAATGTAATTTAGTGCAGTAGTTATAGGAGTATTACTAATATTTTAGTTATCATCATTGCATGGTGGCCAATGTACCTGAACAAAAGAAAATACAACACAAATTAATCCTAGTTGGTTTTTGTGGGCAGGAAGGGAAGAGTTAAGGTCAATAAAACAAGGGGAGTGGAACAGTAGGCCCACTCTAGAATATAATCCCCTACTCCCAGGACGAACGAGTCAGACATGCCCATTAGAGTTCACAACCCTGCCAGCTTTGCTGTTTAAATCCTGTTCTATGCCCTTCCCGAGCTGTCATTTTCCACCATGCTAATTAGCTCAGCAAACACAGGGCCTCCCAGCCACACAGGTTAGCCATTGTGCTTGTTTATAGAGTGGGCCTAACCCCATCCAGTATTTTCACTAGGCCTTTATGGGCTCAACAATGGTACACTCACTTTGAGAGGGGATGTATGAGTCAGACTTACACAAGAGGATTAGGGGACACACTGAGTGCCGTTGGATTATTACAATAATGATGATGATTACATTTTTATCACTCAGCTGCCACCACTTGGCCCTATACGTAGGGACTGTTTTGCAGTGTAATGCAGTGTAATGCAGCACCCACAGTCATTCTCTGTGCGTGATGTGCTATCTGATGGAATTTGGCAAGGGCTCTTTCTATTCTGAAAGAACCCTCAGAGTCATGAGTCATACCTTATTTGGACTGTGTGTAGGAAATAAACAAATAAAATGAGCTATTCACACACACTATAGATACTCAGCAAAGATAAAAGGCGCAGATATATATATATATATATATATATATATATATATATATATATATATAATTTTTTTCAACAAATAAAAACACATCAACATAAACCTTCAATGGAATTAGTGTAGAATGGCCTTTCCACTGGTGGGAAGTTGATTGCTGGTGGTGATTTTTACCATAGTTGTTCTATTTCTATCTGTTTCCCAGTTATACTGGTGGAGGAACAAATGTGACCAGAGTTGCGTGAAAGAGCTGGAGTGGCGTACATTGACAATATTCTAGGGTGACAGTGGTGAGTCAGAGCAGGGGCAGACAAGCGTGCACACAAACACACAAACACATGAACAAATGTCCCCACAAAACACGCAATCCAGTTGCTGCAGACTGTAGGCCCATAGTGCTTCCATCCATATAATTGGTAATATGTGACCTTACAGGGGTTGAATACTAATAGTTTTATGAGTTGTACCCTTCCTCTGTACCTCTAGCCTTATAGCCTTGCCCCAGCCTCACCCAGCATTTAATGTGACCACCACATCTACATTAGTACCTCACTCAGAAACCCAATGATAAAACCTTGTGTTCCTATTTTTTATTTTATTTTTACGCTACTTGCGGTAGGTGCACTTGATTCAGCAGCCCTAGCGCCGGGAAGGCAAAGCGTTTCCATTTTGAACCATTTCATGTGTCTGAAGGTAGAATTCCGCCTACCCGGCAGGCCAAGAGAGCAAATCAGGTGCACCTATAGGCCTACCGTTGGCCAATCAGGTAGCTCAGATCACCTTGTCTGCACAGTTTTCTTGAGCCTTAGACTGTAAAAAATAAACATCGAAAACACAGCAAAGTTGATACTGTAACATTTGCAAAACGTTTAAAACCATGACTAGAGAAAGACTAATTAATGAATACAGCAAAGTGTTGCTGTTTTTATGAGTAAGTTCATGTTTAAGTTGTTATTCAGCACTGTCAACACTTTGTTCAACACTTAGCAGCTTGTGACTTTTTTTATATGAAGGAATAGTTCACTTTCTTTGGTCATAGGAGTAACAACATGAATTGGTGTATGAGGCAGAAATATTGCAGTGCGATTTGAGTTTTGCCATCACCTGGAAGACTGTGTCCCCTTTTCTCAGCGGAGGGAGTGAGAGCGGAGGGACGATGCCTCACTGCTGCTCCCTCCCTCCTTTCAGACTGACCATCAGATGCAGGCCATTCTAGTAATAAATATATATACAGTTGAAGTCAGAAGTTTGCATACACTTAGGTTTGAGTCATTAAAACTTGTTTTTCAACCACTCCACAAATTTCTTGTTAACAAACTATAGTTTTGGCAAGTCGGTTAGGACATCTACTTTGTGCAAGACACAAGTAATTTTTCCAATAATTGTTACAGACATATTATTTCACTTATAATTAACTATATCACAATTCCAGTGGGTCAGAAGTTTACATACATTAAGTTGACTGTGCCTTTAAACAGCTTGGAAAATTCCAGAAAATGATGTCATGGTTTTAGAAGCTTCTGATAGGCTAATTGACATAATTTTGAGTCAATTGGAGGTGTACCTGTGGATGTATTTCAAGGCCTACCATCAAACTCAGATAAAAGATCTCAGAAAAAAAAATTGTAGACCTCCACAATTCTGGTTCATCTTTGGGAGCAATTTCCAAACGCCTGAAGGTACCACGTTCATCTGTACAAACAATAATACGCAAGTATAAACACCATGGGACCACGCAGCCATCATACCGCTCAGGAAGTAGCCTCTCCTATCATTGCTACGCAGACGACACACAACTAATCTTCTCCTTTCCCCCTTCTGATAACCAGGTGGTGAATCGCATCTCTGCATGTCTGGCAGACATATCAGTGTGGATGACGGATCACCACCTCAAGCTGAACCTCGGCAAGACGGAGCTGCTCTTCCTCCCGGGGAAGGACTGCCCGTTCCATGATCTCGCCATCTCCGTTGTGTCCTCCTACCAGAGTGCGAAGAGCCTTGGCGTGATCCTGGACAACACCCTGTCGTTCTCCGCTAACATCAAGGCGGTGACCCGATCCTGTAGGTTCATGCTCTACAACATTCGGAGAGTACGACCCTGCCTTACACAAGAAGCGGCACAGGTCCTAATCCAGGCACTTGTCATCTCCCGTCTGGATTACTGCAACTCGCTGTTGGCTGGGCTCCCTGCCTGTGCCATTAAACCCCTACAACTTATCCAGAACGCTGCAGCCCGTCTGGTGTTCAACCTTCCCAAGTTCTCTCATGTCACCCCGCTCCTCCGCACACTCCACTGGCTTCCAGTTGAAGCTCGCATCTGCTACAAGACCATGGTGCTTGCCTACGGAGCTGTGAGGGGAACGGCACCTCCTTACCTTCAGGCTCTGATCAGTCCCTACACCCAAACGAGGTCATTGCGTTCATCCACCTCTGGCCTGCTGGCCCCCCTACCTCTGCGGAAGCACAGTTCCCGCTCAGCCCAGTCAAAACTGTTCGCTGCTCTGGCACCCCAATGGTGGAACAAGCTCCCTCACGACGCCAGGACAGCGGAATCACTCACCACCTTCCGGAGACACTTGAAACCCCACCTCTTTAAAGAATACCTGGGATAGCATAAAGTCATCCTTCTACCCCCCCTTACCCCTCCCAAAAAAAATAAAAAAATAAGATACAAATATATATTATAGTTTCCTGTGTGTATCAAGAATGGTCCACCACCCAAAGGACATCCAGCCAACTTGACACAACTGTGAGAAGCACTGGAGTCAACATGGGCCAGCATACCTGTGGAACGCTTTCAACACCTTGTAAAGTCCATGCCCCGACGAATTGAGGCTGTTCTAAGGGCAAAAGGTGTGGGTGCAACACAACATTAGGAAGGTGTTCCTAATGTTTGGTATGCTCAGTGTATGGTCTGTGCTTTATCATCATATGTAGTCTGCCCTTTTCTTATGAGGACATCTTGACACAAAGCCTCTATTCATCTTTACTTACATTCGCCTATCTAGTTTCTGAACAATATGTGTACAGAAGCAAGAGGATTCTTTGTGATGTGCTCCAACCATCTGACTTCCAAAGAGGAGTGCTTCATGTTTAAGACAATCCACTAAGATTGCCCGCCAGAGTGGAGACAGAAAAAACAGTGAGTTCATAGGATCAGATGGGAATAGAACGTGTTGGATGGTGTAGTCTATTCTTTCAGGCAGATCCAAAAATAACACTGAGATACTGAGACAGGGGTACAGCAGTTCACTTATTGAAATGTGAGTGTGTGTGTGTGTGTGTGTGTGTTGGAAGACAGTAATCCATGCATTGTTTAATCTGTGGAGCGAGGTGTGCCGCTTGACCTCCCTATATTAATGTATTATACTCTGGTACGGAGTCCAGCATTCGTTAGTAATAAACTTGCCAGCTTCCAACATTAAAACTCACACACAAACAATCCTTGTGACTGTACATATTACATCATATGGTTTGGTTTGTGGCTATGTATTCATATCCAAGACAATAGAGATGATGTGGACGGAACTTGATTCCAGCAGATAATTACTTTATGGCCCGCGGCATGAAGAGACTTTCTCCAGTCAGCTCACATCTCACCCAGCGGGGGCAGAACCCACCCAGCATGGGGTGTGTGTGTGTGTGTGTGTGTGTGTTTGCGTGCATGGTATGTGTGTGTATGTGGCGCAGCCAACACAAATCAATACCATCAAATGGCAGCCTGCGGATCTCAGATAATTAGAAGGAAACACAAAGAGAGAAGGCGAGAGAGCGCATGTACACCCTGGCAGAGGCATTAGCCCTGTGTTTTCAACCCACTACTCAACCTGTTTCACCAACATTCGTTCCCTCCCAATCGACCAGCAAAGCCCCCACATTCTGCTCAAAGGGCAGACAAGTGGCTTGGCTGGAAATTGGATTAGGGCCTGAGTAGTCCTAGACAAAGCACCTTTGAGACATGCGGTTTACACTTCTGAACAATAAGCTAACAGATAGCATATCTATCTACTGTAGTGAGTGTACAAACATTAGGAACACCTGCTCTTTCATGACATAGACTGTCCAGGTGAATCCAGGTGAAAGCTTTGATCCCATTTTGATGTCACTTGTTAAATCCACTTTAATCAGTGTAGATGAAGGAGAGGAGACAGGTTAAATACTTATTTTTAAGCCTTGAGCCAATTGAGACATGGATTGTGTATTTGTGCCATTCAAAGGGTGAATGGGCAAGACAAAATATTTAAGTGCCTTTGAACAGCGTATGGTAGTAGGTGCCAGTTGCACCGGTTTGTGTCAAGAACTGCAACGTTACAGGGTTAGTAACCAGTACTTACAGTTATAGTAAAGCATACTATTGCATGGCCCCACTTCCAGCTCTGTTTTGCCTACTTGGTATCTTTCTAATTCACCCCATTGACCAGAGAGCATACAATACGTACACCGATAATAATATAGGAATGAAAGGAA
The DNA here is from genome assembly GCF_020615455.1 of Coregonus clupeaformis. NCBI lineage: Eukaryota > Metazoa > Chordata > Actinopteri > Salmoniformes > Salmonidae > Coregonus > Coregonus clupeaformis. The sequence continues at coordinate 49,396,867 of NC_059210.1, read as the reverse complement.
AAGGATGTATTGAGTGCCGTACCGGTAATACATATAATTTCAATGACAGTAAGAACAGTGAGGCTATATGAGCCATTGAGTGCAGTTCCTCTGAAGCCCCTCTGCATCACAAACTCTGGAATACAGTGCTGAGTGTCAGACGAGCCAGGTCGCCTTGACAACCTCTGACAGATAGTGTCTCTGTGTCCATTTGGGAGGCAGTGGCGGCCAGAAAGTTGCTAGACTGTACACACCGCTGACAGTTACGGACATTCAGTTAATTACTGTGTAGGAGTTGATTTCAATCTTAGGGATACAACAAATGGACACAACACACTCTCTCACCGTCCCCCCTGTATCCCTCCCTGGAGGGGGGGGGGGGGGGGGGATTCACTACATGGAAACAGATAGTCCACCCCAAAAAAGTTTGTTCTGAAGTGTCTGTCCTATATCTGAGAGACATAAGAAAGACATGAAGCATATATTTTTTGTACACATATTTAACCCCTTATTTTTGTCACTTAACAGTCTCCATATATACTTCCATAAATTTGTTCAACTGGTACCAGGGGACCTTCAGACGAGTCTTGTGCGGCCTGTGGGCGTCAAAACAACCAACATTTACGTGTTCGTGAGTCTCACCTTTACACAGAGGGGTCACATTAGTGTGTAGCCCAAACTGTTCGTACGCTACAGACAGAAGTTGGCAGACCAACTTCAGAAGAGTCCCAAGGTGCTTGTGGGGGTCGTAGAGCACCATCGTGTTCGTGAGAGTCTCATCTTTCCATAATAGTTTTTTAGGCCAAACCGTTCGGACGCTACAGACGATTTTGTGAGAAGACCGATTTTCGGGATGTCTCATGGTCTGACAAACACAGCTCTATCTCTGTCACCATTCACCGCAGATGCGGAAGTGTTACATAGGCGGATGCAGTGGATTGAGATGCATCCAATGCAAAAACAGATATCTCTAGCTTAAACTGACAGATTGTTATGGGGATTTCTTTAATATGCTAATTCGATTTCCACAGGTGCACGGACATTGACCTTAGGGGGTTTTAAAGCGCCAATGAATATATATTGCAGCTCCTGTATGCTCCTACAGCCTTCTAATCGGCTGTCCGTTATGAGAGTCAGCCCACTTAAGACATCTCTGTCTGAAGGTAAACACCCATCTCAATCTCTCGCTCTTTTTCTTTGTCCATCACTCTCTCTCTTTCTCTCCATTCCTCTCTCACTCTGCAGGGATGTCAGAGCTGACAAAGAGGCTTGGTAAAAGGGTTAGGGCTATTCTGCTGACACAGCACAGACCATTCTGATATCATATGCACATACAGTATGGCGGGACATTAAAGAGATTAATAGATTAAGTTGATTTCACAAAACAAACAATTGGTATTATGTTACAGGCATCTGATGTCCCTGAACAATGATGTCTCCACAGAATAGGACTTTCTGGTATAAATCTGCCTTGATGATCAGATTCATCTGTCAGGTTCAAAGGAAGAAATACATCTCTCTATGCCCAAGCACAGGCCAGAAGAAAGCCAGACTCGCATTTATAACACTTTCATCTCCCATTACAATAATGCCCTTTCGAGTAAATGAGCTTCATGTTTCAAATGTGACAAGCAGGTTTCCAGCTGATGCATGGATTATTCGCTCTTTCATTATGCCCTTCATTCTTATTCTCAGCGGCCACTGTCCCTGATTCCTGGTCAATGACTAAGTACCCTCAAACATAAAACACCAAACACAGGAAACAAAAATGTCTTCTCTGGGTGTCTGGGAGCTGATTGGTTCGCAGTGTGTGTCGTCATTTTGCTCATTTAGGGTGTGATTCTGGCCATGGGGTGAGTCAAATTGCCCATTGTTCCCTTTAGAGTTCTGAGTATTCGGCGTGACTTCTACAGTATTCATCCCAAATATTTTGAATGTGGAATGAATCAGAGAGCACTTGTTTGATTGACCACAGGAGAGGTTGCCATGGAAATTATGTGATCACAATAATGTATTTGGGTCTTGGGCCTTGCATGCAGTCTACCCTCCCTTATTTCAATTAGCAGCCCAAATAAAAACCCAGAGAGATGAGCTCTATTTTTCTGCATTGAACTGAATTATATTACTCTATTGTACCAAATCTCAAATCTTCCGCCATCTCTCACTCCATCCCTTTCTCCCTTTGTCTTTTCTCTATCACTTTCTCTCCCTACCTTTCCCCCTCTCTTTCGCTCTCTTCACTGCTCCCCCTATCCTTAACCCTCCGTCTCTGCGCTGTGAGGGTTGGCCTGAGAGATCTCATTAATGGAGCCATAATATAGGAAGTGTTTAGAGAGGTCGACAGCCAGCCCTCACGCAGCATTTGGCTCTGTAATGCTCGCTGCAGTCTCTCTCTCCAAGCTGCACAGAGAGAGAGAGAGAGAGAGAGAGAGAGAGAGAGAGAGAGAGAGAGAGAGAGAGAGAGAGAGAGAGAGAGAGAGAGAGAGAGAGAGAGAGAGAGAGAGAGAGAGAGAGAGAGAGAGAGAGATAGATAGATAGATAGATAGATAGATAGATAGATAGATAGATAGATAGATAGATAGATAGATAGATAGATAGATAGATAGATAGATAGATAGATAGATAGATAGATAGATAGATAGATAGATAGATAGATAGATAGATAGATAGATAGATAGATAGATAGATAGATAGATAGATAGATAGATAGATAGATAGATCATTATTATTATTATTATTATTGTATCATACTGGTAATGAGGACGGCTTTCTTTGAACACGCATATTCATGCACGCATGCACACATGCAAACATTCTCGCATGCACACGCACACTTCTCTTTTCTCTTTAATCAGGTCCAGCCATAATGACACACAGACAGGCACTTTCACTTTGAGCAGCTGCCCCATCAAGGGTCTGTGCACAGCCCTTCACATAGAGGTCAGCGCTACGTCCTCAACACACAATCATTACTGTGTTTGTGAAGATAGCGCTTTCAACAGCTCTAGCCCACTGACAAAGAAATGATCAGTCTATAATTTTAATGGTAGGTTTATTTGAACAGTGAGAGACAGAATAACAACAAAAAAATCCAGAAAAACGCATGTCAAAAATGTTATAAATTGATTTGCATTTTAATGAGGGAAATAAGTATTTGACCCCCTATCAATCAGAAAGATTTCTGGCTCCCAGGTGTCTTTTATACAGGTAACGAGCTGAGATTAGGAGCACACTCTTAAAGGGAGTGCTCCTAATCTCAGTTTGTTACCTGTATAAAAGACACCTGTCCACACAAGCACTCAATCAATCAGATTCCAAACTCTCCACCATGGCCAAGACTAAAGAGCTCTCCAAGGATGTCAGGGACAAGATTGTAGACCTACACAAGGCTGGAATGGGCTACAAGACCATCGCCAAGCAGCTTGGTGAGAAGGTGACAACAGTTGGTGCGGTTATTCGCAATTGGAAGAAACACAAAAGAACTGTCAATCTACCTCGGCCTGGGGCTCCATGCAAGATCTCACCTCGTGGAGTTGCAATGATCATGAGAACGGTGAGGAATCAGCCCAGAACTACACGGGAGGATTTTGTCAATGTTCTGAAGGCAGCTGGGATCATAGTCACCAAGAAAACAATTGGTAACACACTACGCCGTGAAGGACTGAAATCCTGCAAGGTCCCCCTGCTCAAGAAAGCACATATACAGTGGGGGAAAAAAGTATTTAGTCAGCCACCAATTGTGCAAGTTCTCCCACTTAAAAAGATGAGAGAGGCCTGTAATTTTCATCATAGGTACATGTCAACAATGACAGATAAAATGAGGAAAAAAAATCCAGAAAATCACATAGTAGGATTTGTAATGAATTTATTTGCAAATTATGGTGGAAAATAAGTATTTGGTCAATAACAAAAGTTTCTCAATACTTTGTTATATACCCTTTGTTGGCAATGACACAGGTCAAACGTTTTCTGTAAGTCTTCACAAGGTTTTCACACATTGTTGCTGGTATTTTGGCCCATTCCTCAATGCAGATCTCCACTAGAGCAGTGATGTTTTGGGTCTGTCTCTGGGCAACACGGACTTTCAACTCCCTCCAAAGATGTTCTATGGGGTTGAGATCTGGAGACTGGCTAGGCCACTCCAGGACCTTGAAATGCTTCTTACGAAGCCACTCCTTCGTTGCCCGGGCGGTGTGTTTGGGATCATTGTCATGCTGAAAGACCCAGCCACGTTTCATCTTCAATGCCCTTGCTGATGGAAGGAGGTTTTCACTCAAAATATCACGATACATGGCCGCATTCATTCTTTCCTTTACACGGATCAGTCGTTCTGGTCCCTTTGCAGATAAACAGCCCCAAACCATGATGTTTCCACCCCATGCTTCACAGTAGGTATGGTGTTCTTTGGATGCAACTCAGCATTCTTTGTCCTCCAAACACGACGAGTTGAGTTTTTACCAAAAAGTTCTATTTTGGTTTCATCTGACCATATGACATTCTCCCAATCCTCTTCTGGATCATCCATATGCACTCTAGCAAACTTCAGACGGGCCTGGACATGTACTGGCTTAAGCAGGGGGACACGTCTGGCACTGCAGGATTTGAGTCCCTGGCGGCGTAGTGTGTTACTGATGGTAGGCTTTGTTACTTTGGTCCCAGCTCTCTGCAGGTCATTCACTAGGTCCCCCCGTGTGGTTCTGGGATTTTTGTTCACCGTTCTTGTGATCATTTTGACCCCACGGGGTGAGATCTTGCGTGGAGCCCCAGATCGAGGGAGATTATCAGTGGTCTTGTGTGTCTTCCATTTCCTAATAATTGCTCCCACAGTTGATTTCTTCAAACCAAGCTGCTTACCTATTGCAGATTCAGTCTTCCCAGCCTGGTGCAGGTCTACACTTTTGTTTCTGGTGTCCTTTGACAGCTCTTTGGTCTTGGCCATAGTGGAGTTTGGAGTGTGACTGTTTGAGGTTGTGGACAGGTGTCTTTTATACTGATAACAAGTTCAAACAGGTGCCATTAATACAGGTAACGAGTGGAGGACAGAGGAGCCTCTTAAAGAAGAAGTTACAGGTCTGTGAGAGCCAGAAATCTTGCTTGTTTGTAGGTGACCAAATACTTATTTTCCACCATAATTTGCAAATAAATTCATACTGGATTTTTTTTTTCCATTTGTCGTGTACCTATGATGAAAATTACAGGCCTCTCTCATCTTTTTACGTGGGAGAACTTGCACAATTGGTGGCTGACTAAATACTTTTTTCCCCCACTGTACAGGCCCGTCTGAAGTTTGCCAATGAACATCTGAATGATTCAGAGGAGAACTGGGTGAAAGTGTTGTGGTCAGATGAGACCAAAATCGAGCTCTTTGGCATCAACTCAACTCTCCGTGTTTGGAGGAGGAGGAATGCTGCCTATGACCCCAAGAACACCATCCCCACCGTCAAACATGGAGGTGGAAACATTATGCTTTGGGGGTGTTTTTCTGCTAAGGGGACAGGACAACATCACCGCATCAAAGGGATGATGGACGGGGCCATGTACCGTCAAATCTTGGGTGAGAACCTCCTTCCGTCAGTCAGGGCATTGAAAATGGGTCGTGGATGGGTATTCCAGCATGACAATGACCCAAAACACACGGCCAAGGCAACAAATTAGTGGCTCTAGAAAAAGCACATTAAGGTCCTGGAGTGGCCTAGCCAGTCTCCAGACCTTAATCCCATAGAAAATATGTGCAGGGAGCTGAAGGTTCGAGTTGCCAAACGTCAGCCTCGAAACCTTAATGACTTGGAGAAGTTCTGCAAAGAGGAGTGGGACAAAATCCCTCCTGAGATGTGTGCAAACCTGGTGGTCAACTACAAGAAATGTCTGACCTCTGTGATTGCCAACAAGGGTTTTGCCACAAAGTACTAAGTCATGTTTTGCAGAGGGGTCAAATACTTATTTCCCTTATTAAAATGCAAATCAATTCATAACATTTTTGACATGAGTTTTTTCTGGATTTTTTTATTGTTATTCTGTCTCTCACTGTTCAAATAAACCTACCATTAAAATTATACACTGATAATTTCTTTGTCAGTGGGCAAACGTACAAAATCAGCAGGGGATCAAATACTTTTTTCCCTCACTGTAGAAGCAGTAGATGCATAGATGGATTGATGGGTTGAAGGACAGAAGAGAGACAGATTGAGCACCTATATAAATAAAACCACTGCTTGGTCATTTTATTCAAGTATGTCTAAGCACTACTTTGATGCACTAACACTTGTCTCTATCCGGAGCCTGGTGGAAGGAATTTGACCTTGCCTGAGAGATGTTTTTTGCCAAGGGATGAGATCAATATTGTGGACGGGAGTGTGATGGTGCTGGACAGGAATGCTGTGAGGGTTGAAGATCCCCTGCCTGCCCCAGGATGCAGCCTGACAGTGGGAGGCTGCGGCTCGTGAAGTAACAACACGCACGATTCATGAGATTCATACCGTTGGAATCATTTTTTAAAGATGGCAGCGGGAGAGATATTCATACCAGGTGAATTATTTACTGAGACAGCCTGAGGACGGCTGCAGCAGTGTGTACACACACACTCGGGCAAACACACACAAGCACGCACGCACACACACACACACACACACACACAGACACACACAGACCATGTTTATCTGGGCCCCGCATGGAGCTCCTATCCTGTGCAGTAGGACTCTGCACTACACATTCTGGTACAGAGCTGAACTATACAGACGATGCACTATACATGAAGTGAAGTTCTCAAGTTCTGCTAAATGTTGCACAGATTCACTAGCTCTGACGCAATAAGGTCAGCTCTTACTACTCAATGTATCTTGTTTAGGTCCAAAGGTTTTCAAAACCTTTGCACAGGAGCTGAAAGAGGAGCACTATATGAAGCAAACATTAAGCTTAATTTAATTTGTTCTGTACTTTGTATACAGTGCCTGGCAAAGGTATTCATCCCCCATGGCATTTTTCCTATTTTGTTGCATTACAACATGTAATTTAAGTGGATTTTTATTTGGATTTCATGTAATGGACATACACAAAATAGTCCAAATTGGTGAAGTGTAATGAAAAAAAATCAAAAAAATAAATAACGGAAAAGTGGTGCGTGCATACAGTTGAAGTCGGAGGTTGACATACACTTAGGTTGGAGTCATTAAAACTTGTTTTTCAACCCCTCCACAAATTTCTTGTTAACAAACTATAGTTTTGGCAAGTCGGTTAGGACATCTACTTTGTCCATGACACAAGTAATTTTTCCAACAATTGTTTACAGACAGATTATTTCACTTATAATTCACTGTATCACAATTCCAGTGGGTCAGAAGTTTACATACATTAAGTTGACTGTGCCTTTAAACAGCTTGGAAAATTCCAGAAAATGATGTCATGGCTTTAGAAGCTTTTGATAGGCTAATTGACATCATTTGAGTCAATTGGAGGTGTACATGTGGATATATTTCAAGGCCTACCTTCAAACTCAGTGCCTCTTTGCTTAACATCGTGGGAAAATCAAAATAATCAGCCAAGACCTCAGAATAGAAATTGTAGACCTCCACAAGTCTGGTTCATCCTTGGGAGCAATTTCCAAATGCCTGAAGGCACCACGTTCATCTGTACAAACAATAGTACGCAAGTATAAACACCATGGGACCACGCAGCAGTCATACCGCTCAGGAAGGAGATTAATGTACTTTGGGGTGAAAAGTGCAAATCAATCCCAGAACAACAGCAAATTACCTTGTGAAGATGCTGGAGGAAACAGGTACAAAAGTATCTATATCCACAGTAAAACAAGTCCTATATCAACATAACCTGAAAGGCCGCTCAGCAAGGAAGAAGCCACTGCTCCAAAACCGCCATAAAAAAGCCAGACTACGGTTTGCAACTGCACATGGGGACAAAAATCTTACTTTTTGGAGAAATGTCCTCTGGTCTGATGAAACAAAAATAGAACTGTTTGGCCATAATGACCATCGTTATGTTTGGAGGAAAAAGGGAGAGCTTGCAAGCCGAAGAACACCATCCCAACTGTGAAGCACGGGAGTGGCAGCATCATGCTGTGGGGTTGCTTTGCTGCAGGAGGGATAGTGCACGTGTGCGAGCAAGAAGGCCTACAAACCTGACTCAGTTACACCCGCTCTGTCAGGAGGAATGGGCCAAAATTCACCCAACTTATTGTGGGAAGCTTGTGGAAGGCTACCAGAAACGTTTGACCCAAGTTAAACAATTTAAAGGCAATGCTACCAAATACTAATTGAGTGTATGTAAACTTCTGACCCACTGGGAATGTGATGAAATAAATAAAAGCTGAAATAAATCATTCTCTCTACTATTATTCAGACATTTCACATCCTTAAAATAAAGTGGTGATCCTAACTGACCTAAGACAGGGAATTTTTACTAGGATTAAATGTCAGGAATTGTGAAAAACTGAGTTTAAATGTATTTGGCTAAGGTGTACGTAAACTTCCGACTTCAACTGTATCTCTAGCTTAAACTGACGGATTTTGATGGGGACTTTTTATTTTTATTTTTAGAAGTGATTTATATGAGGGCTATTTACAACCAGTTCAAAAGCTAGACTACAATGAGAGCTTTAGCCAATGATTAAATCTGTTCTTTCACTGATCTAAAAACAGCCCAGCGGGGAACGGCAGGTTGATCTTCTACTAGGTTGACTCCACTGCACTCAGAACAGCCCACAGGAAAAACCCCAGTTAGGTGTCCACCAAAAGACAGAATAACCACAGCCCTCTTACCAGTGAGAGCCAAAAGAACAAGTGGGCATAAACACACACATATTGCATGTGGGCGTCTGATCTGCAGAGGAGGTCTCGCACGGCCTGGCTTGGAGTACTCAAATCACTTTCAGCTTTAATCACTCTGCCTGGATGACTCCAGGCATATGTGCCATTTATAGTCTATCCACCCACTGTCTCATCAATATACTATGGCTTCTAACAATCATCAAGACCTCTAGAGAGAAATATCTATGTCTTAAGATTACAGTAGTGTCTTTGAGGAATGGAATGTCATGTCTATTGGCATGATTGACTCCTATTGTCACGATCGTTATTAGAAGCGGACCAAGGCGCAGCGTGATAGGCGTACATACTTTTGTTAAGTGTACACAACACGAACAAAAACAACAAAACGATATGTGAAGTCCTAGGTAATACAACAAACCATACGGAACAAGATCACACAATAAACTAGTGAACACAGGCTGCCTAAGTATGGTCCCCAATCAGAGACAACGAGCTACAGCTGTCTCTGATTGGGAACCACCCTGGCCAACATAGAAATAAACGATCTAGAACAAAACCCATAGAAAACTAAACATAACAAGTCCACACCCTGGCTCAACATTTAAGAGTCCCCAGAGCCAGGGCGTAACAGTACCCCCCCCCCACCAGTCAGCTCCACCACTCTCCCTCTACCCCACCGTAGCGCCCCTGGTCTGGTCTGGCCCCGCTGGCCGGAGCTGGACTGGACACCGGTGGAGCGGATTGCTCTGGCTCCGGAGTGGAGCAGCTGACCGGTGCCGGACCAGGCACCGGTGGAACAGGCACGGACCGTGCCGGACTGACGACGCGCACCACTGGCTTGGTGCGGGGAACAGGAACGGGCCGGACCGGGCTGACGATGCGCACCACTGGCTTGGTGCGGGGAGCAGGAACAGGCCGGACCGGGCTGGCGACGCGCACCACAGGCTTGGTGCGAGGGACAGGAACAGGCCGGACCTGGCTGACGACGCGCACCACAGGCTTGGTGCGAGGGACAGGAACAGGCCGGACCGGGCTGACGACGCGCACCACAGGCTTGGTGCGAGGGACAGGAACAGGCCGGACCGGGCTGACGACGCGCACCACTGGCTTGGTGCGGGGAGCAGGAACAGGCCGGACCGGGCTGGCGACGCGCACCACAGGCTTGGTGCGAGGGACAGGAACAGGCCGGACCGGGCTAACGACGCGCACCACAGCCTTGGTGCGAGGGACAGGAACAGGCCGGACCGGGCTGACGACGCGCACCACAGGCTTAGTGCGAGGGACAGGAACAGGCCAGACAGGGCTGTGGAGACGGACTGGAGGTCTGGAGAGGAGAGCTGACACAACCCGTCCTGGCTGAATGCCTATCTCCACACCCTGTGTGTGAGGCATCAGCACAGGACGTACAGGGCTGTGCACTCGTACTGGCGCTACAGCACGTGGCACTGGCGCAGGATATCCGGGACCGAGGAGGGGTACTGGAGGCCACGAGCGTTGAGCCGGCACACTCCGTCCTGGCTGCATGCCCACCTTAGCACGACACGTGCGTGGTGCTAGCACAGGACGTACAGGACTGTGCCGGAACACTCGCGGCACAGTACGTTGCTCCGCCTAACCCTGAACCTGCCCAGTCTCACGCTGCCTAGCCTGAATACGGGAGGTTGGCTCTGCTCTACCTCTAGGCTCCGCCAACCACCCTTCCAGCCCCCCAAACCTGGTGGCCTCCTCTCCTAGATCGCCGATGCGCCCTGTAGCTGCCTCCAGCAGCCCCGTCGTCCACGCGTGTGCCCCCCCCAAAAAAATTACTTGGGGTTGCCTCTCGCGTCTCCGTCGTCGGCACGGTTGGCGCCGTTTCTCCTCTCCTGCCTGGGCATTTATTTTTGCCCATGGCCCTCTGCCCGCGAATATGTCCTCCCATGACCACCATTCTCCCACCTGGGACATCGCCAACTTCTCCTGTTTGGCACGCTGCTTGGTCCTCTGATGGTGGGATCTTCTGTCACGATCGTTATGAGAAGCGGACCAAGGCGCAGCGTGATAGGCGTACATACTTTTATTAAGTGTACACAACACGAACAAAAACAACAAAACGATATGTGAAGTCCTAGGTAATACAACAAACCATACGGAACAAGATCCCACAATAAACTAGTGAACACAGGCTGCATAAGTATTGTCCCCAATCAGAGACAACGAGCTACAGCTGTCTCTGATTGGGAACCACCCTGGCCAACATAGAAATAAACGATCTAGAACAAAACCCATAGAAAACTAAACATAACAAGTCCACACCCTGGCTCAACATTTAAGAGTCCCCAGAGCCAGGGCGTGACACCTATCTTCTCCACTGTGATAGCTGTTGTGTGGTTAGCTTCCTTATGCAAAATGGCTGCTGTGGCATCATCACCCTAGTGGGTGTTGCATATTGGTAGTGGATGAGGTGAGTTCTCCAACCACCCCCCTTACAATGTGAAAAAGCTTTGTGCATTGGGACAGGGTAATACCAACTCTTTGTTGCTAAATGGCGTTTTGCTGGTTATTGTCTCTCAGTATTCCTCCTGGAGCTGGAGTACTGTTCTTGTCCCGTGTCACCATGGTAATCAATGTAAAACATCCTCTCGGTGTTCTCAGATTGGCCTACCAGAGCTGAGCTCTCACATGTCACTTGTTGTTAGGCAGTGGGAGGACGCTCATGGTTTGTGACAGAGCCGTATTTAATTGGAATAACACTGGTGAACACTGAGCACCCCCGCTCGTTTGTCTGGAGAGACAAGGACCCACCTCGTTACTCAGATTCAAAATGGCTCGCAATTAGAGAGGGTGAAATTGAAACAAGCTTTACCTGGATTTTGTATTGCTGTGAGCCCATTGTCACTGTGATGCTAACTCCTGGTTTCTTAGAGACGCTATGACAGTGCACTTGTTTTAGTCTCTCACAAACTTGCTGTGGACATATCCCTTTGATCTCTCATCAATTGATAGGATGAGTTGTATAGCAAGAGAGAGAGAGAGAAGTTTTGTTTTTAAAAGGATATGGAAGCAAGGTATCTCTATGACCAGGTTGAACAGAGGGCACATTATCCTGCGTCCTTTAAGAGCTACGGTCCCACTGAGAAATGTCTTTAATCTTCCAAACCTTTGATCAAATAAGCTCCCTCCATTTGTAGATAATGAGATTTAAGGGATGCTGGGTCATGTGTTCTCTGCCATTGCAATGACCCCGTCAGAGTAGCTAGCTCAAGTACATAGTGTACTGTAGAGTATAGCCAGAAAATATCAAGAGACAGTATGTCAGAGTCTGAACAACAACCCATGGGCTCACACTGGTTGAATCAACGTTGCTTCCACGTCATTTCAATGAAATGATGTTGAACCAACGTGGAATAGAGGTGGAATAGATGTTGAATTGATGTGTTTTCAGACATAAAATGAGTCCATCCCAACCTGTCTATGAGAAGATGTCTGCTCTTGGAGGAGGAGGGGGGGGGGGGTATCTTGTGACTGATTAACCAGGCTCATTGGAAAGATTTCACATTCTTTATTTATTTGATTCACACAGCCAGCATGGAGGAACAGATGGTATCTGGGAGTACAACACACACTCATTAGGAGGTCCAGAATCTGCACTTCTGAGGAAAAATAACGAAAAAAAAGAGGGGGGCATATATCTTCTGAGTTTTGGCAGCACTAGACGCTCTGACCTTCTGTCCAGTCTGCTGGCTTGCTGACAGCAGGAATGAAAGGAAAGAGTGGAGGAGAGAAAGTGACAGAATGAAAGGATGCAGCGAAGAGCAGAAAGTAACAGGTACCAGGAGCAGGGAGTTGGGAGATGTGATCTGAGCCAGGCTTAATCAGTAATCACTGATACACTGTGTCCACCATTTACACTGCTTTGGCTGGAGAGAACAAATCAATAGACAGGAATACTGTTCATACAAATACAAATGTTGAGCTGCTAGTGGGAGGATATTCACTGTGTTGTGATTATGACCAGCTTGGTGTGTTTGTGTGTGTCTGTGTGTGTTCAAAACACCACAAGTAGATTTGAAAGACTCATTAACTATTTGAAGACTTACTATCTCACAATATAACCCTTACAACAACAAAAAAACACATGATTGTCAGACACGTGTGAACACAAACGTGAACAAATCACATGTGAAAAACGTGTCACGTCACAGACATAAGTGTTTTTCAGACACGTGTGAACTTTCACAAGTTAATTTTTTACTGTTTTTTTGCACCACTTCTGGCTACATTTGGTCTCTCATCCAGGGACTAACCCTGCTTAGCTTCAGATGCAAACCAGCAGTGGGATGCAGGGTGCTAGGCTGCTGGAATGAATGTGCCAAAACTTGCAACTGGAAAAAAGGCAGCGAAAGCAAAGGCCAGGGTACCGTAACAAAAGAAAGAGACAATTGCAGGAAAGTGGCAGGCGTTTTATTTAATCATGTTATAAAAAATAAAAACAACTTTGGTTCTTGGATTTCGAAATGATTTCCTTGCATTATTTTGTTTTGCTATCCATACTTTTGGGTTTATGTTTTGCTTTCAATATCATTATTTTTGTTTGCAATCCCTCTAAATAATTTCTCAATTTCAGAAGTTTTGCATGATTTTAATGGTACAAAAGTAACTGAATCACTAAAAGATTGCACCATATAATAACATTATTACTCTATTAACCCTTACATTCATGGGAAATGTTTCTTACAGAAAAAATATGAAAATGCATAAGTATGGTAGCAATTGAAAGGGAACAGTTTGGAGATTATGGGACAATTATTATACCAAAGTTGAAGACACAAGAGTTCACCTGACGCAAGACTGAATCCATACATTACACTGTTGATTTTATGTGCATTTTACATTTACTGTCACATTTGTTGATAACGAAATCTGAAAATACTCTGGATACATTCAGTGATATGATACGAATATTCCTGGAAAATGTGGGGTAGGTGCAACATAAGACAAAAAAATGACAAGGGTTTGAGTGAGAGGACTAACTGGTGTCTCCAAGTGGCCACACACCTCTCCAAAGTGTGCACACTTCCTAATACATTTTAATGCACTTTTTGACTCAAAGAAAAGTCTTCAACTATAAGGTGCTTTTTTGATCTCTCCTAGCTGTGCTGTTGAGGAACTAGAGCAAGCACACTTGTGGTTGTTTTGTATGGAACACAACCCTGCATCCCGGCCCATTATAAATCACAATCTGGGTCAGGTGGGCATCATTTGAAAGCTTGTTCTATTGCCAACATGACTCGGTAAGTTACAAAATATGATCTTACAGTGTTAGGCTTTCACAAGGCAATTCAGAAAAACTGATCATAATTTTGGTGCACATAGAAAGGAATCATGAGTGCATTCAGGTGCGTGTTCTGCAGCAGTTTTTCTTCACAATAGGCTCATTCTGTTCAGAACAACTCAGGGTATGAAGCCATTTCATCTTGTAACTGTACATGAAATATAGTGATAAAAACGTTGACACTGTATATGACATGAGTTTTATGATATGGAAATGTGAAGTGCACATTTGGACTCACAGGTGTTTGGCTTGCTTGTATGACATCAAATCAGTATTTATTATAATCCTCAAAGTCTCATATTTTAAAATACATTGAGTCCTCTACATTTACAGCATTTCCCTCAGTCAGACAACAAAACATTTGCAAAAGTTGCCCAATTAGCAGGAGGGATGGGGACAACTTCTTGTCTCGTGTGGTGCTCATGTTCAGAATGGCTGTCAGACAAAACCCATACAGCACTGTGAAGCGCAGAGCCTGAGCTCTGACGACATTTAAGCTCATGAGGCATTTATACGTCATATTCTTCAAGAATCAATGGGTACATATCATTAATTTATAAGTTTAAAAAATTGATGTAGCAACTAAGGATAGCCCCTTTAACAGACAGTAACCTACAGTACATACAGCAAAACTATGTTGCCATTTGAATGCGAGCCATTAACCTCCCCCCCAAAAAAGCATTCTGTCCACTGTTCCGTAAATGTTCCGCAAAATCGTTCCCTTGTCCCACATTTGGGCTTTTTAAATGTGGTCACCCTAATTCCACCAGTGGAAACATTGCTACTGCAACATGTTAACACCATCTTTTCACTTGTGAGGAGAATAACATTATTTCAACCCCACATGTGAATCTGCAATTCCACATGTGAAAGTGAGATTTGACTTTTAAGTTTGGAAATGTCAAAAACAATAATGTGGAAGATTTTCAGATATTCAACTGCAAATGTTTTTCACATTTGAAATTGCAATTCCACATGTGAAAGTTCTTACATGTGAAAATAAGACTATGCAATTAATAAAAAGTATATCACTCCATTAAAATAAAGGATACATAGGAATGTGCAACCAATACTCTTAAAGAGCCACAAGATTAGGCATCAAGCTTAAGTTACAAAGCATTAACAAACATTACAAGGCATTATTCTAGGCATGATCAGATAGGGAGAGAAAGAGAGAAGTCATAGCCTGAAAGGCCATGCCCCAAGAGTCCCTGGGGTGGAGAAAGAAAGAGAGAGAGTGTATCTCATTAGTACAGGTCCGGAACAAAAAAGAGAAAGAGACAAGGAAGCTAAGACCCTTTTGTTGTAACGAAAGCCCGCTAGTCAGGGCATGTACCCTCCAGGCAAAGATTCACAGTTTTGTTGTTGACAAATGCCCCTCAGTTATTTATCGTAGAGAACAGATATTCCCTATGTACCACATTCCAGGCCAGAGTAAGTGTTATGTTGTGGCACAATTCCAATAGAGGAACCAAACCATGTCGGGCCGTGCCGGAACCAGCACAAACTAGCCTTGTTGGTTCGTATTTGTTTTCCATTGGCTGTGTAACTGGAAACAGGACTAGGTTTAATTCGCGGGGAAAACTGCTAGTGACGATTTTAAGACAGCGACCAATGACGCAATTCGACAGCAACATTGCTGTGATCCTCAGTGACTGGTATTTTTAAGTATGGAGGAGGGAGACATACTGGTAGAGTTAGCCGGCTATTTTGTGCCATCCTTTTCATTTTTGTTCCTGGGCAGCAATGGAGACTGAAGAGAATAGAGGAGACAGCTGAAAAGAGACAGATAAATATATGATCATCATGCGAGGAGAGGATCACAACAGCCAGTTGAAAGACCAGATTATGCGTAGAAAGAAACGCTCAAGAGAGGTATGTATCTGTTTAGCTAGCTAGCTGTTGTGTAGCTATCTGTCTTTGTGAATTGTTCAAAACTAGTCCAGCAATACGGTATTACTCTTGCAGTATACTGTGTGTGATAGTACAATGTATCTATTTAGCTAGCTAGCGACATCATAATGTGTATCTGTCTTTGGGATAGATATACAGTGCCTTCAGAAAGTATTCATACCCCTTGACTTATTGCACATTTTATTGTATTACAGCCTGAATTCAAAATGTATTAAATATATTTTTTTTGTCACCCATCTACACAAAATACCCCATAATGACAAAGTGAAAACATGTTTTTATAAATTTTTAGAAATGTATTTAACATTTTTTACAGAAGTATTCACAACCCTACGTCAATACTTTGTAGAAGAACCTTTGGCGGCGATAACAGCTGTGAGTCTTTTTGGGTAAGTCTCTAAGAGTTTTGCATACCTGGATTTTGCACTATTTGCTCATTATTGTTTTTAAAAGTATGCAAGCTCTGTTAAGTTGATTGTTGATCATTGCTAGACAGCCATTTTCAAGTCTTGCAATAGATTTTCAAGCCGATTTAAGTCAAAACTGTAACCAGGCCACTCAGGAATGGTCAATGTTGTCTCGGTAAGCAAGTCCAGTGTATATTTGGCCTTGTGTGTTAGGTTATTGTCCTGCTGAAAGCAGACTGAACCAGGTTTTCCTCTAGGATTTTGCATGTGCTTAACTCTATTCCGTTTATTTTTATCCTAAAAAACTCCCTAGTCCTTGCCGATGACAAGCATACCCATAACATGATGCAGCCACCACCATGCTTAAAATTATGAAGAGTGGTACTGTGATCTGTTGTGTTAGATTTGCCCCAAACATAACACTTTGTATTCAGGACAAAAAAGTTCATTTCTATGCCACATTTTTGGCAGTAATACGTAAAAACAGGATGCACGTTTTTTACTATTTTTATTCTGTACAGGCTTCCTTCTTTTCACTCCGTCATTTAGGATAGTATTGTGGAGTAACTACAATGTTGTTGATTCATCTAGTATTGCAAGAGTAATATTGCAGGATTGCACCTTTTTGCAAGTGTAAGAGCTAGCTTTCCTCATTCAATACTACAATAGTCATTTAGCTGAACATTCTTATGAGAAAACTTCCTTACCTAATCAGATGATAATTAATCAACCCAATCAACTATATTATCTCCACCTATGCTATGTTGAGTTGATATGTTTCCTAATGACTGGAGTGGCCAAACAAAGTACTCTTTCCCTAAGGAACATTACAATATCATGAACCTATAGTAACAATCTGAAATATATGTTGTTTCAGATCTATCCCATGTTGCAGAGCAGCAGGCGAGCACCCACTGTCTGGACCCGATGCCAGTCAACTGAGTGGTGGAACCACTGTGTTCCACAATTGATAACTTCTGCATGTCGGCAGAGACTTTCCAGTTCCTCTGCAACAGGCTGAGTCCTGTTATGAAGAGACAGGATACAGTGTTCCACCTTTGTGTCCCTCTCTGAAAGCAAATTGCCATTGCCCTGTGGAAGCTGGACAAAATTCACAATACTGCAGAGTATAACACCTTTTTGGAGTTGGTAACACAACTTTGTGGTGCTGGTGAAGCCTTTTGCAGATACTGGCAGACTGAATTAACAACAACAACAATTCAGTGAGAAAATCTGCAGGGCAAGCGTAGTGGTCGAAAATGCATTTGGCAGACTGAAGGAAAGATGGCGGTGCCTTATGAAATGCAATGACTGCAATGTGGATTTTGTCAAACAGATGACTCTTGCATGTTGTATACCGCCCAAAAGTGTGAGCAACATAATGCAGTGTTGAGAAGGGAGAGGAGTGCTGCCCCAGGTAATACAACATTTCAGCAGCCTGCAGTGCCACTTCCGGAGAGGATGGGGACTAATGCATACACAGAGCTTGATAGACTACTGCGACGCTTTAACAACTAAGTACATCAGGTGCTCTCAGGTGTGTAGGTAGACAAAATAAAGAGAAAATGACCACTAGACAAACAAACAGAATGTTTAATAACAGATTTTCAATGTTTTCTTTCTTTGTGCTTTTCTTCTTCCTCTCACAGACACCCAGCTCCACCAACACCCGTTGGACAACAAAGCAACTGGACCAATAACATAACTATTATAATGACAGACCAAGCCTGGTCCCTTAGCTCAGTGCTTCTCTCCCTGTACCCCATATCACATGAATTTGTCTGTCAAAATCATAGTATGCCTAATCTTTATTTCCAAAATGTAAAATCAACACAAATAAGCATGTTTAATAAGTGTATTGCTCCAAATGTACATTAGTTTAATTGTTTAAAGGTAGGCTAAATTCAATTAACAGTAATTGAAAGCCACATTCACAATGCTTTTGGTGAAGCGCAAATTTAAGTGTATAAAAAAAAAAAGTATTTTACATAGAAATTCAGCCAGTTTAGTCTAGTTTAGTCCAGTTTATCCTAATGACATGTCTGCTGCTGGTGTCTAACGTTCTTTTATGGCCTGGACAAACTGTCTAAATACGGCTATGAAGTTGATGTTAAACGAGGCGGTCTGGGCAATCTCAGCCGCCTTGGCTACCATGTCTGCTGCACTGGTTGCTGCCTCATCTTCACACAGCTGATTGAAGTGCTGATCCTGCTGCTGACGCTGGGCTTCAAGTGTCTCCAGGTATGAGGCCTCGGTCACCCTCATGAAGTTCAGGTATTCGCTGGTTGAGCTCGCAGTGTGTTTTCTCTCCCCTGGGAAAATGAACTCTATATACAAAAGTATTATTATTATTTCAGCCACACCCGTTGATATAGAGGTGTATACAATCGAGCACACAGCCATGCAATCTCCATAGACAAACATTGGCAGTAGAATGGCCTTTCTGAAGAGCTCAGTGACTTTCAACGTGGCACTGTCATAGGATGCCCCCTTTCCAATAAGTCAGTTCGTCAAATTTCTGCCCTGCTAGAGCTGCCCGGGTCAACTGAAAGTGCTGTTATTTTGAAGTGGAAACATCTAGGAGCAACAACGGCTCATCCGCAAAGTGGTTGGCCACACAAGCTCACCGAACGGGACCGGTGAGTGCTGAAGCGCGTAGCACGTAAAAATTGTCTGTCCTCGGTTGCAACACTCACTACCGAGTACCAAACTGCCTCTGGAAGCAACGTCAGAACAGGAACTGTTAGTCAGGAGCTTCATGAAATGGGTTTCCATGGACGAGCAGCCGCAAACAAGCCTAAGATCACCATGCGCAATGCCAAGCGTCGGCTGGAGTGTTGGCCCTGTCTAAGCCGAGGAGGAGTGTGCTTAGGGTCGTTGTCTTGTTGGAAGGTGAGCGCTCTGGAGCAGGTTTTCATCAAGGATCTCTCTGTACTTTGCTCCATTCATCTTTCCCTCAATCCTGACTAGTCTCCCAGTACCTGCTGCTAAAAACACTCCCACAGCATGTTGCTGCCACCACCATGCTTCACCGTAGGGATGGTGCCAGGTTTCCTCCAGACGTGGTGCTTGGCATTCAGGCCAAAGAGTTCAATCTTGGTTTCATCAGACCAGATAATCTTGTTAGTCATGGTCTGAGAGTCCTTTAGGTGCATTTTGGCAAACTCCAAGCGGGCTGTCATGTGCCTTTTACTGAGGAGCGGCTTCCGTCTGACCACTGTACCATAAAGGCCTGATTGGTGGAGTGCTACAGAGATGGTTGTCCTTCTGGAATGTTCTCCCATCTCCACAGAGGAACTCTGGAGCTCTGTCAGAGTGACCATCGGGTTCTTGGTCACCTCCCTGACCAAGGCCCTTCTCCCCCGATTGTTCAGTTTGTCAGGGCACCCAGCTCTAGTAAGAGTCGTGGTGGTTCCAAACTTGTTCCATTTAATGATGGGATGCCACTGTGTTCGTGGGGACCTTCAATGCTGCAGAAATTTGTTGGTACCCTTCCCCGGATCTGTACCTCGACACAATCCTGTCTCAGAGCTCTACAGACAATTCCTTCGACCTCATGGCTTGGTTTTTGATCTGACATGCACTTTCAACTGTGGGACCCTATATACACAGGTGTGTGCCTTTCCAAATCCTGTCCAATCAATTGAATATTCCACAGGTGGACTCCAATAATGTTGTAGAAATGCACCTGAGCTTAATTTTGAGTCTCATAGCAAAGGGTCTGAATACTTATGTAAATAAGGTATTTCCGTTTTCTATTTTTAATACATTTGCAAAAATTACTAAAAACCTGTTTTCGCTTAGTCATTATGGGTTATTGTGTGTAGATTGATGAAGGAACATTTTATTTAATCATTTTTTTTAAGGCTGTATCGTAACAAAATGTGGAAAGAGTCAAGAGGTCTGACTACTTCCCGAATGCACTGTTCTTCCATTAATTTTTTCAACTGTACCGGGGGTCCTTCAGACGAGTCTTGTGAGGCCTGTGATCGTCCTAGAGCAAAACAACTGACATGTACATGTTCGTGAAAGTCTCACCTTTGCACGAACGGTTTGGACGCTACAGACAGAGAGAAGTTGGCAGATCGGCTGTACCGACTTCAGACCATTCTCCTGACACTTGTAGAGGGAGTAATTCGGAGAACACCATCGTGTTCGTGAGAGTCTCATCTTTCCATAGAGGGGTCATAATAGTTCGGACGCTGCAGACGATTATCAGGATATCTCATTGGTCTGACAAACACCGCTTTAGCTCTGTCAGGGGCGGCGTGACATTGACCTTAGGAGTTTAACAAACATAACATAAAAGGGGTCAACTCAAATAATCAAGCAATTCATTGAAACATTGCTAAAACCAACTAATTGTATAAAAATAAAGTTAGTCTCTCATTTCATCTTAGAATGGTTTGTCAACAGCACTGTCTATTCTAATTCCAGGTGTGTTGTTTCTCTCTGTAGATGAGGACATGTCAGCCTGCCTCTCCATAACACACCCTTGCAGCTGAACACCTTGCCAGGTAACTGGACTGACACATGCCAAGCAGGAAGAGGTGCTCTCAGAATCGGTCAGGGTGTATGTTTTATACCTATAGGATCCCTTACAGCACAGTTGAACCTGCTGCCTCATCACTGAGACAGGTCACGATGATGCCACTCTGCAACTCAGCATCTCAGCCTATGCTACCCTCTAGTCCATCGACTTCTTGGCGCTGACGGAAACATGGATTACCACAGAAAACGCTGATACTCCTACTGCTCTTTCCTCGTCTGATCATGTGTTCTCGCATACCCTGAGAGCATCTGGTCAGTGCGGTGGTGGCACAGGAATCCTCATCTCTCCCAAGTGGACATTCTCTCTTTTCCCCCTGACCCATCTGTCTATCTCCTCATTTGAATTCCATGCTGTAACAGTCACTAGCCCATTCAAGCTTAACATCCTTATCATGTATCACCCTCCAGGTTCCCTTGGAGAGTTCATCAATGAGCTTGACGCCTTGATAAGTTCCTTTCCTGAGGATGGCTCACCCCTCACAGTTCTGGGTGACTTTAACCTCCCTACGTCTGCCTTTGACTAATTTCTCTATGCCTCCTTCTTTCCACTCCTTTCCTCTTTTGACCTCACCCTCTCACCGTCCCCCCCTACTCACAAGGCAGGCAATACGCTTAACCTCATCTTTACTAGATGCTGTTCTTCTACTAATCTCACTGCAACTCCCCTCCATGTCTCCGACCACTACTTTGTATCCTTTTCTCTCTCGCTCTCCTCCAACACTACTCACTCTGCCCCTACTCAGATGATAATGTGCCGTCCCAACCTTCGCTCTCGCTCTCCCGCTACTCACTCCTCTTCCATCCTATCATCTCTTCCCTCTGCTCAATCCTTCTCACTCCGATCTCCTGATTCTGCCTCCTCAACCCTCCTCTCCTCCCTTTCTGCATCTTTTGACACTCTATGTCCCCTATCCTCCTGGCCGGCTCGGTCCTCCCCTCCTACTCCGTGGCTTGACGACTCATTGCGAGCTCACAGAACAGGGCTCTGGGCAGCTGAGCGGAAATGGAGGAATACTAGACTCCCTGTGGACCTGTCATCTTTTCACTCCCTCCTCTCTACATTTTCTTCCTCTGTTTCTGCTGCTAAAGCCACCTTCTACCACCATAAATGTCAAGCCTCTGCCTCTAACCCTATGAAGCTCTTTCCCACCTTCTCCTCCCTGCTGAATCCTCCTCCTCCCCCTCCCTCCTCCCTCTCTGTGGATGACTTTGTCAACCATTTTGAAAAGAAGGTTGACGACATCCAATCCTCATTTATTAAGTCAAATGACACCACTGGTCCTGCTCACACTGCCCTACCCTATGCTTTGACTTCTTGCTCCCCTCTCTCTCCAGATGAAATCTTGCGACTTATGACGGCCGGCCGCCCAACAACCTGCCCGCTTGACCCTATCCCCTCCTCTCTTCTCCAGACCATTTCCGGAGACCTTCTCCCTTACCTCACCTCGCTCATCAACTCATCCTTGACCACTGGCTATGTCCCTTCCGTCTTCAAGAGAGCGAGAGTTACACCCCTCCTCAAAAAACCTACACTCGATCCCTCCGATGTCAACAACTACAGACTGGTACCCTTCTTTCTTTTCTCTCCAAAACTCTTGAGTGTGCCGTCTCTAGCCAACTCTCCTGCTATCTGTGTCAGAATGACCTTCTTGATCAAAACCAGTTAGGTTTCAAGACTGGTCATTCAACTGAGACTGCTCTTATCTGTGTCACGGAGGCTCTCCTCACTGCTAAATCTAACTCACTCTGCTCTGCTCTTATCCTTCTAGACGTATCTGCTGCCTTTGATACTGTGAACCATCAGATCCTCCTCTCCACCCTCTCCGAGTTGGGCATCTCCGGCGCTGCTCACTCTTGGATTGCGTCCTACCTTACAGGTCGCTCCTACCAGGTGGCGTGGCGAGAATCTGTCTCCACACCACGTGCTCTCACCACTGGTGTCCCCCAGGGCTCAGTTCTAGGCCCTCTCCTATTCTCTCTATACACTGAGTCACTTGGCTCTGTCTTATCCTCACATGGTCTCTCCTATCATTGCTACGCAGACGACACACAATTAATTTTCTTATTTTCCCCTTCTGATAACCAGGTGGCGAATCGCATCTCTGCATGTCTGGCAGACATATCAGTGTGGATGTCGGATCACCACCTCAAGCTGAACCTTGGCAAGACGGAGCTGTTCTTCCTCCCGGGGAAGGACTGCCCGCTCCATGATCTCGCCATCTTGGTTGACAACTCCATTATGTCCTCCTCCCAGAGTGCAAAGAACCTTGGCGTTACCCTGGACAACACCCTGTCGTTCTCCGCTAACATCAAAGTGGTGACCCGATCCTACAGGTTCATGCTCTACAACATTCGCAGAGTACGACCCTACCTTACACAGAAAGCGGCACAGGTCCTAATCCAGGCACTTGTCATCTCCCGTCTGGATTACTGCAACTCGCTGTTGGCTGGGCTCCCTGCCTGTGCCATTAATCCCCTACAATTTATCCAGAACGCTGCAGCCCGTCTGGTGTTCAACCTTCCCAAGTTCTCTCATGTCACCCCGCTCCTCTGCACACTCCACTGGCTTCCAGTTGATGCTTGTATCTACTACAAAACCATGGTGCTTGCCTACGGAGCTGTGAGGGGAACGGCACCTCCTTACCTTCAGGCTCTGATCAGAACCTACACCCAAACGAGGGCACTACATTCATCCACCTCTGGCCTGCTAGCCCCACTACCTCTACGGAAGCACAGTTCCCGCTAAGCCCAGTCAAAGCTATTCGCTGCTCTGGCACCCCAATGGTGGAACAAGCTCCCCCACGACGCCAGGACAGCGGAGTCACTGACCACCTTCCGGAGACACTTGAAACCTTACCTCTTTAAGGAATACATGGAATAGTATAACAGTAATCCTTCTACCCCCCCCTCCCCCACCCCCCCATAAAAATAATTGTTGTCCCACTGGCTATCCTACGTTGAATGCACCAATTTGTAAGTCACTCTGGATAAGAGCGTCTGCTAAATGACTTAAATGTAAAATGATGATCAATGTGAGAACATAGTGTGTATGGGAATAACTTGTCTCCTTTGAGAGTTTCCTTTCCGAGTTCCAAGTGTAGGGCAGTAGTAACGTAAAAGTAATGTGAATGTATTGCAGCTCAGACCCCTATTTCCCTGGTTTGACGGTTTGGATGCTTCTTGTGATCACCATTCCTGGTCATTGAATCTGTTCTGCTCCGCTCCACTTTCCCTTTTCGCCTCATCTCTCGTTCTGTCATCCCTCTCTTCTTCTTCTTTCCCTTACTGGCACCCCCACCCCTTCTCTCCTCTCCCTCTCTCTCTCTCATTGGTGGCTCCAACAGATGTGAGTCATTACCCTGGTCCCCCCTGCCAATTGTGTTTGATTGACTGCTTGGCCGGTCCTCACCCCCTTAGCTCTGGCCCTCAGAAGAGAGAGAGAGAAAGACCCCAGGGGGAGCGGCCCTCATCTCTCCCAGGCCACCCAGCCTCGGCCCTAGCTCCAGCCCTCTCTGCTGCCTGCCGCTGCCCCACTTAGGGACTCCACAGTGACTGAGGATAAAGGGGAGTAGCATGGATGGGGAAGATGGCCTGACAGTTTAATTGGAGGCAAAATAATGGAATTAAAAGAGCCAGGCATGGCAACCCTGAGTGATAGACTTTTTCTATCCAAGGGATATTGTGAGTACATGACAGATGAACAAAGGGATATCTGCTAGCCTACCCAGAAAAAAACGTTTTGGTATTGATTCTGACAATATCCAGTCTACAGAGACCCGCTCTTCTTCTGACTGACATTATAGAGCTCCATAAACTTAAGTAAGTGTCCTACTTACAGGAAAGCTATACACAGAGATAGAGAGACAGCGAGAAAGAGCGATAGCGAGCTCAAATGCTTCCTCAACAGCTCCCTGTCATCTGCTTCAGAGAACCAGGTCCCCACTCTCCCCTCTCTGCTCCCTGCCTGTCCCTGTCAGCACCCCAGCCTCGCTGCTCCTGCTCTGGAGAGGCTGTGATGTGGCTCCAGGCCTCAGGGCCTGCCAAAGGGGACATGGCCTTGCACAGCACACTGTCTGACTCATCCTCTGCCTCACAGGGCAGCCTCAGCTCTCGTCCCTTGCCACAATGCCCAGGTCCCGCCAGGTGGAGGCTGGGAAGCGGGGAGCTTATGGAGCCAGCAGAAAGAGGCACAGGCAGCTAGCGAACACCTGTCTCTTGCCGCAGGTGACAAGACTGCCTCAGGACTGTCTCCATCATTCTGCAGCAGCAGCCAGATCAAAACGGATGCTTCAAAACAGGTGCAGATTTAACCAAAAGGGCCTGGTTTGGTTTGATTTATGAAAAAGTACAGCATAGGAACAAATGTCGACGTCAATTGCATTAAGTCGTTGATTCATGTGTGTGCACAAAATCCATTAATTTACTTGATACACCACCGGACAACATTGGAGGCCTGATGTGCCAATTGTAGACACCCCTGTAATGAACACTGATGGTGTATCTGGCTCAATGTTAACTGAAACAATAATAAGTAGCTTTAATTCTGCCCATGATCCGTGGCAGATACATTACCATTGATGAGCCACTGGTGTGGAACAATGGAAACAAATGGAGCCAGGTAGAACAGATAATGAAATTCTATCCAGATATATATTTTATAAGGAGAGATGGTATTTCATGAGCAACCGTATGCGCATTGGAATGGGTACTGTCTGTGAAAATGATCTGTAAGATCAACGACACCTTCTGTAAGTAATCACCCCCCCCACCATCCCTTTACTGAAAAAAAATAATAACTTGTGTTGTCCAGTGTAGGGCTTATATTTGTTTGGTTGACTATCTGTAAATACTGTAAGAAAACTGTTCTCCTCATAATGTCTAATGCAACTGCACATTTTGTAAATACTTTTTCAAAAGTTTAGAAATCAAAATGAAATCCTTGGTGCATAAGGCATACAAATTGATGGTTTAACTCATCTCTGGGCTGTTTGTGTCTGATACTTTATAGGCAACCAAAAGCAGAAAGGATGTTTTAAATGCCTCAGAGTTTTAAGATTCTTTGACATAGTCATGTTTATCCTAAAGTGGTGCCATTAAGACTGTCTCTGCAAATGGCTCATAATAGAGAACAACAATGAGAGAAAGCTTTTACACTACATCGCTCTCATGCCCCAAACACATTCTGTGTTTGGCGCATGAGAGAGATCTAGGCTAGCGTAAAAGCTTTCTTTCATTTTCACCATACTATCTTTGCAGGATTTACTCACTAAGACATGGAGATCAGACAGCTATGAGAAACTGCAATCATACCAAATATAATTGCTATGAAATTATCGGATTGAAATGGGAAGTCGAGGCTAAATACAGCATGTATTAGAGGCTACATACTGCATGTATTATACAAATGTATAATGTAGTTAGAAGTGTATGTTTTAAATCCACCTCGTGCTGAGTCTCTTTGAATTGTCAGTTTTTAATTATATTTAGGATACGTTTCTTCAAATCCCTCACACGTGTGAGTATGTGCATATGTGTGCGTGCATGTGTGTGTGGATGCATGTGTGTGTGTTTGCAAAAGCGAGAGAGTGAGAGAGAGAGAGAGAGAGAGAGAGAGAGAGAGAGAGAGAGAGAGAGAGAGAGAGAGAGAGAGAGAGAGAGAGAGAGAAAACAACAGAGGTAAAGATAAAAAGTAAAGTAGGAGAGCACAGGCACTTGCACAACACCTCCCTCTCCTCAGCCTGAGCGCTTCAGCAACACCTGCACATATGCTATCACCAGGTTGTACCATCAGCTTCAGGGACTGCAAATCACTACTGGTAATGCAGCAATTAACGAAGGCTGGGGGAAAACCCTGCTCTGAAACACGTTGATTTGCAGTCTGCTCTACCCTCCCCATTCCCACTGCTCCCTGTGATGCTCTGGGTCTCCCAGGGTCCATGTGAGAGAGTTTCACCCATCCCTCTCCTCCCCAGGGGGCAGGGCACAATGTAGGGGCAATCATCTCAGCATCCAGTAGGTCTGGAACCTGAGAGACCAGCAGGAGATATACAGAGAGGCCTATTATCTCACTAGTATGTCTTATCTAAGGGAGAGTACATTTTTCCTGGCTAGAATCCTTTTGGCGAGAGCCTGTCTTTATATCCAAGGAACAAAAGCAGGCTTTTAGATTATGTATTCCATGTAGCTCAGTTGGTAGCGCATGGTGCTTGCAATGCCAGGATTCTGGGTTTGATTCCCAAGAGGGACCAGTATGAAAATGTATGGACTCAATACTGTAAGTCGCTCTGGATAAGAGTGTCTGCTAAATGACTTAAAAATGTATTGTGATTTTGCTCTCATTACATTGCATTCTCAATGACCTCATGTACTGAACATCTTTGTGTACTTTATGTCCATGATGTTAATCCCCCTACCTTCCCCTGACGAGGGGAGTGAAAACATTCAGAGAAAGCTTCATTTTAATGGCAAAGTTGTCTTCTCAAGTGATTCTATGAAATGGCTATGTCTCTCCCGGTGATGAATCAATCAGTGTGTCCTGTGACAGCCTTTGTCTGAACACGTCAGAGGTGAATGAATTATAAAGCTGCCTTTATAGTCTATTCTCAAGACGAGCAGAATGGAGCACTGCGTAAGCCAGCCCACAATGGTTTGAAAATGTGCTTGAATTGCTTCAAACTGAGATCCTCAAAATTCTTTGTCCAGATAATTTGAATAGGTTGCCAAGGCTCTATGGCTGTCTTTTTCTGTTTGTGAAGATTATATAAAAAATATATAAACGCAATATGCTGCATGAGGCAAATGGTGGTCACACCAGATACTGACTGGTTTTCTGATCCACACCCCTATCTTTAAAAAAAAAGTATCTGTGACCAACATATGCGTATATGTATTCTCAGTCTTGTGAAAGCCATAGATTAGGGTCTAATTTATTGATTTCAACCAACTGATTTACTTATATGAACTGTAACTCAGTAAAATATTTGAATTGATTGAATGTTACATTTACATTTTAGTCATTTAGCAGACGCTCTTATCCAGAGCGACTTACAGTTAGTGAGTGCATACATTATTATTTTTTTGATTTTATTTTTTATACTGGACCCCGTGGGAATCGAACCCACAACCCTGGCGGTGCAAACGCCATGCTCTACCAACTGAGCTACCTCCCTGCCAGCCATTCCCTCCCCTACCCTGGACGACGCTGGGCCAATTGTGCGCCGCCCCATGGGTCTCCTGGTCACGGCCGGCTACGACAGAGCCTGGATTTGAACCAGGATCTCTAGTGGCACAGCTAGCACTGCGATGCAGTGCTTTAGACCACTGGCACAGCTAGCACTGCGATGCAGTGCCTTAGACCACTGCGCCACTTGTGTTTATGTTTCTGTTGTACAGTGGCTTGCAAAAGTATTCATCACCCTTAGCGTTTTTCCTGTTTTGGTGCATTACAACCTGTAATTTAGATGGATTTTTATTTGGATTTCATGTAATGGACATACATAAAATAGTCCAAATTGGTGAAGTGAAATGAAAAAAATAACTTGTTTCAAAAAATTCTAAAAAATTAATAATGGAAAAGTGGTGCGTGCATACAGTGAGGGAAAAAAAGTTTTTGGATCCCCTGCTGATTTTGTACATTTGCCCACTGACAAAGACATGATCAGTCTATACTTTTAATGGTAGGTTTATTTGAACAGTGAGAGACAGAATAACAACAAAAAAATCCAGAAAAACGCATGTCAAAAATGTTATAAATTGATTTGCATTTTAATGAGGGAAATAAGTATTTGACCCCTCTGCAAAACATGACTTAGTACTTGGTGGCAAAACCCTTGTTGGCAATCACAGAGGTCAGACGTTTCTTGTAGTTGGCCACCAGGTTTGCACACATCTCAGTAGGGATTTTGTTCCACACCTCTTTGCAGATCTTCTCCAAGTCATTAAGGTTTCGAGGCTGACATTTGGCAACTCGAACCTTCAGCTCCCTCCACAGATGTTCTATGGGATTAAGGTCTGGAGACTGGCTAGGCCACTCCAGGACCTTAATGTTTTTCTTCTTGAGCCACTCCTTTGTTGCCTTGGCCGTGTATTTTGGGTCATTGTCATGCTGGAATACCCATCCACGACCCATTTTCAATGCCCTGGCTGAGGGAAGGAGGTTCTCACCCAAGATTTGACGGTACATTGCCCTGTCCATCGCCCCTTTGATGCGGTGAAGTTGTCCTGTCCCCTTAGCAGAAAAACACCCCGAAAGCATAATGTTTCCACCTCCATGTTTGACGGTGGGGATGGTGTTCTTGGGGTCATAGGCAGCATTCCTCCTCCTTCAAACACAGCGAGTTGAGTTGATGCCAAAGAGCTCGATTTTGGTCTCATCTGACCACAACACTTTCACCCAGTTCTCCTCTGAATCAATCAGATATTCATTGGCAAAATTCAGACGGCCCTGTATATGTGCTTTCTTGAGCAGGGGGACCTTGCGGGCGCTGCAGGATTTCAGTCCTTCACGGCATAGTGTGTTACCAATTGTTTTCTTGGTGACTATGGTCCCAGCTGCCTTGAGATCATTGACAAGATCCTCCCGTGTAGTTCTGGGCTGATTCTTCACCGTTCTCATGATCATTGCAACTTCACGAGGTGAAATCTTGCATGGAGCCCAAGGCCGAGGGAGATTGACAGTTATTTTGTGTTTCTTCCATTTGCGAATAATCGCACCAACTGTTGTCACCTTCTCACCAAGCTGCTTGGCGATGGTCTTGTAGCCCATTCCAGCCTTGTGTAGGTCTACAATCTTGTCCCTGACATCCTTGGAGAG
Organism: Coregonus clupeaformis; assembly: GCF_020615455.1. Lineage (NCBI taxonomy): Eukaryota > Metazoa > Chordata > Actinopteri > Salmoniformes > Salmonidae > Coregonus > Coregonus clupeaformis. The sequence goes on along the minus strand of NC_059210.1, from coordinate 49,367,113 downwards.
CTCTTTGGTCTTGGCCATGGTGGAGAGTTTGGAATCTGATTGATTGATTGCTTCTGTGGACAGGTGTCTTATTACAGGTAACAAGCTGAGATTAGGAGCACTCCCTTTAAGAGTGTGCTCCTAATCTCAGCTCGTTACCTGTATAAAAGACACCTGGGAGCCAGAAATCTTTCTGATTGAGAGGGGGTCAAATACTTATTTCCCTCATTAAAATGCAAATCAATTTATAACATTTTTGACATGCGTTTTTTTCTGGATTTTGTTGTTGTTATTCTGTCTCTCACTGTTCAAATAAACCTATCATTAAAATTATAGACTGATCATTTCTTTGTCAGTGGGCAAACTTACAAAATCAGTAGGGGATCAAATACTTTTTTCCCTCACTGTATGTATTCACCTCCTTTGCTATGAAGCCCCTAAATATGATCTGGTGCAACCAATTACCTTCAGAAGTCCCATAATTAGTTAAATAAAGTCCGCCTTTGTGCAATCTAAGTGTCACATGATCTGTCACATGATCTCAGTATATATACACCTGTTCTGAAAGGCCCCAGAGTCTGCAACACCACTAAGCATGGGGCACCACCAAGCAAGTGGCACCATGAAGTCCAAGGAGCTTTCCAAACAGGTCAGGGACAATGTTGTGGAGAAGTACAGATCAGGGTTGGGTTATAAAAAAATATCTGAAACTTTGAACATCGCAGTGATTTATAGATGACCTGGAGCCAGTGGGTTTGGCGACGAATATGTAGTGAGGGCCAGCCAACAAGAGCGTACAGGTCACAATGGTGAGTAGTATATGGGGCTTTGGTGACAAAACGGATGGCACTATGATAGACTACATCCAGTTTTCTGAGTAGAGTGTTGGAGGCTATTTTGTAAATGACATCGCTGAAGTCAAGGATCGGTAGGATTGTCAGTTTTACGAGGGCATGTTTGGCAGCATGAGTGAAGGAGGCTTGGTTGCGAAATAGGAAGCCGATTCTAGATCTAACTTTTGATTGGAGATGCTTAATATGAGTCTGGAAGGAGAGTTTACAGTCTAACCAGACACCTAGGTATTTGTAGTCGTCCACATACTCTAGGTCAGACCCACCGAGAGTAGTGATTCTAGTCGGGTGGGCGGGTGCAAGCAGCGTTCGGTTGAAGAGCATGCATTTAGTTTTACTAGTGTTTAAGAGCAGTTGGAGGCTACGGAAGGAGTGTTGTATGGCGTTGAAGCTCGTTTAGAGGTTTGTTAACACAGTGCAATGAAGGGCCAGATGTATACAAAATGGTGTCGTCCGCATAGAGGTGGATCCGAGCGTCACCAACAGCAAGAGCGACATCATTGATATACACAGAGAATAGAGTCGGCCCGAGAATTGAACCCTGTGGCACCCCTATAGAGACTGCCAGAGGTCCAGACAACAGGCCCTCTGATTTGACACATTGAACTCTATCTGAGAAGTAGTTGCTGAACCAGGCGAGGCAGTCATTTGAGAAACCAAGGCTATTTAGTCTGCCAATAAGAATGCGGTGGTTGACAGAGTCGAAAGCCTTGGCCAGGTCGATGAAGATGGCTGCGCAGTACTGTCTTTTATCGATCGCGGTTATAATATCGTTTAGGACCTTGAGCGTGGCTGAGGTGCACCCATGACCAGCTCGGAAACCGGATTGCATAGCGGAGAAGGTACGGTGGGATTCGAAATGGTCGGTGATCTGTTTGTTAACTTGGCTTTCAAAAACTTTCGAAAGGCAGGGCAGGATGGATATAGGTCTGTAACAGTTTGGATCTAGAGTGTCACCCCCTTTGAAGAGGGGGATGATCGCGGCAGCTTTCCAATCTCTGGGGATCTCAGACGTTACGAATGAGAGGTTGAACAGGCTAGTAATAGGGGTTGCGACAATTTCGTCTGCTAATTTTAGAAAGAAAGGGTCCAGATTGTCTAGCCCAGCTGATTTGTAGGGGTCCAGATTTTTCAGTTCTTTCAGAACATCAGCTGTCTGAATTTGTGTAAAGGAGAAGCGGGGGGGGCATGTGCAAGTTGCAGCGGAGGGTGCAGAGCTGGTGGCTGGGATAGTGGTAGCCAGGTGGAAAGCATGGCCAGCCGTAGCAAATTACTTGTTGAAATTCTCGATTATTATAGATTTATCGGTGGTGACAGTGTTTCCTAGCCTCAGTGCAGTGGGCAGCTGGGAGGAGGTGCTCTTATTCTCTATGGACTTTACAGTGTCCCAAAACTTTTGGAGTTAGTGCTACAGGATGCACATTTCTGTTTGAAAAAGCTAGCCTTTGCTTTCCTAACTGATTGTGTACATTGGTTCCTGACTTCCCTGAAAAGTTGCATATCGCGGGGGCTGTTCGATGCTAATGCAGTACGCCACAGGATGTTTTTGTGCTGATCAAGGGCAGTCAAGAGTGAGGAGAACCAGGGGCCATATCTGTTCTTAGTTCTGAATTTTTTGAATGGGGCATGCTTATTTAAGATTGAGAGGGATACCAGGGTCAGGTCAATTAGAAAGGCCTGCTCGCTAAAGTGTTTTAGGGAGTGTTTGACAGTGATGAGGGGTGGTCGTTTGACCGTGGACCCATTACGGACGCAGGCAATAAGGCAGTGATCTCTGAGATCCTGGTTGAAGACAGCGGAGGTGTATTTAGAGGGTAAATTTGTCAGGATGATATCTATGAGGGTGCCCATGTTTTCAGATTTATGGTTGTACCTGGTAGGTTTGTTGATAATTTGTGTGAGATTGAGGGCATCTAGTTTAGATTGTAGGTTGGCCGGGGTGTTAAGCATATCCCAGTTTAGGTAACCAAGCAGTACAAACTCTGAGGATAGATGGGGGGCAATCAGTTCACATATGGTGTTCAGGGCACAGCTCGGGGCTGAGGTGGGTCTGTAGCAAGCGGCAACAGTGAGAGACCTATTTCTGGAAAGGTGGATTTTTAGAAGTAGAAGCTCAAACTGTTTGGGCGCAGACCTGGATAGTATGATAGAGCTCTGCAGGCTATCTCTACAGTAGATTGCAACCCCACCCCCTTTTGCAGTTCTATCTAGATGGAAAATGTTGTAGTTGGGGATGGACATTTTTGGTGTCCTTCCTAAGCCAGGATTCAGACACTGCTAGAACATCAGGGTTGGCGGAGTGTGCTAACGCAGTGAATAACTCAAACTTAGGGAGGAGGCTTCTGATGTTAACGTGCAAGAAACCAAGGCTTTTACAGTTACAGAAGTCAACAAATGATAACGCCTGGGGAGTAGGAGTGATACTGGGGGCTACAGGGCCTGGATTAACCTCTATATCACCAGAGGAACAGTGGAGGAGTAGAATAAGGATATGGCTAAAGGCTTTAAAAATGGGTCTTCTAGTGCGTTGGGTACAGAGAATAAAAGGGGCAGATTTCCGGGCGTTGTAGAAAAGATTCAGGGCATTAAGTACAGACAAGGATATGGAAGGATATGAGTACAGTGGAGGTAAACCTAAGCGTTGGGTAACAATGAAGAGATAGCATCACTGGAGGCACCGATTGAGTCTGTCTCCACATGTATGGGGGGTGGGACAAAGGAGCTATCTAAGGCAGGTTGAGCTGGACTGGGGGCTCTACAGTGAAATAGTACAATAAGAAATAACAGAAACAGCAATAAGCAAGGCATATTGACATGGGAGAGAGGCATAAAGCAATCACAGGTGTTATTCGAGAGAGCTAAGACAACAGCTGGTAATGGCGACAAAGTTTGGGCTGAGGCTAAACATAAACAGGATGCGGTACCGTATAAAGGAACAGTCCAGCAGGCATCAGCTGTATAGCTGAGTTATCATAAGGTCCAGTGAACAGCAATAGGAGAGTTCGAAGGTAGTTCGGGGGCTGCTACAGCACTGGCGAGCAAGACACACGGCTTGCGTGTGCTAGCGGGCCGGGGCTAGCAGATGGATCTTCGTGTTCGATGTCGTAACGGGAAGCCTGTTGAAACCACATCAGACGATTTTGTCGGCAGACCAGTCGTGTTGGATCGGCGAGGCTCCGTGTCAACACTAGGAGGTCCCGTCCGGTTGACAGAGAGGTAGATAGCTGGGAGATGGGCTTGAGGCTAGCTCAAGGCTAATTGGTGCTTGCTAAAGGGCAATGGTAATTAGCCAACGACAACAGCCATTCGGTTGCCGCTAGCTAGTTGCGATGATCCGGCGTTAGGGTCCAGTGATTCCGGCAGAAAATCCGATACGCTCTGGGTCGATAGCACGCTGTGCAGACTGGCCGACAAATTGTTCAGGCTAGAGCTAGAGCTGGCTGGTAGTGCAGAAAACGGACAATGGTTTAGACCACTAACGGTGGCTAATAGCAAGTAGCTAGCTAGCTGGCTACAACAGCCATTCGGTTGCAGCTAGCTAGTTGCGATGATCCGGTGTTAGAGGTCCAGTGATTCCGACAGAAAATCCGATATGCTCTGGGTCGATAGTACGCTGTGTGTCCAGGCTAGAGCTAGAGCTGGCTGGTGGGTAGTGCAGGCCACGGACAATGGTGAAGACGCTAACGGTGGCTAATAGCAAGTAGCTAGCTAGCTGGCTACCACAGCCATTCGGTTGCAGCTAGACGAGTTCCAGGTTCTTGATAAAAGTTATGAAGAAATAATAGAATCCTTTCCACGTTGGGTGAGGCGGGTTGCAGGAAAATATATTTAGTTAAAGAATGAAAAGTAAAAAAGTAAAATTGAGAAAAATAGACAAAAAACTAAAAAACTGGCTATTTACACGAGGACACGACAGAAAACACGACGGCACTGCTACGCCATCTTGGTTTACTAGACTGGGAAAGAGGTTCACCTTCCAGCAGGACAATGATCCTAGGCATACTGCTAAAGCAACACTTGAGTGGTTAAAGGGGAAACATTTAAATGTCTTGGAATGGCCTAGTCAAAGCCCAGACCTCAATCCAATTGAGAATCTGTGGTATGACTTAAAGATTGCTGTACACCAGCAGAACCCATCCAAGTTGAAGGAGCTGAAGCAGTTTTGCCTTGAAGAATGGGAAAAAATCCCAGTGGCTAGATGTGCCAAGCTTATAGAGACTTACCCCAAGAGACTTGCAGCTGTAACTGCTGCAAAATGTGGCTCTACAAAGTGTTGACTTTGGGGGGGTGAATAGTTATGCACGCTCAAGTTTTCAGTTTTTTTGTCTTATTTCTTGTTTTTTTCACAATAAAACATATTTTGCATCTTCAAAGTGGTAGGCATGTTGTGTAAATCAAATGATACAAACCCCAAAATATCTATTTTTATTCCAGGTTGTAAGGCAAAAAAATAGGAAAAATGCCCAGTGGGGTGAATACTTTAGCAAGCCGCTGTATATACAGTGTGGAGAAAAAGTATTTGATGCACTGCCGATTTTGCAGGTTTTCCTACTTACAAAGCATGTAGAGGTCTGTATCTAAAACAAAAATCCAGAAAATCACATTGTATGATTTTTTATAATAATTAATGATAATTAATAAATGAACCCAATAGAAAATCTTTGGAGGGAGCTGAAAGTCCGTATTGCCCAGCGACAGCCCCGAAACCTGAAGGATCTGGAGAAGGTCTGTATGGAGGAGTGGGCCAAAATCCCTGCTGCAGTGTGTGCAAACCTGGTCAAGACCTACAGGAAACGTATGATCTCTGTAATTGCAAACAAAGGTTTCTGTACCAAATATTAAGTTCTGCTTTTCTGATGTATCAAATACTTATGTCATGCAATAAAATGCAAATTAATTACTTAAAAATCATACAATGTGATTTTCTGGATTTTTGTTTTAGATTCCGTCTCTCACAGTTGAAGTGTACCTATGATAAAAATGACAGACCTCTACATGCTTTGTAAGTAGGAAAACCTGCAAAATCGGCAGTGTATCAAATACTTGTTCTCCCCACTGTATACACTACCAGTCAAAAGTTTGGACACAACTACACATTTTAGGGTTTTACTTTATATTTACTATTTTTTACATCGTAGAATAATAGTGAAGACATCAAAACAATGAAATAACACATATAGAATCATGTAGCAAACAAAAAAGTGTTTTGAGATTTGAGATTCTTCAAATATCCACCCTTTGCCTTGATGACAGCTTTGCACACTCTTGGCATTCTCTCAACCAGCTTCACCTGGAAGGCTTTTCCAACATTCTTGAAGGAGTTCCCACATATGCTGAGCACTTGTTGGCTGCTTTTCCTTCAATCTTTGGTCCGACTCATCCCAAACCATCTCAATTTGGTTGAGGTTGGGGGATTGTTGAGACCAGGTCATCTGATGCAGCACTCCATCACTCTCCTTCTTGGTAAAATAGCCCTTACACAGCCTGGTGGTGTGTTGGGTCATTGTCCTGTTGAAAAACAAATGATAGTGCCACTATGCCCAAACCAGATGGGATGGCATATCGCTGTAGAATGCTGTGGTAGCCAAGCTGGATAACTGTGCCTTGAATTCTAAATAAATCACAGACAGTGTCACCTGCAAAGCACCCCAACAACATAGCACCACTTCCTCCATGATTTACAGTGGAGAATACAAATGCGGAGATCATCCGTTCACCCACACCTCGACTCACAAAGATACGGCGGATGGATCCAAACATCTCAGATTTGGACTCCAGACAAAAGGACACATTTCCACCCGTCTAATATCCATGGCTTGTTTTTCTTGGCCCAAGCAGGTCACCACCAAGACTCTTCCTAGAGCTGGCCGCTTGACCAAACTCGGCAACAGGGGGAGAAGGGCCTTGGTCAGGGAGGTGACCAAGAACCCGATGGGAGATTGGAGAAACTTACAGAAGGACAATAATCTCTGCAGCACTCCACCAATCAGGCCTTTATGGTAGAGTGGCTACACAGAAGCCACTGCTCAGTGAAAGGCACATAACAGCCCGCTTGGAGTTTGCCGAAAGGCACCTAAAATACTCTCAGACCATGAGAAACAAGATTATCTGGTATGATGAAACCAACATTGAACTCTTTGGCCTGAATGCCAAGCGCCACGTCTGGAGGAAACCTGGCACTATCCCTACGGTGAAGCATGGTGGTGGCAGCATCATGCTGTGGGGATGTTTTTCAGCAGCAGGGATCTGTCTATTTGAAGAATCTCAAATATAAAATATATTTTGATTTGTTTAACACTTTTTTGGTTACTACATGATTCCATATGTGTTATTTCATAGTTTTGATGTCTTCACTAGTATTATACAATGTAGAAAATAGTTTAAAAAATAAAGAAAACCCTGGAATGAGTAGGTGTGTCCAAACTTTTGACCAGTACTGTATATATCAGTGCATTCGGAAAGTATTCAGACCCCTTGACTTTTTCCACATTATGTTACATTATAGCCTTATTAGAAAATTGATTAAATAAATACAAATCCTCATCAATCTACACACAATACCCAATAATTACTAAGCAAAAACAGGTTTTTAGAAATGTTTGCAAATGTATTAAAATAAAAAACAGAAATACCTTATTTACATAAGTATTCAGACAATTTGCTTTGATACTCGAAATTGAGCTCAGGTGCATCCTGTTTCCATTGATTATTCTTGAGATGTTTCTATAACTTCATTGGAGTCCACCTGTGGTAAATTCAATTGATTGGACATGATTTGGAAAGGAACACACCTGTCTATATTAGGTCCCACAGTTGACAATTCATATCAGAGACAAAAACAAGCCATGAGGTCGAAGGAAATGTCCGTAGAGCTCCAAGACAGGATTGTGTCGAGGCACCGATCTGGGGAAGGTTACCAAAACATTTCTGCAACATTGAAGGTCCCCAAGAACACAATGGCGTCCATCATTATCTTTTGTACTTTTACCCCTTTTTCGTGATATCCAATTGGTAGTTACCGTCTTGTCCCATCGTTGCAACTCCCATACAGACTCAGGAGAGGCAAAGGTAGAGAGTCATGCGTTCTCCAAAACACGACCCTGCAAAGCCGCAATGCTTCTTGACACTCTGCTCGCTTAACCCAGAAGCCAGCCGCACCAATGTGTGGGAGGAAACACCATCCAGCTGGCAACCGAAGTCAGCTTGCAGGCGCCAAACCCTTCACAAGGAGTCGCTAGAGCATGATGAGACAAGGAAATCCCAGCCGGCCAAACCCGTTCCTAACCCGGACGACGGTGGGCCAATTGTGTGCCGCCTCATGGGTCTCCCTGTCACGACCGGCTGTGACATAGCCTGGGATCGAACCCTGGTCTGTATTGACTCATGAGCACAGCTGCTCCAAATCGGGAGGCCTGGCGTCCATCATTCTTTAATTGAAGAAGTTAGGAACCACGATTCTTCCTAGAGCTGGCCGCCTGACCAAACTCGGCAATAGGGGGAGAAGGGCCTTGGTCAGGTAGGTGACCAAGAACCCAATGGTCACTCTGCCAGAGCGCTAGAGTTCCTAAAGTGGAGATTGGAGAAACTTCCAGAAGGACAATAATCTCTGCAGCACTCCACCAATCAATCAGATCGACAGCTGCCTCTGATTGGGAACCACACCCGGCCAAAGGTGCATACTCCGGCCACACCAACCTGACTCATAAGGGGACGGTCAGGGTGGGCATTCAGCCTCGGTGGCAGCTCCGGCTCCGGGCGTGACGTCCTCTCCCTTACTGCTTAATAATATGCCATTTAGCAGACGCTTTTATCCAAAGGGACTTAAAGTCATGCGTGCATACATTTTTGTGTATGGGTGGTCCCGGGGATCGAACCCACTACCCTGGCGTTATAAGCGCCGTGCTCTACCAGCTGAGCTACAGAGGACCAAGATATCAAGATATAAAGTTGCCGATATATTATCCCTATATTATCCCTATATGTCATCTTTCAGTCTAGCTACATGTCTTTCCCACATACAGTGGGGAGAACAAGTATTTGATACACTGCCAATTTTGCAGGTTTTCCTACTTACAAAGCATGTAGAGGTCTGTAATGCAGCACTCCACCAATCAGGCATTTATGGTAGAGTGGCCAGACTGAAGCCACTGCTCAGTGAAAGGTAAGCTTGGAGTTTGCCGAAAGGCACCTAAAATACTCTCAGACCATGAGAAACAAGATTATCTGGTATGATGAAACTAACATTGAACTCTTTGGCCTGAATGCCAAGCGCCACATCTGGAGGAAACCTGGCACTATCCCTACGGTGAAGCATGGTGGTGGCAGCAAAGTACAGGGAGATCATTGATGAAAACCTGCTCCAGAGCGCTCGGGACCTCAGACAGGGGCGAAGGTTCACCTTCCAACAGGACAACGACCCTAAGCACACAGCCAAGACAACGCAGTGTGGCTTCGGGACAAGTCTCTGAATGTCCCAGCCAGAGCCCGGACTTGAACCCGATCGAACATCTCTGAAGAGACCTGAAAATAGTTGTGTAGTATTGCTCCCCATCCAATTTGACAGAGCTGGAGAGGATCTGCAGATAAGAATGGGAGAAACTCCCAAATACAGGTGTGTCAAGCTTGTAGCATCATACCCAAGAAGACTCGATGCTGTAATCGCTGCAAAAGGTGCTTCAACAAAGTACTGAGTAAAGGGTCTGAATACTTGTAAAATTACCTTTAATGAAATAAACCTTTAATGAGTAGTTGTGTCCAAACAGTACCAGTCAAAAGATTGGACACACCTACTCATTCAAGTGTTTTTCTTTAAATGTACTATTTTCTACATTGTTGAATAATAGTGAAGACATCAAACCTATGAAATAACACATATGGAATCATGTAGTAACAAAAAAAAGTGTTAAGCAAATCGAAATATATTTTACATGAGATATTCTTCAAATAGCCACCCTTTGCTTGTCACGTTCGTTGAGTACAGGATTGGACCAAGGTGCAGCATGGAATGCATACATGTTTATTAACGAAGTTAACACACAACAAAACAACAAAAGCAACGTAACGTGAAGCTCACAATGGCTACACACAAACAAGCCAAACAAGAGTCAAGATCCCACAACATACTGTAGGTAGGCAAAATGGCTACCTAAGTATGATCCCCAATCAGAGACAACGATCGACAGCTGCCTCTGATTGGGAACCACACCCGGCCAAAGGTGCATACTCCGGCCACACCAACCTGACTCATAAGGGGACGGTCAGGGTGGGAATTCAGCCTCGGTGGCAGCTCCGGCTCCGGGCGTGACGTCCTCTCCCTTACTGCTTCCCCGTTGCACCCCTGGTCCGGTCTGGACCTCGGCGCGATGCTTCCCCTCTCAGTCCTCCCAGGATGCACCAAGCCCTGTCTGGTGTGGGAGGCCCCGACCCTGGAGAGGGGCTGACGTCTGGGCCTGGACCGGCAATCCCCCCACGATGCACTAATCCCTGTCTGGACCCTGGTGTGGGAGGCCCCGACCCTGGAGAGGAGTTGACATCTAGTTCTGGAGTGGAGCCGCCGACCGGAGCTGAACTGGACCCCGGTGGATCGGACTGCTCTGGCTCTGGACTGGAGCAGCCGACCGGGGCTGGACTAGGCACCAGTAGAGCGGACTGCTCTGGCACTGGAGTGGAGCCGCTGACCCTAGCTGAACTGGACCCCGGTGGAGAGGACTGCTCTGGCTCTGGACTGAAGCAGCTGACCAGAGATGGACTGGGCACCGGTGGAGCGGACTGCTCTAACACTGGAGTGGAGCAGCTGACCGGAGCTGGACTTGGCACCGGTGGAGCGGACTGCTCTGGCACTGGAGTGGCGCAGCTGACTGGAGCTGGACTGGGTACCGGTGGAGCGGACTGCTCTGGCACTGGAGTGGAGCAGCTGACCGGAGCTGGACTGGACACCGGTGGAGCGGACTGCTCTGGCACCAGCCGTACCGGGCTGGGGACACGCACCACTGGTCTGGTGCGAGGAATAGGCATGGGCCGCACCGGGCTGAGAACACGCACCACTGGTCTGGTACGAGGAGCAGGCACGGGCTGTGCCGGACTGGGGACACGCACCACTGGTTTGGTGCGAGGAGCAGGTACGGGCCGTACCGGACTGGATACACGCACCACTTGTTTGGTGCGGGGAGCAGGTACGGGGCGTACCGGGCTGGAGACACGCACCACTGGTTTGGTGCGGGGAGCAGGTACGGGGCGTACCGGGCTGGCGACACGCACCACTGGTTTGGTGCGGGGAGCAGGTACGGGGCGTACCGAGCTGGCGACACACACCACTGGTTTGGTGCGAGGAGCAGGTATGGGGCGCACCGGGCTGGAGACACGCACCACTGGGCTGGTGCAGGGAGCAGGTATGGGGCGTACCGGGCTGGCGACACGCACCACTGGTTTGGTGCGGGGAGCAGGAACAACCCGTCCTGGCTGAAAGCTCATTTTAGCCCGACAAGAGCGGGACGCGGGCAACACTCGCACCGGGCTGTGAATGCGCACTGGAGATACAGTGAGCATCACAGCAGAACAGGGTGCCTGTATGGTCCCACGCTCCTTCTGTTGCCTGGCCAGCTCCTCTCTCCTTGCATCCACTGACTCCTTCTCCCTTTGGGCCTCCTGCAGCACCTCCTTCTGAAGTGAGAGCTCCTGCTCCCTCTTCTCTAACAGCCCCCGTAATGTGGTGGCCTCCTCTCTCATACTGCTGATCCGCAGGTCTTGGAGGACCTCTACCCATAGCGGCCTCCTCCTCCACAGTCAGCCCTTTCACGGCCTCCTGCTGCTTCGTCGACCACCCCGTGTGCCCCCCCAAATTGTTTTCTTGGGGTTGCCTCTCGGGTCTCCTTCGCCGTTTCGCATTTTGGAATCGCCATCGATTTTCTCCTACCTGGGCTTCTACCTTCGCCCAGGGTCCTTTCCCAGCAAATATCTCCTCCCAAGACCACATCATCCCCACCTGTGTCCAGGGTGTTTGCTCCTCCTGGGCACGCTGCTTGGTCCGTTGATGGTGGGATCTTCTGTCACGTTCGTTGCGTACAGGATTGGACCAAGGTGCAGCGTGGAATGCATACATGTTTATTAACAAAGTTAACACACGAAAAAACAACAAAAGCAACGTAACGTGAAGCTCACAATGGCTACACACAAACAAGCCAAACAAGAGTCAAGATCCAACAACATAGGTAGGCAAAATGGCTACCTAAGTATGATCCCCAATCAGAGACAACGATCGACAGCTGCCTCTGATTGGGAACCACACCCGGCCAACATAGATCTACAATAACATAGAATGTACACTTAGACACTCACACCCAGACCAAACCAACCAAAGAAAACAGGGCTCCCAAGGCCAGGGCGTGACATTGCTTTGATGACAGCTTTGCACACTCTTGGCATTCTTCATGAGGTAGGCACCTGTAACGCATTTCAATGAACAGGTGTGCCTTCTTAAAAGTTAGTTTGTGGAATTCAATTCCTTCTTAATGCCTTTGAGCCAATCAGTTGTGTTGTGACAATGTAGGGGGGGTATACAGAGGATAGCCATATTTGGTAAAAGGCCATGTCCATATTATGGCAAGAACAGCTCAAATAAGCAAAGAGAAATGACAGTACATCATTACTTTAAGACATGTAAGTCAGTCAATACGGGAAAGTTCATCAAGAACATTGAACGTTTCTTCAAGTTTAGTTGCAAAAACCATCAAGTGCTATGATGAAACTTACTCTCATGAGGACCGCCACAGGAATGGAAGCCCCAGAGTTACCTCAGCTGCAGAGGATAAGGTCATTAGAGTTACCAGCCTCAGAAATTGGAGCCCAAATAAATGCTTCACAGAGTTCAAGTAACAGACACATCTCAACATCAACTGTTCAGAAGAGACTTTGTGAATCAGGCGTTCATGGTCAAATTTCTGCAAAGAAACCACTACTAAAAGACACCAATGAGATGAATTTACTTGCTTGGGCCAAGAAACAAGAGAAATAGACGTTAGACGGGTGGAAATTTGTCCTTTGGTGTTGAGTCCAAATTGGAGATTTTTGGTTCCAACCGCCGTGTCTTTGTGAGAAGCGGTGTGGGTGAACAGATGATCTCCGCATGTGTATTTCCCAACGTAAAGCATGGTGTGGGGGTGCTTTGCTGGTGTTACTGTCTGTGATTTATTTAGAATTCAAGGTACACTTAACCAGCATGGCTACCACAGCATTCTGCAGCGATACGCCATCCCATTTGGTCTGGTCTTAGTGGGATTATCATTTATTTTTCAACAGGACAATGACCCAACACACCTCCAGGCTGTGTAAGGGCTATTTTACCAAGCAGGAGAGTGATGGAGTGCTGCATCAGATGACCTGGTCTCAACAATCCCCCAACCTCAACCAAATTGAGATGGTTTGGGATGAGTCTGACCGCAGAGTGAAGTAAAAGCAGCCAACAAGTGCTCAGCATATGTGGGAACTCCTTCAAGACTGTTGGAAAAGCCTTCCAGGTGAAGCTGGTTGAGAGAATTCCAAGAGTGTGCAAAGCTGTCATCAAGGCAAGGGTGTCTATTTGAAGAATCTGAAATATAAAATATATTTTGATTTGTTTAACACTTTTTTGGTTACTAAATGATTCCATGTTTGTTATTTCATAGTTTTGATGTCATCACTATTATTAATGTAAAAAATTGTAAAAATATATAAAAACCCTTGAATGAGTAGTTGTGTCCAATCTTTTGACTTGTGCTGTATATATATACACTACCATTAAAAAGTTTGGGGTCACTTAGAAATGATATTCTTTTCGAAAGAAAAGTAATTTTTTTGTCCATTAAAATAACATCAAATTGATCAGAAATACAGTGTAGACAATGTTAATGTTGGAAATGGCTATTGTAGCTGGAAACGGCTGATTTTTTATGGAATATCTAAATAGGCGTACAGAGGCCTATTATCAGCAACCATCAGTCCTGTGTTCCAATGGCACATTGTGTTTGCTAATCCAAGTTGATCATTTTAAAAGGCTAATTGATCATTAGAAAACCCATTTGCAATTATGTTAGCACAGCTTAAAATTGTTGTGCTGATTAAATAAGCAATAAAACTGTCCTTCTTGAGACTAGTTGAGTATCTGGAGCGTCAGCAATTGTGGGTTCGATTACAGGCTTAAAATGGCCAGAAGCAAATAACTTTCTTCTGAAACTCGTCAGTCTATTCTTGTTCTGAGAAATGAAGGCTATGCCATTCGAGAAATTGTCAAGAAACTGAAGATCTCGTTCAACGCTGTGTACTACTCCCTTCACAGAACAGCGCAAACTGGCTCTAACCAGAATAGAAAGAGGAGTGGGAGGCCCCGGTGCACAACTGAGCAAGAGGACAAATACATTAGAGTGTCTAGTTTGAGAAACAGGCTCCTCACAGGTCCTCAACTGGCAGCTTCATTAAATAGTACCAACAAAACACAAGTCTCAACGTCAACAGTGAAGAGGCGACTCCGGGATGCTGACCATCTAGGCAGAGTTGCAAAGAAAAAGCCATACTTCAGACTGGCCAATAAAAAGAAAAGATTAAGATGGCCAGTCTGAGATATGGATATCAATATAATAATAATATAATATAATATTAATAATATGCCATTTAGCAGACGCTTTTATCCAAAGGGACTTAAAGTCATGCGTGCATACATTTTTGTGTATGGGTGGTCCCGGGGATCGAACCCACTACCCTGGCGTTATAAGCGCCGTGCTCTACCAGCTGAGCTACAGAGGACCAAGATATCAAGATATAAAGTTGCCGATATATTATCCCTATATTATCCCTATATGTCATCTTTCAGTCTAGCTACATGTCTTTCCCACATACAGTGGGGAGAACAAGTATTTGATACACTGCCGATTTTGCAGGTTTTCCTACTTACAAAGCATGTAGAGGTCTGTAATTTTTATCATAGGTACACTTCAACTGTGAGAGACGGAATATAAAACAAAAATCCAGAAAATCACATTGTATGATTTTTAAGTAATTAATTTGCATTTTATTGCATGACATAAGTATTTGATACATCAGAAAAGCAGAACTTAATATTTGGTACAGAAACCTTTGTTTGCAATTACAGAGATCATACGTTTCCTGTAGGTCTTGACCAGGTTTGCACACACTGCAGCAGGGATTTTGGCCCACTCCTCCATACAGACCTTCTCCAGATCCTTCAGGTTTCGGGGCTGTCGCTGGGCAATACGGACTTTCAGCTCCCTCCAAAGATGTTCTATTGGATTCAGGTCTGGAGACTGGCTAGGCCACTCCAGGACCTTGAGATGCTTCTTACGGAGCCACTCCTTAGTTGCCCTGGCTGTGTGTTTCGGGTCGTTGTCATGCTGGAAGACCCAGCCACGACCCATCTTCAATGCTCTTACTGAGGGAAGGAGGTTGTTGGCCAAGATCTCGCGATACATGGCCCCATCCATCCTCCCCTCAATAAAGTGCAGTCGTCCTGTCCCCTTTGCAGAAAAGCATCCCCAAAGAATGATGTTTCCACCTCCATGCTTCACGGTTGGGATGGTGTTCTTGGGGTTGTACTCATCCTTCTTCTTCCTCCAAACACGGCGAGTGGAGTTTAGACCAAAAAGCTCTATTTTTGTCTCATCAGACCAAATGACCTTCTCCCATTCCTCCTCTGGATCATTCAGATGGTCATTGGAAAACTTCAGACGGGCCTGGACATGCGCTGGCTTGAGCAGGGGGACCTTAAGTGCGCTGCATGATTTTAATCCATGACGGCGTAGTGTGTTACTAATGGTTTTCTTTGAGACTGTGGTCCCAGCTCTCTTCAGGTCATTGACCAGGTCCTGCCATGTAGTTCTGGGCTGATCCCTCACCTTCCTCATGATCATTGATGCCCCACGAGGTGAGATCTTGCATGGAGCCCCAGACCGAGGGTGATTGACCGTCATCTTGAACTTCTTCCATTTTCTAATAATTGCGCCAACAGTTGTTGCCTTCTCACCAAGCTGCTTGCCTATTGTCCTGTAGCCCATCCCAGCCTTGTGCAGGTCTACAATTTTATCCCTGATGTCCTTACACAGCTCTCTGGTCTTGGCCATTGTGGAGAGGTTGGAGTCTGTTTGATTGAGTGTGTGGACAGGTGTCTTTTATACAGGTAACGAGTTCAAACAGGTGCAGTTAATACAGGTAATGAGTGGAGAACAGGAGGTCTTCTTAAAGAAAAACTAACAGGTCTGTGTGAGCTGGAATTCTTACTGGATGGTAGGTGACCAAATACTTATGTCATGCAATAAAATGCAAATGAAGTACTTAAAAATCATACAATATGATTTTCTGGATTTTTGTTTTAGATTCCGTCTCTCACAGTTGAAGTGTACCTAAGATAAAAATTACAGACTTCTACATGCTTTGTATGTAGGAAAACCTGCAAAATCGGCAGTGTATCAAATACTTGTTCTCCCCACTGTACATTGGGGGAAAAAAGTATTTAGCCAGCCACCAATTGTGCAAGTTCTCCCACTTAAAAAAATGAGAGAGGCCTGTAATTTTCATCATAGGTACACGTCAACTATGACAGACAAAATGAGATTTTTTTTCTCCAGAAAATCACATTGTAGGATTTTTAATGAATTTATTTGCAAATTATGGTGGAAAATAAGTATTTGGTCACCTACAAACAAGCAAGATTTCTGGCTCTCACAGACCTGTAACGTATTCTTTAAGAGGCTCCTCTGTCCTCCACTCATTACCTGTATTAATGGCACCTGTTTGAACTTGTTATCAGTATAAAAGACACCTGTCCACAACCTCAAACAGTCACACTCCAAACTCCACTATGGCCAAGACCAAAGAGCTGTCAAAGGACACCAGAAACAAAATTGTAGACCTGCACCAGGCTGGGAAGACTGAATCTGCAATAGGTAAGCAGCTTGGTTTGAAGAAATCAACTGTGGGAGCAATTATTAGGAAATGGAAGACATACAAGACCACTGATAATCTCCCTCGATCTGGGGCTCCACGCAAGATCTCACCCCGTGGGGCAAAATGATCACAAGAACGGTGAGCAAAAATCCCAGAACCACACGGGGGGACCTAGTGAATGACCTGCAGAGAGCTGGGACCAAAGTAACAAAGCCTACCATCAGTAACACACTACGCCGCCAGGGACTCAAATCCTGCAGTGCCAGACGTGTCCCCCTGCTTAAGCCAGTACATGTCCAGGCCCGTCTGAAGTTTGCTAGAGTGCATTTGGATGATCCAGAAGAGGATTGGGAGAATGTCATATGGTCAGATGAAACCAAAATAGAACTTTTTGGTAAAAACTCAACTCGTCGTGTTTGGAGGACAAAGAATGCTGAGTTGCATCCAAAGAACACCATACCTACTGTGAAGCATGGGGGTGGAAACATCATGCTTTGGGGCTGTTTTTCTGCAAAGGGACCAGGACGACTGATCCGTGTAAAGGAAAGAATGAATGGGGCCATGTATCGTGAGATTTTGAGTGAAAACCTCCTTCCATCAGCAAGGGCATTGAAGATGAAACGTGGCTGGGTCTTTCAGCATGACAATGATCCCAAACACACCGCCCGGGCAACGAAGGAGTGGCTTCGTAAGAAGCATTTCAAGGTCCTGGAGTGGCCTAGCCAGTCTCCAGATCTCAACCCCATAGAAAATCTTTGGAGGGAGTTGAAAGTCCGTGTTGCCCAGCGACAGCCCCGAAACATCACTGCTCTAGTTGAGATCTGCATGGAGGAATGGGCCAAAATACCAGCAACAGTGTGTGAAAACCTTGTGAAGACTTACAGAAAACGTTTGACCTGTGTCATTGCCAAAAAAGGATATATAACAAAGTATTGAGAAACTTTTGTTATTGACCAAATACTTATTTTCCACCATAATTTGCAAATAAATTCATTAAAAATCCTACAATGTGATTTTCTGGATTTTTTTATCTCATTTTGTCTGTCATAGTTGACATGTACCTATGATGAAAATTACAGGCCTCTCTCATCTTTTTAAGTGGGAGAAATGCACAATTGGTGGCTGACTAAATACTTTTTTCCCCCACTGTATATACATTAGTAGAAAATGTGTGCATGGATACCATGTTCTTCAAAATAATCTGAATTAAATGTACATATGCAGTACATGTGTCAAGTAGCCCTTTAATATATCCCATATGGTTCTTAGTCTTCCAGTAAAAGGGAAAGGATAGCAGATAAGCATTCAAATTACACAAGCCTTTAATTGGCGTCGGTAGCATATAGTGCTTGTATTTATTCTCATTATGCTCCTGCAGTAATACAGTGATGTCTGCCTACGCGAGCTGAACTTTAAAAAGCAACTGCCCTAGAAATCTACTTCTCATTTAGAATCCAGCACGTGGCATCACTATGAGACAGAAACATTTATTCCACTGTCAAAATTGACTACAAAGTGTGAATAGAATAATTTTTGTCATAAAGGCAGTCTCGTCCAAAACTGAGTTTTGTGACACTTGTGGTCATCCCTGCATCACAACGCAAAGGAAGGTTGGGTTTGTTTCAATCCTGCCTACAGCTGGTAGCACACAAGTAATCATCAATTCGGAGTGCAGATGAACGCGACCCAATCGTAATGCCCATGGTAAGATATCTCTATGGGGCTAGTCAAGGTCCATTGGTAAATTATATAATGTACATGAGACAACATGTTAAAATTCCAATAGCTCTAAATATCAATTACTTAAAAACCTCAAACCCACTATAAATGGCAGAAATTCATATCCAAATATTGAAATAATTTAATGAGAAAACTAAAAGGTGTGGACAGTGGTGTAAAGTACTTAACCCTCCCGTTGTCCTAGGGTCAAAATGACCCGCCACTGTGTTGAACCAACTTTATTTAATTTTTATATTTTTTGGATCATTTGTGAGAAGGAGGCAGTGATACTTTCTTTAAAGTCTCACTGCCTCCTTCTCACAAATGATCCCAAAAATATAAAAATTAAATAAAGTTGGTTCAACACAGTGGCGGGTCATTTTGACCCTAGGACAACGGGAGGGTTAAGTAAAAAGACTTTAAAGTACTACTTAGGTCATTTATTGTGGTATCTGTACTTCAATATTAATGTTTTTGACTACTTTTATTTTTACTCCACTACATTCCTAAAGAAAATAATTCACTTTTTACTCCATACATTTTCACTGACAACCAAAAATATTTGTACATTTTGAATGCTTTGCAGGACAGGAAAATTGTCAAATTCACACACTTATCAAGAGAACATCCCTGGTCATCCCTACTGCCTCTGATCTGGTGGACTCGTTAAATACAAATGCTTTGTTTGTAAATTATGTCTGAGTGTAGGAGTGTGCCCCTGGCTATCCATAAATACAATTTTAAAAAACAAGAAAATTGTGCCATCTGGTTTGCTTAATACAAAGAATGTGAAATTATTTTTGATACTTAAGTATATTTTAGTAATTATATTTACTTTTGATAATTAAGTATATTTAAAACCAAAGACTTTTAGACTTTTACTCAAGTAGTATTTTACTGGGTGACTTTCACTTTTACTTGAGTCATTTTATATTACGGTATCTTTACTTTTATTCAAGTATAACAATTGGGTACTTTTTCCAGTGTGCAACATGAAATATTGTCTCATTTACATCGTGTAATTTAGTGACAGTCCCTAACTAGACCCGGAGATAGGCTATCCAAAGTCAAACCAATTTTGCCACTGTTGCACACAAGCTGGCTGAAGCTAATTGGCTAAATAATTTGGCTAATTCTTCCCACCTGTGAACAAACACAACAGGCACCCACATCGAACCACACCCCGAAACTAACTCACGTTTAAATTCAGTCATGGCTGCTAGCATTTCTTAATGAACCAAACCTAAAACGAGACCAAATCAAGAAATGCAGTTGCCCTTTAACTTCTGCCTGTCTGACTGAAGGCAGATGGAGATTTGGGGACCTGGGCTGATCTGCCCCAGCTGCCTGCCTCTTCCCCCCTGCTTGCCTCACATATAAAATAGCTGTTTTCACATGTTGACCTTTAATTTCACATGTGAAACCATATTTTATTAAAGTTTGCATATTAACACCACCTTTTCACATGTAAGAAGAAAAATATGTTTTCACCTCACTTCTGAATTGAAGTTGCACATGTGAAAATCTCATGTTCACATGTGGAATTGCAAGTTCACTTGTGAAAATCAATCTTGCAAAATTTGAAAACCATTCACATGTGAAAATCTAATTTGCAGTTTTACATGTAAGAAAATCGAACTTTCACATGTCGAATTGCAAGTTCACATGTGGTGGTGTTATTCTCCTCGCATGTGAAAAGGTGGTGTTAAAATGTTGCAGTAGCAATGTTTCCACATATGGTGTTGCAAATTCTGTAACAAGGTAACTTAGCCTACCTGAGTATAATAATTCAAGTATGTTAAAAATAATCATTTATTAATTTTGAGCTGTCCATTCAGAGTGTTATTGCTGCAGGCACACACCTCTCTTCTTCATAAGTTGGTCAGTGACCGTTGGAAGAAGCCCAGTGAAAGAACAGAGAAGCTAGCGCTCTGTGTCTCCTTATCCATTTTAACATGTTAAAATTAGCCCTCTCAGAGTTAATTATTAACTCAAGTTAAACATTTGTGTTGGCACTCTTGGTCGAATGGTCAAGACTTTGGCTTCTCCCGTGGGAGACCTTGGTTCTGATCCCAACAGTTACAAAAGCACACATATCATGTGAAGTTTTGGGAAGCCACACATACAGTGGGGAGAACAAGTATTTGATACACTTCCGATTTTGCAGGTTTTCCTACTTACAAAGCATGTAGAGGTCTGTAGTTTTTATCATAGGTACACTTCAACTGTGAGAGACGGAATCTTAAACAAAAATCCAGAAAATCACATTGTATGATTTTGAAGTAATTAATTTGCATTTTATTGCATGACATAAGTATTTGATCACCTACCAACCAGTAAGAATTCCGGCTCTCACAGACCTGTTAGTTTTTCTTTAAGAAGCCCTCCTCTTCTCCACTCATTACCTGTATTAACTGCACCTGTTTGAACTCGTTACCTGTATAAAAGACACCTGTCCACACACTCAATCAAACATACTCCAACCTCTCCACAATGGCCAAGACCAGAGAGCTGTGTAAGGACATCAGGGATAAAATTGTAGACCTGCACAAGGCTGGGATGGGCTACAGGACAATAGGTAAGCAGCTTGGTGAGAAGGTAACAACTGTTGGCACAATTATTAGAAAATGGAAGAAGTTCAAGATGACGGTCAATCACCCTCGGTCTGGGGCTCCATGCAAGATCTCACCTCGTGGGGCATCAATGATCATGAGGAAGGTGAGGGATCAGCCCAGAACTACATGGCAGGACCTGGTCAATGACCTGAAGAGAGCTGGGACCACAGTCTCAAAGAAAACCATTAGTAACACACTAAGCCGTCATGGGTTAAAATCCTGCAGCGCACACAAGGTCCCCCTGCTCAAGCCAGTGTATGTCCAGGCCCTTCTGAAGTTTGCCAATGACCATCTGGATGATCCAGAGGAGGAATGGGAGAAGGTCATGTGGTCTGATGAGACAAAAATATAACTTTTTGGTCTAAACTCCCCTCGCCATGTTTGGAGGAAGAAGAAGGATGAGTACAACCCCAAGAACACCATCCCAACCGTAAAGCATGGAGGTGGAAACATCATTCTTTGGGGATGCTTTTCTGCAAAGGGGACAGGACGACTGCACCGTATTGAGGGGAGGATGGATGGGACCATGTATCGCGAGATCTTGGCCAACAACCTCCTTCCCTCAGTAAGAGCATTGAAGATGGGTCGTGGCTGGGTCTTCCAGCATGACAACGACCCGGAACACACAGCCAGGGCAACTAAGGAGTGGCTCCGTAAGAAGCATCTCAAGGTCCTGGAGTGGCCTAGCCAGTCTCCAGACCTGAACCCAGTAGTAAATCTTT
This sequence comes from Coregonus clupeaformis, assembly GCF_020615455.1. NCBI lineage: Eukaryota > Metazoa > Chordata > Actinopteri > Salmoniformes > Salmonidae > Coregonus > Coregonus clupeaformis. The sequence continues at coordinate 49,345,300 of NC_059210.1, read as the reverse complement.
GGAGGGAGCTGAAAGTCCGTATTGCCCAGCGACAGCCCCGAAACCTGAAGAATCTGGAGAAGGTCTGAATGGAGGAGTGGGCCAAAATCCCTGCTGCAGTGTTTACAAACCTGGTCAAGACCTACAGGAAACGTATGATCTCTGTAATTGCAAACAAAGGTTTCTGTACCAAATATTAAGTTCTGCTTTTCTGATGTATCAAATACTTATGTCATGCAATAAAATGCAAATTAATTACTTAAAAATCATACAATGTAATTTTCTGGATTTTCGTTTTAGATTCTGTCTCTCACAGTTGAAGTGTACCTATGATAAAAATTACAGACCTCTACATGCTTTGTAAGTAGGAAAACCTGCAAAATCGGCAGTGTATCAAATACTTGTTCTCCCCACTGTATCTGAGTCATGTGAAAAATGTTCATGTGAAATGTCACAAGTGTCCGGCAACCATGTGTCATGTGAAACATATTTTTCAATTTTTCATGTGATTTGTTCACGTGTTTTTTCATGGGATTATTTCATGTGTTTTTTTAGTTTTACGGGTTTCCAGATAACCAGGCAGGAGCCCAAATAGAGAGTATCACCACCGCACTGCCATCCATCTACCTCTGCTCGCTAGCTAATCACATAAACGCCCAATATCCTCTCCCACAATGCACTATTAGAGACGTGGGCTGCGGTACCTGCTCGGCACTCTGTAAAAAAGTAAAACGCCTTCAACAGTCTAATCCAAAGAGTAAAGCCTGGCAGCCCTGATTCTAGGCAAATAATAACTTGTTTGGGGGGAATGGAAAACAGCTTTTACTGACCACAACCTGCTTAGATATTATATACTGTATTTATTCAACTGTCAAGTCAAAGCTGGCTCGCCCTGATATTTTGACAGCAGCACTATTTGGAGCATGACAAGTCACATTTAAATAGACTCGGCGCAGGAATGCAAAAAAGCAGGACTATTTCAACGTTTGCACAGATGTAATCGAATGCTGTCTGAGAACTATATAAATGTGTTAGGGCTGATCAACAGAATGATAGTATTCGTGTTCATATTCCTGCCATGGCCAATTTCTGCCTCTGTGGACAAGCGAGGAAAGGGAAGGTGGTGCTACTATATGCCTGACTGGGGTTCCATTACTCTGTGATATTACACATCCAGCATTAGTAAAGACATGCATTTGTGGCTGTTCGCAGTGTGAGCCGGTACACACCAGTGGGGAGCTTTGAATCCCAGCAGGGCCAAAGGCTTGAGCAGACCTGTGTGGCAACCCCTCCGATTTAGTTAGAACAGCAGGGTTGATTGTTAAACCTGTTTGAATAGAAAAAGGCGCCCTCTGGGTCAAAACCATGACGTGATTGACAGACGAATAGGGATAGGCGAAATGTTTTAATTTCTAAATTAGATTAGATGCTTAGGATTTTACTCCATCCTTCTTCTCTATGTAGTAACATGTATGCATGGAGAGAAAGGGGGTAGAGTAAGACATGTAAAGTGTGTGTTCCATCACCCATAGTAGGCTTTTATCACATTTTTACTCAAGGAGGAAAAGAAACACACACATACACAATTGTGGTTCTTAAGTTTAAAGTGAGACATGCTAATTTGGCAGTAGCAGCAGCCACCCCAGTCATTGTTGTGTAATTGCAGGGTTTCTCAAACTCTATCCTGGGAACCCCCCTGGTTGCACATTCTGGTTTTTGCCATAGCACTACACAGTTGATTCAAATAACCAACTCATCATCAAGCTTTGATTATTTTAATCAGCTGTGTAGTGCTAGGGCAAAAACCAAAATGTGCACCCAGGGGGGCTACCAGGACCGAGTTTGGGAAACCCTGGTGTAATGGACATATGGAGAGAGGACTATGGTTGGCTCTGAACCTGGTCCAGGAATAATATATCCTGTCGTGTTCCCTGGATAATTACTCCCTGTGTGAGAACTGTGGAGCCTGGACTGCGTGTGGCATCCTCTCCAGTCCCCATTGTCTGTTTCATTAACATAATTAGGCCGCACACGTAATGGCCACTCCAAAGACTCTTGATTTTAGTGCTACTGCTTAACTCTTTAATTATGTTCCATGTCCTGGTCTGGCAGGGTTGGCAGAGTCCTAATCGGGGTGACTTTGAGATGGACTGCAATCACACCGATCACCTGGAGATGTCGATTTAGAGACAGACTTGGTAGTGTTGCTATATTCATAGATTATATATAGTTGAAGTCGGAGGTTTACATACACCTTAGCCAAATACATTTAAACTCAGTTTTTCACAATTCCTGACATTTAATCCTAGTAAAAATTCCCTGTCTTAGGTCAGTTAGGATCACCACTTTATTTTAAGAATGTATAATGTCAGAATATTAGTAGAGAGGATGATTTATTTCAGCTTTTATTTATTTCATCACATTCCCAGTGGGTCAGAAGTTTACATACACTCAATTAGTATTTGGTAGCATTGCCTTTAAATTGTTTAACTTGGGTCAAACGTTTCGGGTAGCGTTCCACAAGCTTCCCACAATAAGTTGGGTGAATTTTGACCCATTCCTCCTGACAGAGCTGGTGTAACTGAGTCCGGTTTGTAGGCCTCCTTGTTCGCACACGCTTTTTCAGTTCTGCCCACACATTTTCTACAGGATTGAGGTTAGGGCTTTGTGATGGCCACTCCAATACCTTGACTTTGTTGTCCTTAAGCCATTTTGCCACAACTTTGGAAGTATGCTTGGGGTCATTGTCCAATAGGAAGACCCATTTGCGACCAAGTGTTAACTTCCTGACTGATGTCTTGAGAAGTTGCTTCAATATATCCACATAATTTTCCTTCCTCATGATGCCATCTATTGTGTGAAGTGCATCAGTCCCTGCTGCAGCAAAGCACCCCCACAGCATGATGCTGCCACCCCTGTGCTTCACGGTTGGGATGGTGTTCTTCGGCTTGCAAGCAGCCCACTTTTTCCTCCAAACATAACGAAGGTCATTATGGCCAAACAGTTCTATTTTTGTTTCATCAGACCAGAGGACATTTCTCCAAAAAGTACGATCTTTGTCCCCATGTGCAGTTGCAAACCGTAGTCTGGATTTTTTATGGCGGTTTTGGAGCAGTGGCTTCTTCCTCGCTGAGCGGCCTTTCAGGTTATGTCGATATAGGACTCGTTTTACTGTGGATATAGATACTTTTGTACCTGTTTCCTCCAGCATCTTCACAAGATCCTTTGCTGTTGTTCTGGGATTGATTTGCAATTTCAAAAACCGAAGTACATTCATCTCTAGGAGACAGAATGCGTGTCCTTCCTGAGCGGTATGACGGCTGCGTGGTCCCATGGTGTTTATACTTGCGTACTATTGTTTGTACAGATAAACGTGGTACCTTCAGGCGTTTGGAAATTGCTCCCAAGGATGAACCAGACTTGTGGAGTTCTACAGTTTGTTTCTGAGGTCTTGGCTGATTTATTTTGATTTTCCCATGATGTCAAGCAAAGAGGCACTGAGTTTGAAGGTAGGCTTTGAAATTCATACACAGGTACACCTCCAATTGACTGAAATTATGTCAATTATTCTATCAGAAGCTTCTAACACCATGACATAATTTTTTTGGAATTTTCCAAGCTGTTTAAAGGCGTAGTCAACTTAGTTTATGTAAACTTCTGACCTACTGGAATTGTGATACAGTGAATTATAAGTGAAATAATCTGTTTGTAAACAATTGTTGGAAAAATTACTTGTGTCATGCACAAAGTAGATGTCCTAACCGACTTGCGAAATCTATAGTTTGTTAACAAGAAATGTGTGGAGTGTTTGAAAAACTAGTTTTAATGACTTCAACCTAAGTGTATGTAAACTTCCGACTTCAACTGTACCTACTGTTGTTTCCACTTTATCCTCTTCATATAATAATTCCTTCTCATAATAATGTACCACAGCAGGTGCAGTAAATGACAATCACAAAACCTTGTCATACATGATCAAAACATGTAGATCTTTCTTGAACAGGTCTGTTATAATGTACTGAAAAAAATGAGTGCTTGAAAGGATGGAATGTAACAGTATGTGTTATTTTGTGACAGAGCCCAGCACAATCCACTGGGCTCAGACGAGAGAGAGAGAGAGAGAGAGAGAGAGAGAGAGAGAGAGAGAGAGAGAGAGAGAGAGAGAGAGAGAGAGAGAGAGAGAGAGAGAGGAAACATGGCATCACTATGACCAGGTTGAACAGAGGGCATATTATCCTGCTTCCTTTGGGAGCTACGGTCCCACTGAGAGATGTCTTTAACACCAAAGCCAGTGGAATGGACGGAATCAACTCATTACCAAACACCCCATTCGGAATCCCATCATTAGAATTCCAAACATTACTTGTTTCTTTTCCTTGTTGGTGTCCCGTTGATGAATGCGCAAGACAGCTATGGGATAGAACATACTTATTTTTTGTCTGTACCTATTTTTTGTTTTGTGTCTGTGATTGGCAGGTTAGGTACGTGTTTGTTTTACTAGACCTCCTCTCTGTGAGGTCTGTGGGAGAGAGAGAGAGAGAGAGAGAGATGGCTCGGAGAGAGTGATAGCTCATACAAAGCAACCAAAGAGTGAGTTGTGCCCCGGCATCTAAAGAAGACGGGTGGCTGTAGCCCAAGTTGATCCTTATTGAAGTTGGACTCTGGTGGAGTGGGGAAGGAGTCAACAATCAAGCAAGCAAGGTCATGTCAAGCTTATATGATGGGAAGCACACTGTGATGTACCCTATTTATTTTCACATTTTACATTTACATTTTAGTCATTTAGCAGACGCTCTTATCCAGAGCGACTTACAGTTAGTGAGTGCATACATTATATATATATATTTTTTTTTATACTGTCCCCCCGTGGGAATCGAACCCACAACCCTGGCGTTGCAAACGCCATGCTCTACCAACTGAGCTACATCCCTGCCGGCCATTCCCTCCCCTACCCTGGACGACGCTGGGCCAATTGTGCACCACCCCATGGTGACTTTTTCACTTTTACGTTACGTTACAGCCTTATTCTAAAATGGATTTAAAAATATAAAAATAATCAGCAATATACACATAATACCCCATAATGACAAAGCAAAAACAGGTTTTTAGAAATGTTTGTACATTTATTAAATATAAAAACAGAAATACCTTATTTACATAAGTATTCAGACCCTTTGCTATGAGACTCGAAACTGAGTTCAGGTGCATCCTGTTTCCATTGATCATCATTGAGATGTTTCCACAACTTGATTAGAGTCCACCTGTAGATCCAACTTAAGTTAGACACTCTGGTGTCCCTTGCCTATTTTAAAAATGTTAAGGAGGATCAATATGATGTTGTCTGTGATTGTTTCTGTTGAATTGTGTTTTTTGTTTTGTATGTTTGAAATGTTATTGTCGGTATGTCTAAAACTGTAAATGTCAACATGTTTACACAGGGCACACCCATAAAAGAGATCCAGGTCTCAGTCTGTTTTTCCCTGTTAAAATAAAGATAAAAAAAATAAAATATATATATATATTGTGATGTCACGAGAGGCTGTGTCCTGGAGGGACGTTACATCCCCCTGAGGTGGCTGCAAACCCAGACAGCTATGGCTCCATCTGCTGGTATGGTCGGGAACTCCACCCCTCTATGGCCAATCTTCCCACGCAGCTGAAACAAATGAGGAGCTGATGAGCTGAAGGTTTGGGAAGGGAAGAGACACACTGAGGGAGTGTGTGGGGGGTGAAGAGACACAGTCTCCAACCTGGGCTCTCTGGAGGACAAGAGTGCTGCACGTCCACTTCCATGAGGAATATAAGGATTTGGAGATACTTACCTTTGGGAAATACTCACCTTTGGATATATGCACCTGTGGAAATACGGGAGAGACATTTGGAAGGACTTTTTGCTGGGTTGGCCACTAGCTGCAACGTGGACTACAGTAAGGCTGGGGAAAAGTTATCTGAGCGAGTGAGAATTATGATTTTGGATGTGGAAGAGACATCCCTGAACTGTTAACCCTTAAAGAGCCACAAGAGAACAGAATTTTGTTATATTTTCGTTAATTTCCCAAGACCTATAATAAAATCCTTGTTTTGTTTGAACCTTGTCTCCTTGCACTACTTGAGCAATCCCGCTGAAAGCTGTGTAGCCTCTCGTGACGTCACAGATGGTGGAGAATACGGGCACGCTCAAGCGTTAATAGTGCATGTCAGAGGAGGATACCGAAGGTTTGATCACCCAGTTTTCCAAGTTGGCCGTAGGCTCCCCGCCGACTGAAATGGAGGACATATTGAAAGCCCTTGTTGCTGGCCAGCAAGCCCAGATGCAAGCAAACGTGGCTCTCTTGGAGGAGCAAAAGAAAGCCAACCTTCTGAAGGCAGAGGAATTGCAGTTGCAGAGACAGAGGGTTGTCCAAAATACCCGCCCAATAAAGGCAAGTGACTTTATATCTAAGATGGGAGCTACCGATGACATTGAGGCATACCTGCATGCATTTGAGGCCACGGCCACTAGGGAAGCCTGGCCCAAGCAACAGTGGGTTGGTCTGTTAGCCCCCCTTTCTAACCGGGGAATCGCTGAATGCTGTCCGGGACCTGGGCCCTGACCAGGTTACTGACTATGATGCCCTGAAGTCTGAGATCCTCAGCAGATATGGACTCACAAAGTTTGGTATGGCCCAGCGCTTTCACAGCTGGACCTTCCAACCAGACCAACCTCCTCGGGCGCAGATGCATGAACTTGTCCGAATCGCAAGGAAATGGCTGGATCCGCAGAGGAATACAGCAGCGGCGGTGGTGGAGGCCGTTGTGGTGGATCGTTACCTACGCGCCCTGCCTTATGAGGCAAAACGGTTCATCAGTCAACAGGCCTTGACCACGGCTGATCTGACCGTGGAAGCTGTGGAAAAGTACCAGGCCACAGCGGAGATGCTGAATGCTTCCCGAAAAGACCCCAGGAGTGCGGCCCCACCACAAATGGGAAGAACCCGTCCAAAGGACCCCCAAGGTCTCGAACCCAGCCACGTCAGGACTTATCCCGGCTCCAGGGGGAGCCAGAAACCAGGCGGGTCCAAGAAGAGTACACCAGGAGGGGGGAAACTCGACAGTGTTACCGGTGTGGGGAGATGGGACATATCTCCTGGCAGTGTGGGAAACCAGCCGATGAACCTATGCCCACTGCGGAGTCCTCCAGCTCAGCACCCACACACCGTTTTGCCTCGCTCTTGGGAGTCATAGATGGCGGCCCAGATCGACCCCCCCACCTGCCCGGTAACTGTGAATCACCATGATGTGGAGGCCTTACTGGATTCTGGTAGCCGGGCCACCCTGGTGCGTAAGGATTTGGTGGGCCCAACGTGTCTGACCCCGGGGAAAGTCCTCCCAGTTTCCTGTGTCCATGGGGACACCAGAGAATACCCCATTACTGAACTTACAATGACCAGCACACGGGGAACCATACACACGACGGCGGGGGTGGTTGATTCCCTCCCGTCCCTGTCCTAATTGGACGAGACTGCCCAGCCTTTTACCCACTCTGGAGAGAGTCTCAGGAGAGGATAACCCGAGTACCTCGGAAACGGAGAGGCAAGACTCATCCTGGGAAGGCTCGGTGCAATCCTCCGAATTACTCACTCCCGCCCGGGCTCTGATAGGGATGGCAGGTGCCCAGACCGACACAGAGACGGAGCTACAGAATCTGGACAAAGAACTGTCTGGTCTGAAGGGGACCGCTGAGAGGTATCGTTTGTTAAAGCAACAGTTAGACATGAAGACAGAAGAGTTAGATATCCTCCAGGCTAAACTCCAACAGAGCTCCTTCCATAAGCAACAGGAGGAGCTGGAGAGGCTGCGCAGGACCATCGAGGAGTGTGAGGAGACCCTGCGCAGTAGTAAGGAGGTCCAGAAGAAGGCAGAGGAGAAGTACAAGGTGTTGGAGAACAAGATGAAGAATGCGGAGGCAAAGAGAGAGAAGGAACTGAAAGCTGCTCAACAGAAGCTAAACTCTGCTAAAACCAAGGCTGATGCGTTCAGTAAGAAACTCAAGGAGAGACAACAGGAGGCTGAGTCCCTGGTCCTAGAGGTGGAGGAGTTGAAGAGAGAGCAGGCTGGCAAGCACCACGGCAATGCGGACGCCCTCTCCGGCGTGATGCCTTCTTCGCTGCCTTTACCCGACGAGGACGTCGGTCCCGAGGAGGGGGATGTGTGATGTCACGAGAGGCTGTGTCCTGGAGGGACGTTACATCCCCTGAGGTGGCTGCAAACCCAGACAGCTATGGCTCCATCTGCTGGTATGGTCGGGAACTCCACCCCTCTATGGCCAATCTTCCCACGCAGCTGAAACAAATGAGGAGCTGATGAGCTGAAGGTTTGGGAAGGGAAGAGACACACTGAGGGAGTGTGTGGGGGTGAAGAGACACAGTCTCCAACCTGGGCTCTCTGGAGGACAAGAGTGCTGCACGTCCACTTCCATGAGGAATATAAGGATTTGGAGATACTTACCTTTGGGAAATACTCACCTTTGGATATATGCACCTGTGGAAATACGGGAGAGACATTTGGAAGGACTTTTTGCTGGGTTGGCCACTAGCTGCAACGTGGACTACAGTAAGGCTGGGGAAAAGTTATCTGAGCGAGTGAGAATTATGATTTTGGATGTGGAAGAGACATCCCTGAACTGTTAACCCTTAAAGAGCCACAAGAGAACAGAATTTTGTTATATTTTCGTTAATTTCCCAAGACCTATAATAAAATCCTTGTTTTGTTTGAACCTTGTCTCCTTGCACTACTTGAGCAATCCCGCTGAAAGCTGTGTAGCCTCTCGTGACGTCACAATATATATATATATATATATATATATATATATATATATCAATTGATTGGGCATGATTTGAAAAGGCACACACACAACTGTCTATATAAAGTATATATAAAGTCCCACAGCTGACAGTGCATGTCAGAGCAAAAACCAAGCCATGAGGTCGAAGGAATTGTCTGTAGAACTCCGAGACAGGATTGTGTCGAGGCACAGAACTAGGGAAGGGTACCAAAACATTTATGCAGCATCGAAGGTCCCCAAGAACACAGTGGCTTAAATGGAAGAAGTTTGGAACCACCAAAACACTTGCTAGAACTGGCCGCCCTGCCAAACTGAGCAATCGGGGGAGAAGGGCCTTGTTCAGGGAGGTGACCAAGAACCCGATGGTCACTCTGACAGAGCTCCAGAGTTCCTCTGTGGAGATGGGAGAACCTTCCAGAAGGACAACCATCTCTGCAGCACTCCACCAATCAGGCCTTTATGGCCCTCTCCTATTCTCGCTATACACCAAGTCACTTGGCTCTGTCATATCCTCACATGGCCTCTCCTATCATTGCTACGCTGACGATACACAACTAATCTTCTCCTTTCCCCCTTCTGATAACCAGGTGGCGAATCGCATCTCTGCATGTCTGGCAGACATATCAGTATGGATGTTGGATCACCACCTCAAGCTGAACCTTGGCAAGACGGAGCTGCTCTTCCTCCCGGGGAAGGACTGCCCGTTCCATGATCTCGCCATCACGGTTGACAACTCCGTTTGTCCTCCTCCCAGAGTGCGAAGAGCCTTGGCGTGACCCTGGACAACACCCTGTCGTTCTCCGCTAACATCAAGGCGGTGACCCGATCCTGTAGGTTCATGCTCTACAACATTCGGAGAGTACGACCCTGCCTTACACAGGAAGCGGCACAGGTCCTAATCCAGGCACTTGTCATCTCCCGTCTGGATTACTGCAACTCGCTGTTGGCTGGGCTCCCTGCCTGTGCCATTAAACCCCTACAACTCATCCAGAATGCCGCAGCCCGTCTGGTGTTCAACCTTCCCAAGTTCTCTCACGTCACCCCGCTCCTCCGCACACTCCACTGGCTTCCAGTTGAAGCTCGCATCTGTTACAAGACCATGGTGCTTGCCTATGGAGCTGTGAGGGGAACGGCACCTCCGTACCTTCAGGCTCTGATCAGTCCCTACACCCAAACGAGGGCATTGCGTTCATCCACCTCTGGCCTGCTGGCTCCCCTTCCTCTGCGGAAGCATAGTTCCCGCTCAGCCCAGTCAAAACTGTTCGCTGCTCTGGCACCCCAATGGTGGAACAAGCTCCCTCACGACGCCAGGACAGCGGAGTCACTCACCACCTTCCGGAGACATTTGAAACCCCACCTCTTTAAGGAATACCTGGGATAGGATAAAGTAATCCTTCTACCCCCCCCCAAAAAAAATAAAAAATAATAATAATAATAAAAAATTATTTTGTAAAGTGGTTATCTCACTGGCTATAGGGTGAATGCACCAATTTGTAAGTCGCTCTGGCTAAGAGCGTCTGCTAAATGACGTAAATGTAAATGTAAAATGTAATGTATAGTGGTCAGACGGAAGCTGCTCCTCAGTAAAAGGCATGACAGCCGCCTTGGAGTTTGCCAAAAGGCACCTAAAGACTCTCAGACTATGACAAACAAATGTCTCTGGTCTGATGAAACCAAGATTGAACTCTTTGGCCTGAATGCCAAGCATCACGTCTGGAGGAAATCTGGCACCATCCCTACAGCGAAGCATGGTGGTGGCAGTATCATGCTGTGGATATGTTTTTCAGTGGCAGTGACTGGGAGACTAGTCAGGATCGAGGGAAAGATGAACGGAGCAAAGTAGAGAGATCCTTGATGAAAACCTGCTCCAGAGCACTCAGGACCTCAGACTGGGGCGACGGTTCACCTTCCAACAGGACAATGACCCTAAGCACACAGCCAAGACAACGCAGGAGTGGCTTCGGGAAAAGTCTCTGAATGTCTTTGAGTGGCCCAGCCAGAGCCCAGACTTGAACCCGATCGTACATCTCTGGAGAGACCTGAAAATAGCTGTGCGGCAACGCTCCCCATCCAACCTGATAGAGCTTGAGAGGATCTACAGAAAATCATGGGAGAAACTCTACAAATACAGGTGTGCCAAGGGCTATTTGACCAAGAAGGAGAGTGATGGAGTGCTGCATCAGATGACCTGGCCTCCACAATCACCTTGACCTCAACCCAATTGTGATGGTTTGGGATGAGTTGGACCGCAGAGTGAGGGAAAAGCAGCCAACAAGTGCTCAGCATATGTGGGAACTCCTTTAAGACTGTTGGAAAAGCATTCCAAGTGAAGCTGGTTGAGAGAATGCCAAGAGTGTGCAAAGCTGTCATCAAGGCAAAGGGTGGCTACTTTGAAGAATCTAAAATATAAAATATTTTTTGATTTGTTTAAGACTTTTTTGGTTACTACATGATTCCATATATGTTATTTCATAGTTTTGATGTATTCACTATCATTCTACAATGTAGAAAATAGTAAAAATAAAGAAAAACCCTTGAATGAGTGGGTGTGTCCGAACTTTTGACTGGTACTGTATATATATATAAATATGTTTTGTTAAGTTAAATAAGCAGTGACAAGCAAAATTACAGTAAGCTCTCTCTCCTTAATTGTGCAACATCGGTTGAGACTACCCAAATATTAAACATTAAACCATTCAGTTTGGATCTGCAAACAGCGAGTTTTCTAAGATTCACATAGAGGCAATATGCAAGTTTTTTCACCACAGATGTTTCCATCATTTTAATTGCCGGATATTGTAAAGTCCATTATCCCTCTGAAGAGTATGAATTAGGCTGTTTGAGAATGTTTTAATCCTAAACAACCTGTGTACACATTGTTGGAAGTAGAATAGACCAAGATAGCTACTGTATTAGGTCAAGGTTGTGTGCTGGAAAACCTTAGTAGAGCATGGGTGAAGTAGGCATTGTGGTGCTCATCTGAATTTCCTTTCTTTTTCGTCTTTAGACCAATGCCTACTTCACACTTAAAATATTGTTTTTCGTTTTTTCATTTCCATGGTTTTTACATCGAAGGTGCATTTTCAACATTATAAACTGGGTGGTTCGAGCCCTGAATGCTGATTGGCTGAAATCATGGTTTATCAGACCGTATACTACGGGTATGACAAAACTATAATTTGATTGGTAACCAGTTTATAATAGCAACAAGGCACCTCGGGGGTTTGTGGTATATTGCCAATATACCACAGCTAAGGCCTGTATCAAGGCACTCCGTGTTGCGTCTTGCCTAAGAACAGCCCTTAGCCATGGTATATTGGCTATATACCACACCCCTTCAGGCCTTATTGCTTAAATAGACCAATAAGAAAGAGAGTTCCAAACCTCTCTGCCAATAATAGCACATTTTCAGTTTTCCCCTTCCCACTAAAACAACTCCCAGATAGTCCCAGCAAAATTCTTGCTTGAGAAATGTATCTTTGGTAAGAAGCTATTTTTGTTTCTTTTGACCATTTTAATTGAAAACAATCCCGGTAAGGTACTTAATGGATACCCAGAAATGAAATTTGATATTGAGATAAAAACGGCTGCATTGGACCTTTGAGAGTACATGGTTAACTTACTTACAGTCTACTGCTGTGCTTGAGAGTTCATCAGCTAGGCTCCACGGAGCGCAAAGCAGTACTCTCAGGTTGTGGACAGTCATTATTGATATGGTCAGAGACTTGCTGTGAATGACTTACTTCTATTGTAAATGTATTTTTGATATCTTTTTGTTTTCTTTTTATGCAGTCTTAGTAAACCCTATTGTATGTATCAATCCCAGTATTTATTTATATGTTTAATTTTAAAAAATCACTAAAAAATAAACACTTTGTGTAATATGACTACACAGTAAGTCCACTATAAACTCACATTACTTCACAGCAACATTGGAGTTCCTTCCTTCTCCTCAGGATGCTGATATTACCATAGTCTACCTGTTCAGTCCCATTGCCAGTAAAAGCCCTCATTTTGCCTTGTGACATGCTGGCTAAATGAATCCAAAGTGTATTTTCTCTGTGTAAGCCTCAAGCCAGAGAGAATGTCTGGCATGGTCATGCAACTGCATTCGTTGCAATACAGTCAGTCAGGGCACTTCTTTTCCAAGAACAGGAGGACTTTACATTTTTGCCCACACCTGCCTTACAGACAGTGTCACATTTACAGCACCTCTCCGAAAACATAAGAGTCAGTGGCATGACAAAACAAGGGATGACTTTCTCTGACTGATTGAATGGCTGAAGTGCCAACTTGGTTTGCTGATAATGGATTTGTGATAGAGTCCATGAAATACACTACATGGCCAAAAGTATGTGGACACACCTTCAAATTAGTGTATTCGGCAATTTCAGCCACACCTGTTGCTGACAGGTGTATAAAATCGAGCACACAACCATAGACAAACATTGGCAGTAGAATGGCCCATGCTGAAGAGCTCAGTGACTTTCAACGTGGCACCGTCATAGGATGCCACCTTTCCAACAAGTCAGTTCGTCAAATTCCTGCCATGATATAGCTGCCCCGGTCAATAGTAAGTCCTGTTATTGTGAACTGGAAACGTCTAGGAGCAACAACGGCTCAGCCGCGAAGGGGTAGGCCACAAACTCCTAGAACGTGACCCACAGAGTGCTGAAGTGCGTAGCGCATCAAAATCGTCTGTCCTCTGTTGCAACAGTCACTACCAAGTTCCAAACTGCCTCTGGGAGCTACGTCAGCACAATAGCTGTTCGTCGGGAGTTTCATGAAATGGGTTTCCATGGCCGAACAGCCCCACACAAGCCTAAGATCACCATGCGCAATGCCAAGCATCGGCTGGAGTTGTGTAAAGCTCGCCACCATTAGACTCTGGAGCGGTGGAAACGTGTTCTCTGGAGTGATGAATCACACTTCACCATCTGGCAGTCCAACGGACAAATCTGGGTTTTGCAGATGCCAGCAGAATGCTACCTTCCCCAATGCATAGTGCCAACTGTAAAGTTTGGTGGAGGAGGAATAATGGTCTGGGCCTGTTTTTCATGGTTCGGGCTAGGACCTTAGTTCCAGTGAAGGGAAATCTTAATGCTAAAGCATACAATGACATTCTAGACGATTCTGTGTTTCCAACTTTGTGGCAACAGTTTGGGGAAGGCCCTTTCCTATTTCAGCATGACAATGCCACCGTGCACAAAGTGAGGTACATACAGAAATGGTTTGTCAAGATCGGTGTGGAAGATCTTGACTGGCCTGCACAGAGCCCTGACCTCAACCCCACTGAACACCTTTTGGATGATTTGGAACGCCGACTGCGAGCCAGGCCTAATCGCCCAACATAAGTGCCCGACCTCACTAATTCTCATCTGGCTGAATGGAAGCGAGTCCCCGCAGCAATGTTTCAACATCTAGTGGAAAGCCTTCCCAGAAGAGTGGAGGCTGTTAAAGCAGCAAAGGGGGGACCAACTCCATATTAATGCCCATGATTTTGGAATGAGATGTACGATGAGCAGGTGTCCACATACATTTGGTCATGTAGTGTATTCCATTGATTGTTTTATTAGTTTACATTTTTGGTATCTCTGTCACAACCAGTAATGCTTGAGGTAGGATTCAACACCAGAAAGAGGTAACGTCGTGACAAAACTTTTTTTTTATAGATAGATAGACTGTCATACTGTAAATTGTTTGTCACACTGTGATAGAACCCTGTAATCAGTGTGCATACGCCGTTCCAGTAGAGATGAACACCACATGTGAGACAACACTCCACTGGGGGCATTCGAGAAACTGGCAATTTGATCAAAGACGTCGGCAACTCTACAGTATGAGAATACATTCACCTTTGGTGACTGTCTTTCCATCTCTCAGCAGAGCCAAGATTCCTACAGTTGAAGTCGGAAGTTTACATACACCTTAGCCAAATACATTTAAACTCAGTTTTTCACAATTCCTGACATTTAATCCTAGTAAATATTCCCTGTCTTAGGTCAGTTAGGATCACCATTTTTTTTAAGAATTTGAAATGTCAGAATAATTGTAGAGAGAATGATTTATTTCAGCTTTTATTTATTTCATCACATTCCCAGTGGGTCAGAAGTTTACATACACTCAATTAGTATTTGGTAGCATTACCTTTAAATTGTTTCACTTGGTTCAAACGTTTCGGGTAGCCTTCCACAAGCTTCCCACAATAAGTTGGGTGAATTTTGGCCCATTCCTCCTGACAGAGCTGGTGTAACTGAGTCAGGTTTGTAGGCCTCCTTGCTCGCACACGTTTTTTTCAGTTCTACCCACACAATTTCTATAGGATTGAGGTCAGGCTTTGTGATGGCCACTCCAATACCTTGACTTTGTTGTCCTTAAGCCATTTTGCCACAACTTTTGAAGTATGCTTGGGGTCATTGTCCATTTGGAAGACCCATTTGCGACCAAGCTTTAACTTCCTGACTGATGTCTTGAGATGTTGCTTCAATATATCCACATAATTTTCCTTCCTCATGATGCCATCTATTTTTGTGAAGTGCACCAGTCCCTCCTGCAGCAAAGCACCCCCACAGCATGATGGTGCCACCCCTGTGCTTCATGGTTGGGATGGTGTTCTTCGGCTTGCAAGCCGCCCCCTTTTTCCTCCAAACATAACAATGGTCATTATGGCCAAACAGTTATATTTTTGTTTCATCAGACCAGAGGACATTTCTCCAAAAAGTATGATCTTTGTCCCCATGTGCAGTTGCAAACCGTAGTCTGGCTTTTATGGCGGTTTCGGAGCAGTGTCTTCTTCTTTGCTGAGCGGCCTTTCAGGTTATGTCGATATAGGACTCGTTTTACTGTGGATATAGATACTTTTGTACCTGTTTCCTCCAGCATCTTCACAAGATCCTTTGCTGTTGTTCTGGGATTGATTTGCACTTTTCGCACCAAAGTACGTTCATCTCTAGGAGACAGAACGCGTCTCCTTCCTGAGCAGTATGACGGCTGCGTGTTCCCATGGTGTTTATACTTGCATAATATTGTTTGTACAGATGAACGTGGTACCTTCAGGCGTTTGGAAATTGCTCCCAAGGATGAACCAGACAATTTTTTTTCTGAGGTCTTGGCTGATTTCTTTTAATTTTCCCATGATGTCAAGCAAAGAGGCACTGAGTTTGAAGGTAGGCCTTGAAATACATCCACAGGTACACCTCCAATTGACTCAAATTATGTCAATTAGCCTATCAGAAGCTTCTAAAGCCATGACATAATTTTCTGGAATTTTCCAAGCTGTTTAAAGGCACAGTCAACTTAGTGTATGTAAACTTCTGACCCACAGGAATTGTGATACAGTGAATTATAAGTGAAATAATCTGTCTGTAAACAATTGTTGGAAAAATTACTTGTGTCATGCACAATGTTGATGTCCTAACCGACTTGCCAAAATTATAGTTTGTTAACAAGTTTTAATGACTCCAACCTAAGTGTATGTCACGATCGTCAGGGAGAGACCAAGGCGCAGCGTTGAATGCGAACATTATATTTATTAGAATGATCACACGATCAAAACAACAGACGAAAACGTGATGTCTACGGTTTTAACACAAACCAAATAAGAACAAGAAACCACAAACACAAAGTGAAAGACAGACAGTTAAATATGGCTCCCAATCAGAGACAACCAGCTGACACTCGTTGCCTCTGATTGGGAGTCACTCAGGCCAACATAGAAATACAAACATAGAATTACACACCCTGGCTCAACATAACAGTGTCCCCAGAGCCAGGGCGTGACAGTACCCCCCCCTAAAGGCGCGGACTCCGACCGCGCCAACTAAATACCACAGGGGAGGGACCGGGTGGGCACTCCGCCTTGGCGGCGGATCCGGCTCCGGGCCTGATCCCCACTCCCTCTCCAACCCCCCAAAGTACCCCTGGTCCGGTCTGGACCCGCTGGCCGGAGCTGGACTGCACACTGATGGAGCGGATTGCTCTAGCTCCGGCGTAACGCATCTGACCGGTGCCGGACCAGGCACCAGTGGAACAGGCACGGGCCGTGCCGGACCGACGACGCACACCACTGGCTTGGTGTGGGGAACAGGCACGGGCCGAGCCGGGCTGACGAAGCACACCACTGACTTGGTGCGGGAAGCAGGAACGGACCGAGCCGGGCTGACGAAGCGCACCACTGACTTGGTGCGGGGAGCAGGAACGGGCCGAGCCGGGCTGACGAAGCGCACCACTGACTTGGTGCGGGGAGCAGGAACGGGCCGAGCCGGGCTGACGAAGCGCACCACTGACTTGGTGCGGGGAGCAGGAACAGACCGGACCGTACTGGGGATACACACCACTGGCCCTACATCGGGATCTGGAACGGGCCGGACCGGACTGGTAACACAGCCCAGTACCTCTCGCCGTGCCTCTCCACCTTCCATCCCCTCTTCGACCAGTGGCCCCCGTAACCTGGCGGCCTCCTCTGCCAACCCGCTGGACCGCTCTATCGCGGCCTCCTGCTGCCCCGACGTCGTGAGCCCCCCCCTAAAAAATTTCTGGGGGTCTCTCCTCCCCGTGGGCCAGGCCTCTATCGTTCTCGCCCAACTCTCGCTCTTCTGTCTCCAACTCCCGCTATTCAGCTCCTCAATGGGCTTGACCCAGTCGAAGCTCTTCCTCAACTGTTCCCAAGTCCACCCTCTCTGCTCCTCACTAGGCTTGACCCAGTCGAGGTTGCCACGGAGATCTGCTAGCGATGGCTCCTGGACACGCTGCTTGGTCTGGTTTTGGTGGTTTCTTCTGTCACGATCGTCAGGGGAGAGACCAAGGCGCAGCGTTGAATGCGAACATTATATTTATTAGAATGATCACACGATCAAAACAACAGACGAAAACGTGATGTCTACGGTTTGAACACAAACCAAATAAGAACAAGAAACCACAAACACAAAGTGAAAGACAGACAGTTAAATATGGCTCCCAATCAGAGACAACCAGCTGACACTCGTTGCCTCTGATTGGGAGTCACTCAGGCCAACATAGAAATACAAACATAGAATTACACACCCTGGCTCAACATAACAGTGTCCCCAGAGCCAGGGCGTGACAGTGTATGTAAACTTCCGACTTCAACTGTATGTAATTACCCACTAATCATACGGAGCATCAGTGAAACACGTTAACTTGAATTCACCCCAATATGGATGACAATGAGAATGGCAGCCGTTTTACGGGCTCCTGACCAATTGTGCTAGTTTCTAACAGCATGTCACATGTGCAACTAGAAGAAAAAAAAACTCTAGATCACCTTTACTCCACACACAGAGACGTGTACAAAGCTCTCAATCGCCCTCCATTTGGCAAATCTGACCATAACTCTATCCTCCTGATTCCTGATTACAAGCAAAAATGCAAACAGGAAGTACCAGTGACGCGCTCAATACGGATGTGGTCTGATGAAGCAGATGCAAAGCTACAGGACTATTTCGCTAGCACAGATTGGAATATGTTCCGGGATTCATCCGATGGCATTGAGGAGTATACCACATAAATTACCGGCTTCATTAATAAGCGCATCGACAACGTCGTCCCAACAGTGACCATACAGGACTAAGATTCAAATCCTACTACACTGGCTCTGACGCTCGTCGAATGTGGCAGGGCTTGAAAACTATCACGGATTACAAATGGAAACCCAGCCGCGAGCTGCCCGGTGACACGAGCTAACCAGACGAGCTAAATGCCTTCTATGCTCGGTTCGAGGCAAGCAGCACTGAACCATGCATTAGAGCACCAGCTATTCCGGACGACTGTGTGAACACGTTCTCCATAGCCGATGTGAGTAAGACCTTTAAACAGGTTAACATTCACAAGGCCACATGGCCAGACGGATTACCAGGATGCATTCTCAGAGCATGAGCTGACCAGTTGGCAAGTGTCTTCACTGACATTTTCAACCTCTCCCTGACCCACGTTTTAAGCAGACCACCATAGTCCCTGTGCCCAAGAACGCCAATGTAACCTGCCTAAATGACTACCGCCCTGTAGCACTCACATCTGTAGCCATGAAATGCTTTGAAAGGCTGATCATGGCTCACATCAACACCATCATCCCAGACACCCTGGACACACTCCAATTCACATACCGCCCCAACAGATCCACAGATGACGCAATCTCTATTGCACTCAACACTGCCCTCTCCCACCTGGACAAAAGGAACACCTACGTGAGAATGCTCTTCATTGATTACAGCTCAGCGTTCAACTCCATAGTGCTCTTCAACCTCATCACCAAGCTAAGGACCCTGGAACTGAACACCTCCCTCTGCAACTGGATCCTGGACTTCCTGACGGACCGCCCCCAGGTGGTGAGGGTAGGCAACAACACATCCGCCACACAGACCCTCAACACGGGGGCCCCTCAAGGGTGCGTGCTTAGTCCTCTCCTGTACTCCCTGTTCACCCATGACTTTGTGGCCACACACGACTCCAACACCATCCTTAAGTTTGCTGACGACACGATGGTGGTAGGCACACCCCCATTCATATTGACTGGGTCGAAGTGGAGCAGGTCGAGAGCTTCAAGTTCCTTGATGTCCAAATCACTAATGACTTAAAATGGTCCAAACACACGTGCACAGTCGTGAAGAAGGCACAACAGTGCCTCTTCAACCTCAGGAGGTTGAAAAAGTTGGTTATGGGCCCTCAAATCCTCAAAAGGTTCTACAGCTGCACCATTGAGAGCATTTTGACTGGCTGCATCACTGCCTAGTATTGCAATAGCACCACCCTCGATCGCATGGCGCAACAGAGGGTGGTGCGGACAGCCCAGTACATCATTGGGGCCGAGCTCCAATGGGGCCGAGCTCCCTGCCATCCAGGACATCTATATCAGGCAGTGTGGTAGGAAGGCCCGGAAAATCGTTAAAGACTCCAACCACCCAAGCCATAGACTATTCTTTCTGCTTCTGCACGGCAAACGCTACCGCTGCATCAAGTCTGACACCAACAGCCTCTTGAACAGCTTCTATCCCCAAGAAATAAGACTGATAAATAGCTAACAAAATAGCTACACGGACTATCTGAGTTAACCTTGTATCATCATTTACCTTTTTATTTTTGCCTCTATGCACACTCACTAGGCCCTACACACTCACACACACACTCACTCCATCATCTTCTCACTCACACATACATTTATACTGACACTACACACACACACACACACACACACCCACTCACATACAAGCCGCTGCTACTCTGTTTATCTTATATCCTGATGCCTAGTGACCTTACCCCTATACATATCTACCTTCATTAGTCCAGTATGCATGCACATTGTAAATATGGTATTGGAACTGACCCTGTACATAGTATGCTTACTTACTTATTGTGTTCTTCATATTTCTTCTAATTTCTCGTGTGTTTTTTTTCTAGTATTACATTGGTATTGATTATTGCACTGTTGCCTTTTGAGTTTGCAAGAAAGGCATTTCACTGTATTTGTGACACTGAAATTTGAAACAGAAACTGAACTTCCGGAGGACGTTCTCCAACCTATCAGAGCACTTGCAGCATGAACTGACATGTTGTCCACCCAATCAAAGGATCAGATAATTAATCTAGTACTGAAAGCATTAGCTACAGCTAGCTAGCACTGCAGTGCATAACATGTGGTGAGTAGATGACTCAAAGAGAGAGAAAGACAATAGTTGAACAGTACTTAGCTAGCACTTACTTATCTAGCATCTAATGCAGCTAGCTAGTTTAGCCTACTCAAACACCCGGCTCAAACAGAGAGGAAGAGGAATGGGAGGTAGCTGACTATGGCTATCCAACACTGGAACTCTTCCAAGTCAAGGTAAGCTTTTGGTTTTATTAATTTGTGGAGCCCCCGTGTTGAGGATCAGTGTAGCAGAGTTGTTATTGCTTACCTTCACCACCTGGGGTCGGCCCGTCAGGAAGTCCAGGACCCAGTTGCACAGGGCGGAGTTCAGACCCAGGGCCCCGAGCTTAGTGTTGAGCTTGGAGGGCACGAAAGTGTTGAAGGCTGAGCTGTAGTCGATGAACAGCATTCTTACATAGGTATTCCTCTTGTCCAGATGGGATAGGGTAGTGTGCAGTGCAATGGTAATTGCGTCATCCCTGGATCTGTTGAGACGGTATGCAAATTGTAGTGGATCTAGGGTGTCTTTGCCTCTAAAAGCACAATGATGACAGAAGTGAGTGCTACGGGGCGATAGTCATTTAGTTCAGTTACCTTCACTTTCTTGGGTACAGGAACAATGGTGGACATTTTGAAGCAAGTGGGGACAACAGACTGGGATAGAGAGAAATTGAATATGTCCTTAAGCACTCCAGCCAGCTGGTACATGCTCTGAGGATACGGCTTGGGATGCCGTCTGGGCCAGCAGCCTTGCGAGTTTTAACACGCTTAAATGAATGCACACACACTGTCACACACACACACACACACACACACACACACACACACACACACACACACACACCCTACAGATACTTTCTTGTGCAAGCAGCATCTGTATGTTTGAGGACAAAAGTATGCATTCAAGTCATCTACAGGGCTTGGAAGAAGCAATTTCATTGATGCTCCCTGTCATCTTTGCTTTGTCAGTACGCCTTTTCTCTACGCTCCTTTCAAAATGGTGTAAGATATAGAAAGTGATTGAAGAGTAAGATAAAATACAACTGATATTGGCAGACAGTACTTTGCAGCTTGTGCTGGTGTCTGTATTATCTAACACAAACTCTGATATTATTTTCAATACCTGGACCTGAAATGTATTTTGCTCGCTTTCTTCGATGTATTCACCGAAGCTATTCACTGTCAAATCTCTCAGAGCTTGTGAAGGTAATCACATGTGCTCTGATACAGCAGGTACCTCCACTTTCTCCCTGTGACACATCTGATCTGTGTGCACTGCATTTCAAGCACAGTCTGTAAGCTAGAGCTGCTTTGTTGTGTGGAACAAAGATTTGTCTATAACTTCTGTAGATCTTACATAAGTATTCATTCACATCACCTGATATAAGACCATTATGAATGCTATTTACATTTTTATAATATATTCAATAATACAATGCAGCAAGCTTTTGGACTGTAGGACATTTTATGCACTCGTTGTCATGGAAATGCTCAGTCATTGCAGTAGCTTTAGTAATCTGTATGCACAGGCTGGTGAGCAAAGCCAATTCTGTATCATGTAGATTCTGGGAGGATTTAAAACAATTTGAACCCAGTCAGTATTGCTGAGAGAAATTAAGCTGGGTAACAAATGTATGACTTTTTAATCCATGTCCTCGCAGAAAAATGTAATATTTTAGACTGAAAATCACAGCTAGTGCCGATGACATTAACGGATAATGAGTTTTCTATGAGGAGTTCATTATATTAAGGGGTAAGACTGTACCCCTTTATCTAATACTAGAGACAAGTGCTGCTTTATATTGAGGGTAAGACTAAACATCTAATCTGAAATCAGAGAACAAAGGCTAGTCTATTGGTTCAGAAACACAATTAACCTTGGGCACAGCATAGCCAAACACAACCCTCAGCCCCTCCTAAATCTGTAGAAACCCAAAGCATATTCATACTGAAGACCTCATTATGTGTAGGAGTTTAACTTCTACCTCCAGTGATGGAGAGGCCACTAGGTCCAACTATGATTGCTAGTGCATTGGAAGTAACTTGACAAAGAGGCAAAGCAGCTAAAATAACTTGAAGAGGCAGCTCAGCAGCAGGGACGGCCATTTCGAAATGCTGATTTCTCCACGCAGCGAGCACTACAAAGCCAGAACCCAGCCTGGGTAACAAAACAAGGCCCCCAGTCTTACACGATAATACTGATAAACTGTTTATTTTGTTCTACATCAGCACTAACACACACTCCATTATTCATTTGTTTAATCACAACAAGGATCACTGTTTCATCCGTGCTTACGATAACCTAGCAGGGAGGCTGTGGTAATTGTTATTTTTTAATGGGGAAAAGGAGATGGGTGTTCTACCTCCCTGCGCAGCAGTGTCTCCTAAACACCTGGCCCCTGTCGAGCGCTGCAGAGCCTTTGATCTAGGCCCGGGAGACCCCGTCTCTCAGCTGCATTATGGATTAGCATCACCATGAAGGGGAGCGGTAGAGGTTTAACGTAGAATTTATTGTCAAATGAAAGAGAGAGCGGAGGGAGAGAGGGAGAGAGGGAGAGAGGGGGAGAGGGAGAGTTGGGAGAGAGAGAGAGAGAGAGAGAGAGAGAGAGAGAGAGAGAGAGAGAGAGAGAGAGAGAGAGAGAGGAAGGGGTATTGAACAAATGCTCCCTGAAATGTCCATCCTCACCATTTCATCATTCTGTGATATCCTTATGTGTCGTTCTTTCCATTACTGAGGGGGAATTTCACTGTTGGTTTCCCATAGCAACCCAACTCATCCAGAGGCATACTGTAGACATTTGAAAGTGTAGAGGATATTAATCGTCTCATTAAACATGGGTCAGTTCGTTGATAGAAAAAGCCACACATGAAACTGTTAATCACTTGTGGACCAGACGCAGAATGGCGTCAATACGGACTGCGGCCCCGAAAAAAAACAAAAAACATCAGGAACTCAGTCGGGGTTTCAACTTACTGCTGTTGAGAGTTGTAATAGCAGGATCACAAGGTGACATTTTTAAATGTTGTAGTGCATGGGCGGATTTCCTGTTATGTCATTCACTGACAGACCTTAGAGAGCTATTTATAATGTGTCAGAAATGTCCAGTTGATCAATTGCCAGCCCATATTAGCTAGATAGGTAAGTTAAGCTAACCAGCTATTTGAATCGTATAGTTCTCATGGCCACGTGCCCAGGGGCCTTGACCACCTGGGGGCCCCCATTGATTTTGTTGAGTCACTCAGGTATCATATGAACACATATTAGACATGGCAAAATTAGTAGAATTGCAGGAAATTTGGTTTAAAACTGCAAAATGTTCTCTCCGCCCATGGCAAAATGTGAAGAATTGCAGGAAATTTGCTTTAACGTTTTAATGCATTGGGCTAAATCAGGGTCACACAGAGTGTTTCTTGGTAGTCTTAAACAAATCTACTTTGAATCAAAAGTATACACCTCACACACATGGTTATGGGCTTAAAAAAAGAAGACATCTGTACCATGTCCGATATAGAGTTGAAATGTATAATTTTTTTAGTTTGCATCCCAATATTACACTTTATATACTTCACAGAAGACTGAAATATAACAAAAAGGTTTCACATAGAAACACCAGATTTTATTTTTTATTTTTATTAATTATGAAATTATGAAAAATATTAATAAAGTTTCACCCATGAGGCCACTAGAGGGCGATTTGGTCATTTGACTGGAGGAAAAGACTACAACCTCTTAAATATAAAGTCCCCAATTTAGGGGACTTGCGTGGTTCTGGTACCGGTTCCGACCGTCATGTTCGCTTATAAATCAATCTGCGGACACCGTAGATCGAAATGGCTTGCATTGAGCGATAGCCTTGGTACACATGGACACAGTGGTATATTATCGAGCCTGTGTGACGTAGGATGTGAAATCAGAAACCACTTGAAGCTGGGATGTCCCTCCTACCATGTCATTCGCTCTTCCGACTGTCCATCAACTCCTGGCTGAACCCTACGTCTCAGCTACTGTCAAAGCACGTGCCTGCAATCCTTACATCGTAGCGCAGCATGAGTGGTTTCATCACTGTAGCACATTCAGTGATCGATTTATAGCCATTCATCTAAAACAATTCATAGATTTAAAACAAAATTCAGCGATGAAAGCAGACGTTTTCATCAAGAGAGACCTTTAGAAAATATGCATTTTCTCTAACATTAAACATACAAATATGTATTTTACAGTTATAAGGAAGGTGAAATCTTATAGTTAGTCATTTTATCATTTGATTATACTATATTTCGAAAGCATACAAGTCATTTCAAGTCTTATTCATACAGTTTTGTTGAAAAGAAATACATCATATAAAACATAATATTTTCATATATATATCATATTTGTACTGTGTACTTAAGCTTGTGTCCTCAACAGTGACTACACCTTAGCAATTTATAACTATTTTTTACCAGAAAGGTGAGATTTGAACCTTTCTTGGAGTATGCAGCATTACTAGTTACTGTTTATGGCCCTCTCATGATAAATAATTAATTTTGGGGATTACATAGATTAAATTTTTTTATTAGATTTTGTTACATTTAACTGGTTAAAAAGGCAACATTTTCTCTCCGTCAACAAGAAGGAGGTGAACAGTTTGAACCATTTGGGGTTGCATGGGTTGCAAACCGATAAACGACAATATCCATCTGGACCTTTACCACCAAGGAAATTTGAGTGACTGGACCTTCTCAAATAGTAGTTGCGTACCCCATGCTATAAAAGAAAGCCTAGTTTACAGTTGAAGTCTGACATTTACATACACCTTAGCCAAATACATTTAAACTCAGTTTTTCACAATTCCTGACATTTAAACCTAGTAAAAATTCCCTGTCTTAGGTCAGTTAGGATCACCACTTTATTTTAAAAATGTGAAATGTCAGAATAATAGTAGAGAGAATGATTTCTTTCAGCTTTTATTTATTTCATCACATTCCCAGTGGGTCAGAAGTTTACATACACTCAATTAGTATTTGGTAGCATTGCCTTTAAATTGTTTAACTTGGGTCAAACGTTTTGGGTAGGCTTCCACAAGCTTCCCACTCAAAACAAAAAACTATAAGTTGGGCGAATTTTGACCCATTCCTCCTGAAAGAACTGATGTAACTGAGTCAGGTTTGTAGGCCTCCTTGCTCGCACACGCTTTTTCAGTTCTGCCCACAACTTTTCTATAGGATTGAGGTCAGGGCTTTGTGATGGCCACTCCAATACCTTGACTTTGTTGTCCTTAAGCCATTTTGCCACAACTTTGGAAGGATGCTTGGGGTCATTGTCCATTTGGAAGACCCATTTGCGACCAAGCTTTAACTTCCTGACTGATGTCTTGAGATGTTGCTTCAATATATCCACATAATTTTCCTTCCTCATGATGCCATCTATTTTTGTGAAGTGCACCAGTCCCTCCTGCAGCAAAGCACCCGCACAGCATGATGCTGCCACCCCTGTGCTTCGCAGTTGGGATGGTGTTCCTCTGCTTGCAAGCCCCCCCTTTTCCTCCAAACATAATGATGGTCATTATGGCCAAACAGTTCTCTTTTTGTTTCATCAGACCAGAGGACATTTCTCCAAAAAGTACGATCTTTGTCCCCATGTGCAGTTGCAAACCGTAGTCTAGCTTTTTTATGGCGGTTTCGGAGCAGTGGCTTCTTCCTTGCTGAGCGGCCTTTCAGGTTATGTCGATATAGGACTCATTTTATTGTGATATAGATACTTTTGTACGTTTCCTCTAGCATCTTCATAAGGTCCTTTGCTGTTGTTCTGGGATTGATTTGCACTTTTCACCCCAAAGTACATTAATCTCCTTCCTGAGCGGTATGACGGCTGCGTGGTCCCATGGTGTTTATACTTGCATACTATTGTTTGTACAGATGAACGTGGTACCTTCAGGCATTTGGAAATTGCTCCCAAGGATGAACCAGACTTGTGGAGGTCTACAAATTTTTTTCTGAGGTCTTGGCTGATTTCTTTTGATTTTCCCATGATGTCAAGCAAAGAGGCACTGAGTTTGAAGGTAGGCCTTGAAATACATCCACAGGTACACCTCCAATTGACTCATATGATGTCAATTAGCCTATCAGAAGCTTCTAAAGCCATGACATAATTTTCTGGAATTTTCCAAGCTGTTTAAAGGCACAGTCAAAGGCACAGTCTTAGTGTATGTAAACTTCTGACCCACTGGAATTGTGATACAGTGAATTTTAAGTGAAATAATCTGTCTGTAAACAATTGTTGGATAAATTACTTGTGTCATGCACAAAGTAGATGTCCTAACCGACTTGCCAAAACTATAGTTTGTTAAAAATAACTTTGTGGAGTGGTTGAAAAACGAGTTTTAATGACTCCAACCTAAGTGTATGTAAACTTCCGACTTCAACTGTACATTGGATGGCCCTGGTGACTTCTCCACCTGTGATAGTGTGTCAACTTGTGGAGGACATAAGTGTGTATAGTCGTGGTCAAATGTTTTGAGAATGACACAAATACAAATTTTCACAAAGTCTGCTGCCTCAGTTTTGATGATGGCAATTTGCATATACTCCAGAAAGTCATAAATAGTGATCAAATTAATTGCAATTAATTGCAAAGTCCCTCTTTGCCATGAAAATTAACTTAATCCCCCAAAAAACATTTCCACTGCATTTCAGCCCTGCCACAAAAGGACCAGCTGCCATCATGTCAGTGATTCTCTCATTAACACAGGTGAGAGTGTTGATGAGGACAAGGCTGGAGATCACTCTGTCAAACTGATTGAGTTAGAATAACAGACTGGAAGCTTTAAAAGGAGGGTGGTGCTTGAAATCACTGTTCTTCCTCTGTTAACCATGGTTACCTGCATGGAAACACGTGCCGTCATCATTGCTTTGCACAAAAAGGGCTTCACAGGCAAGGATATTGCTGCTAGTAAGATTTCACCTAAATCAACCATTTATTGGATCATCAAGAACTTCAAGGAGAGAGGTTCAATTTTTGTGAAGAAGGCGTCAGGGCGCCCAAGAAAGTCCAGCAAGTGCCAGGACCGCCTCCTAAAGTTGATTCAACTGCGGGATCGGGGCACCACCAGTACAGAGCTTGCTCAGGAATGGCAGCAGGCAGGTGTGAGTGCATCTGCAATCACAGTGAAGCAAATACTTTTGGGGGATTGCCTGGTGTCAAGAAGGGCAGCAAAGAAGCCACTTCTCTCGGAAAAACATCAGGGACAGACTGATATTCTGCGAAAGGTACAGGGATTGGACTGCTGAGGACTGGGGTAAAGTTATTGTCTCTGATGAATCCCCTTTACGATTGTTTGGGGCATCCGGAAAACACCTTGTCCGGAGAAGACAAGGTGAGCGCTACCATCAGTCCTGTGTCATGCCAACAGTAAAGCATCCTGAAATCATTCATTTGTGGTGTTGCTTCTCAGCCAAGGGAGTGGGCTCACTCACAATTTTGCCTAAGAACACAGCCATGAATAAAGAATGGTACCAACACTTCCTCCGAGAGCAACTGCTCCCAACCATCCAAGAACAGTTTGGTGACGAACAATGCCTTTTCCAGCATGATGGAGCACCATGCCATAAGGCAAAGGTGATAACTAAGTGGCTCAGGGAACAAAACATCAACATTTTGGGTCCATGGCCAGGAAACTCACCAGACCTTAATCCCATTGAGAACTTGTGGTCGATCCTCGAGAGGCGGGTGGACAAACAAAAACCCACAAATTCTAACAAACTCCAAGCATTGATTATGCAAGAATGGGCTGCCATCAGTCAGGATGTGGCCCAGAAGTTAATTGACAGCATGCCAGGGCAGATTGCAGAGGTCTTGAAAAAGAAGGGTCAACACTGCAAATATTGACTCTTTGCATAAACTTAATGTAATTGTCAATAAAAGCCTTTGACACTTATGGAATGCTTGTAATTATACTTCAGTATACCATAGTAACATCTGACAAAAATATCTCATAACAATGAAGCAGCGAACTTTGTGAAGACCAATACTTGGGTGGGTGGCCATGCTTTTCTCACATAAGTGAGGAGTCTCCCATGAGGGTTGTGGCCCTGCAGTGTGAAGCCAGTAAATGGCCAGGCCATACCGCTCTGCCTTGGCTCTGAGTGAACCAGACCTCCATTATCACCACTTCCTGTCTCTGTCCTCAGCAGAGCACTCTATGGTACAGGAGGATACAAGGTTGGCCTTCAGTTAGGGCAGCATCAAACCATTTCAGAGTCCTGTGTGTGTCTTCCTCTTTTGTGGCCCTAGCCTCCAGGGGACAAGGTAAGAGTTGCATCAAGAGTGCATGCGGTTTAGCTCTTGAGTGGGATGGTCCATTAAAAGAGAAAGGCAAAGCTAGGCATTCCGCGCCAAAGTATCAAGAAGATTGCGCTGCCTACATCCTAAAACCATGTTTATGTTTATGGGATGGTAAAGTGCTGCTCCATTGACCATATGACCTACATTGCAGAATCAGGGCCGTACAGCAGTACAGCATATGGTTTCCTTCAAACAGAGAGGGAACACGAGGAGCTAAATTCCCATTTGAGATGGGGGAGAGAGATGTATCTCTCCAAATGAGACATCACACAAGCCCCTGAGCAAAACCTGTGGTGTACAGCAGGAGTTCTAATCAAACACGCTCTCTCCCGTGACATCACAAACACCCAGTTCCTCTCGCTGGATCTCACCCCCCTCTCTCATCTCCCCTCTCCTCTCTCCCCTCTCCTCAACATGCCCCTGTCACGGAAAGAAACACCCAGAGTGTTTACATTTCTGCGCCCTCTTCACTGTGACCTCAACTCCTTTAATGTCCACAGCAACAGCCCTCCACACACTCTTTCTGCTATCTTGGCCAATTATATTGTTTCTTGCAATGAATATATTGATTTTGCCACCCAAACTTATACATAGTACTGTTCCTTTGGTCTCACTCAGTCTTGCATTCCAGGAGATTCTGTTAGAGCAGATGAATTGACTCTGGTTGTCACCTTGAAACACAGGCCTATTGCAGTTTTACTAGCCAAGAAATCCATTGGTGAAATCCATTGAATGGTTTTGAATGCATTTTTTTATCAATCGTGGGGCCTCTGATTGGACATGTAGACTTACAGTGGGGAAAAAAAGTATTTAGTCAGCCACCAATTGTGCAAGTTCTCCCACTTAAAAAGACGAGAGAGGCCTGTAATTTTCATCATAGGTACATGTCAACTATGACAGACAAATTGAGATTTTTTTTCTCCAGAAAATCACATTGTAGGATTTTTTATGAATTTATTTGCAAATTATGGTGGAAAATAAGTATTTGGTCACCTACAAACAAGCAAGATTTCTTGCTCTCACAGACCTGTAACTTCTTCTTTAAGAGGCTCCTCTGTCCTCCACTCGTTACCTGTATTAATGGCACATGTTTGAACTTGTTATCAGTATAAAAGACACCTGTCCACAACCTCAAACAGTTACACTCCAAACTCCACTATGGCCAAGACCAAAGAGCTGTCAAAGGACACCAGAAACAAAATTATAGACCTGCACCAGGCTGGGAAGACTGAATCTGCAATAGGTAAGCAGCTTGGTTTGAAGAAATCAACTGTGGGAGCAATTATTAGGAAATGGAAGACATACAAGACCACTGATACTCTCCCTCGATCTGGGGCTCCACGCAAGATCTCACCCTGTGGGGGCAAAATGATCACAAGAACGGTGAGCAAAAATCCCAGAACCACACGGGGGGACCTAGTGAATGACCTGCAGAGAGCTGGGACCAAAGTAACAAAGCCTACCATCAGTAACACACTACGCTGCCAGGGACTCAAATCCTGCAGTGCCAGACGTGTCCCCCTGCTTAAGCCAGTACATGTCCAGGCCCGTCTGGAGTTTGCTAGAGTGCATTTGGATGATCCAGAAGAGGATTGGGAGAATGGCAAATGGTCAGATGAAACCAAAATATTACTTTTTGGTAAAAACTCA
Organism: Coregonus clupeaformis; assembly: GCF_020615455.1. Taxonomy (NCBI): domain Eukaryota; kingdom Metazoa; phylum Chordata; class Actinopteri; order Salmoniformes; family Salmonidae; genus Coregonus; species Coregonus clupeaformis. Next base: position 49,314,883 of record NC_059210.1, on the reverse strand, counting down.
ACTCGTCGTGTTTAGAGGACAAAGAATGCTGAGTTGCATCCAAAGAACACCATACCTACTGTGAAGCATGGGGGTGGAAACATCATGCTTTGGGGCTGTTTTTCTGCAAAGGGACCAGGACGACTGATCCGTGTAAAGGAAAGAATGAATGGGGCCATGTATCGTGAGATTTTGAGTGAAAACCTCCTTACATCAGCAAGGGCATTGAAGATGAAACGTGGCTGGGTCTTTCAGCATGACAATGATCCCAAACACACCGCCCGGGCAACGAAGGAGTGGCTTCGTAAGAAGCATTTCAAGGTCCTGGAGTGGCCTAGCCAGTCTCCAGATCTCAACCCCATAGAAAATCTTTGGAGGGAGTTGAAAGTCCGTGTTGCCCAGCGACAGCCCCAAAACATCACTGCTCTAGAGGAGATCTGCAAGGAGGAATGGGCCAAAATATCAGCAACAGTGTGTGAAAACCTTGTGAAGACTTACAGAAAACGTTTGACCTGTGTCATTGCCAACAAAGGGTATATAACAAAGTATTGAGAAACTTTTATTATTGACCAAATACTTATTTTCCACCATAATTTGCAAATAAATTCATTAAAAATCCTATAATGTGATTTTCTGGATTTTTTTTTCTCATTTTGTCTGTCATAGTTGACGTGTACCTATAATGAAAATTACAGGCCTCTCTCATCTTTTTAAGTGGGAGAACTTGCACAATTGGTGGCTGACTAAATACTTTTTTTCCCCACTGTATTATTGCCTAGATCCACCGACACTGACATCTCTGTTGTTATTTCTTGTAGGCACCTGAGCTGTGTTGTTGGTGTTTCATTTCCAAATTGTATTCGATCAGATATTTATCAGTTCGCCACAGGGTTGGGATGATATATTGTTTAGACAGGGACATGAATCACAGAGAGAGATAAGAGAAACACCTATTCAACATTTCCATTTGTCTCAGTTATTTCACATGCTGAATCTCAATCTTTACAGAATGGGACAACAGTGGTGGGCACTTACTGTAGCTCCAGTATAGTCGACAAATCCCATCTTTCTATATCAAAGACATCATGACATTTACACTTGACACTTCGTTTGATAGAAAACAAATCTTTAAGATGCTTTTACATGGAAGTTGATGTAAGGCTTTAGCTTTCAACAAACAAGCGTCAGATATCTCTCTCTGTGGTAGAATAGAATACAGAGGAAATACATTTGTCTCAGATGGTTTGTGACTCCAGACAGCTTTTTTCTTCAACGTTAATGAACCTCTACAAATGCTGCCCCCCTTTGAAGAGGGAATTAACGACAAAGAACATTTGGGAGAGAGAAGGACACACATTTAAACGATGGCAAAGCAAAGTCGCTGTCTAGTTAGCCTGTAGAACAAAAATGAATTTTAAAATAACATTAACTAATAAGTTAGTGTATACTTCCATTCATTTTTTAAACTGGTACCGGGGGACCTTCAGACGAGTCTTGTGAGGCCTGTGGGTGTCCTAGAGCAAACAACCGACATGGACGTTTTCGTGAGAGTCTCACCTTTCAATAGAGTGGTCATAATAGTTTGTAGGCCAAACCATTCGGGCACTACAGATGATTTTGTGAGATGACCGATTTCTGGGATGTCTCATGGTCTGACAAACACCGCTCTAGCTCTGTCACCTTTCACCGCAGATGCGGAAGTGTTACATAGGCGGATGTGGTGAATTGAGACGCATCCAATGCAACAAAAAAAAAAAGATATCTCTAGCTTAAATTGACATAATTTTATGAAGATCTTTCAATTATGCAAAAAATATTGTTTTTATAGCGTATAGGTAACTGCCTAAATAAAGGAAACATCAACATAAAGTGTCTTAATTGGGCGTTGGACCACCACGAGCCGCCAGAACAGCTTCAATGCGCCTTGGCAAAGATTCTACAAGTGTCTGGAACCACTGAGTGTACAAAACATTATGAACATGTTTTTGTCTTTCTATGACATAGACTGACTAGGTCAATCCAGGTGAACGCTATGATCCCTTATTGATGTCACTTGTTAAAGACACTTCAATCAGTGTAGATGAAGGGGAGGAGACAATTGAGACATGGATTGTGCATGTGTGCCACACACACACACAACCTTTAAACCACTTATGCTCCTTTGAGACCACTCTTTCAAAGTCACTGAGATTTGGTATTTGGTATTTATTAGGATCCCCATTAGCTGCTGCAAAAGCATCAGCTACTCTTCCTGGGTCCACATGAAACATGACATAATACATAGTACAGAACATTATTACTCAAGGACTGAAATACATACATTTAAAACGTCACACATAGCCTACATATCAGTACATACACACTATACCTAGGTCTAATACATTGTACCGTTCAAATTACAATACAAGATATATAAAATGGCTGTGTCTCTTCACAGCTCCCTTTGTGCAGTAAGGTGTTATTTTATCTGTATTTTTAAACTGTTTTATTGCTAGCTTGAGTTACAGTACCTGGGGTGGCAGAGAGTTCCATGTACTCATGGCTCTATGTAATACTGTGCATTTCCCAGCCTCTGTTCTGGACCTGGGGACTGTGAAGAGACCTCTGGTTGCGTGTATTGTGTTGTACAGATGAGAGTCCAAACTGTGTGCCAACTGCTTAAACAGACAGTTTAGTACCTTCAACACATCAATACCTCGCACAAATACCAATATTGATCCAGTCAATCTCTCCTCAACTTTGAGCCAGGAGAGACTGACATGTATGTTACTGACACTTTCCCTCCATGTACATCTATGTGAAATATGTGCTGCTTTGCCCTGGACCAACTGCAATTTACATTTGTCCTTCTTTGACGCACATGACCACACAGCTGGGCAGTTGTCCAGGTGCGGCAAAACTAGGGCCTGTAGGACCTGTCATGGACAGACCTCTTCCCATTTCAGCAACCATTGAGTCTCTATGTTTTAACCATTTCTTCTTCTATCCATGGTAGCCAAAATAATGGGAAACTTGGCATTTTTATATGTTAGATGTTAATTGCCCACTGCAGAGAGATAAAAGCAAAGGTAGTCTAAATAACAGAGTTATGTTAATGTGCAGGTGCTGAGTTGGCTCAAACTCTTCAGCCGTCCCATGGCTCACAAACAGAAACTTCACAAACTTAAAATCATGACAAGTGTGTGAGGAATGCTTCTTACATCTGACCTAAATGTAGCAATGGACAAAGAAGGGTGGGGTAGGACATTCAGGGACTGTAATGGAAAAATAAATGTTCCTCGTTCATTTAAATATTTCTGAAGTTCTAACCAAACTCCTTTCAGTAGCATTCCAAATGCAAAGTTGAGCAAACAAATGAGCAACAAAGAATCTTCAATGACAATGACAGAGTGTGCTGTACTTTAGCTACATATCTTAACAACAGAACTTGGGTTCTTGTGCTGTGTGTCTGTGTATCAGTACAAAAGGTGCTCTACTATCAAGGACCAATTGATATATATTCTAATCATTACCTTAGGTTGTCCTGTGTGGGACCATCATACCTATTTCCAATCAGATCCAATTAACATTGCATGCCCCCTCCATAAAAATGCATTACAGAGGGATTACGCAGCTATCTGTGCTGCTCTGATTAATGACCACAGTAATTAATGCTGAAGGGGTATGTCCGAGAGCCTCAGTGGATATCTGCGTACAGCAATGATCCAATTGCAACCATGAGAACACACACACACTCAGGAATGCACACACACATTCAAGCAACAAATAACTATTCACTCACCCAAGCAAGCACACACTCAGAAATAATACATGTTTGAAAATGTTTGCGCATCACAACACATTTTATATGCTGTAGACTTCCTGCTGATTTGAACTGTGGACAAATAACACTGTCAGTTGGTCTAGTTGGAGGGCTATTACAGTTGACAAGATGTACTAAAATAAGAGAGATGAGATAAGAGATCAGTAAAATATACAACTGAGAAGTGTCTAAGGCCTACAGTACATCTCCTTAAATGTATACCAAAGTCACAGAGCGATAGAACAACCTGTAATACAAGGTACTGCACTGAAGTTATTGAATAATTCATTAAATCATTTGAAAGTTATGCACCGCAGAGGCATCTTTAATACTCTAGCGCCAATTCACCAACCAAGCATATAAAACACTCTGTTCTCACAATACACTATTACAGATGTAGACAAATAGACACAAATTACTTATTCAAAATTTGGACAAGCACACGAAAAAAAAAAAATGTTTGTGTCCACCACACGATTTTCAAAGTAATTTTTTCTGCACGCGACACAACTTTCTTCGTCATAACGCATCCGTGTCCAGTACACTATTTTCTTCATAACGAATTGCAATTTGTTGTGGCTAACGTTAGCTAGGTTAGCTAGGTATCTAACGTTAGCTAGGCTAGGGGTTAAGGTTAGGGTTCAAAAGGGGGATAATCCACTTTAGAAATGAAATGTGATGAGATACTACATCATGATAAGGTTCTGGTCAATGTTGATAGGGAATAACAAACTATCTTAAAACAATTACCTGAACTCCAGATCACCAAATAATCCAATAGATGGTATGGACATACTGGACACCTCTGTAGCTCAATTGGTAGAGCATGGCGCTTGTAACGCCAGGGTAGTGGGTTTGATCCCAGGGACCACCCATACGTGAAAATGTATGCACACATGACTGTAAGTCGCTTTGGATAAAAGTGTCTGCTAAATGGCATATTATTATTATATTATTATCAGTCTGTATCGTCATGACAAAGTATACATTTTGTTGAAATGTCCTCAAAGTGAGTACAGAGTGCACCGGCAGATTAATATCCTTTCTTCCTACAACTACCACTGCACAAAGTGGTTTTCCCCTGTCTTCTCCCTGCTTGCAGGCTCACAGGGCCTCCTGTGGTTGCAGACGAAGGAGATTACTCTTGCTCGACTCCCAAAACACTCTGAAACAGCTGTGCACACGTACACACCACCTCATTATTGCAGAGTCCTACCAGGAAGACTAATATTGCGTTCTAGAGAGGACTGGCATAAATCTATCGTGGAATAGACACTAATTGCTTACACAAAATTCATGACAGACACCAAAAAGGAAATGTTTCGTGTCCACCACACAATTTTCTTATACAGTGCATTTGCCAAAAGGCACTTAAAGGACTCTCAGACCATGAGAAACAAGATTCTCTGGTCTGATGAGAGCAAGATTGAACTCTTTGGCCGAATGCCAAGTGTCATGTCTGGAGGACACCTGGCACCATTCCTACGGTGAAGCATGGTGGTGCCAGCATCATGCTGTGTGGATGTTTTTTAGTGGCACGGACTGGGAGACTAGTCAGGATCGAGGGAAAGATGACCAGAGCAAAGTACAGAGAGATCCTTGATGAAAACCTGCTCCAGCGCACTCAGGACCTCAGACTGGGGCGAAGGTTCACCTTCCAACAACTTGAAGAGATGGCGCCGGAGGAGATGGCTGCCGTTTTACGGGCTCCTAACCAAGTGTGATATTGTGTGTGTTTTTTCGTGTTATTTGTAAAAAAAAAATTTACAGATTCTTTTCATTTTTTATTTATATTTTTTGGGGTGTAGATCAGCTTTAAAATTGCAGATAGATTGTAACTTCCATCAATGTAATTGTCTGCATCACTTCCAATCCCCCATGTGTTTGTTTTTTCTCGCAAATATATATATATATAGAGACAGATACAGTGAGGGAAAAAAGTATTTGATCCCCTGCTGATTTTGTACGTTTGCCCACTGACAAAGACATGATCAGTCTATAATTTTAATGGTAGGTTTATTTGAACAGTGAGAGACAGAATAACAACAACAAAATCCAGAAAAACACATGTCAAAGATTGTATGAATTGATTTGCATTTTAATGAGGGAAATAAGTATTTGACCCCTCTGCAAAACATTACGTTTCTTGTAGTTGGCCACCAGGTTTGCACACATCTCAGGAGGGATTTTGTCCCACTCCTCTTTGCAGATCTTCTCCAAGTCATTAAGGTTTCGAGGCTGATGTTTGGCAACTCGAACCTTCAGCTCCCTCCACAGATTTTCTATGGGATTAAGGTCTGGAGACTGGCTAGGACACTCCAGGACCTTAATGAGCTTCTTCTTGAGCCACTCCTTTGTTGCCTTGGCCGTGTGTTTTGGGTCATTGTCATGCTGGAATACCCATCCACGACCCATTTGCAATGCCCTGGCTGAGGGAAGGAGGTTCTCACCCAAGATTTGACAGTTCATGGCCCCGTCCATCGTCCCTTTGATGCGGTGAAGTTGTCCTGTCCCCTTAGCAGAAAAACACCCCAGAACCATAATGTTTCCACCGCCATGTTTGACGGTGGGGATGGTGTTCTTGGGGTCATAGGCAGCATTCCTCCTCCTCCAAACATGGCGAGTTGAGTTGATGCCAAAGAGCTCAATTTTGGTCTCATCTGACCACAACCCTTTCAGCCAGTTCTCCTCTGAATCATTCAGATGTTAATTGGCAAACTTCAGACAGCCCTGTATATGTGCTTTCTTGAGCAGGGGGACCTTGCGGGCGCTGCAGGATTTCAGTCCTTCACGGCGTAGTGTGTTACTAATTGATTTCTTGGTGACTATGGTCCCAGCTGCCTTCAGAACATTGACAAGATCCTCCCGTGTAGTTCTGGGCTGATTCCTCACCATTCTCATGATCATTGCAACTCCACGAGGTGAGATCTTGCATGGAGCCCCAGGCCAAGGGAGATTTACAGTTATTTTGTGTTTCTTCCATTTGCGAATAGTCACACCAACTGTTGTCACCTTCTCACGAAGCTGCTTGGCGATGGTGGTCTTGTAGCGCATTCCAGCCTTGTGTAGGTCTACAATCTTGTCCCTGACATCTTTGGAGAGCTCTTTGGTCTTGGCCATGGTGGAGAGTTTGGAATCTGATTGATTGATTGCTTCTGTGGACAGATGTCTTTTATACAGGTAACAAGCTGAGATTAGGAGCACTCCCTTTAAGAGTGTGCTCCTAATCTCAGCTTGTTACCTGTATAAAAGACACCTGGGAGGCAGAAATCTTTCTGATTGAGAGGGGGTCAAATATGTATTTCCCTCATTAAAATGCAAATCAATTTATAAAAATTTTTACATGCGTTTTTCTGGATTTTTGTTGTTGTTATTCTGTCTCTCACTGTTCAAATAAACCTACCATTAAAATTATAGACTGATAATTTCTTTGTCAGTGGGCAAACGTACAAAATCAGTAGGGGATCAAATACTTTTTTCCCTCACTTTATATATAAAACAGGGACTTTTTACTAGGATTAAATGTCAAGAATTGTGAAAAACTGACTTTAAATGTATTTGGCTAAGGTGTATGTAAACTTCAACTGTAGATTGCAAAATAGTTGGGAAGAGATTTTTGACGTACCGATTCCATGGCATAGTGTTTATGAACTGATACGCAAAACGACACCGGATTCAAAACTTCGAATATTTCAATTGAAATTATTATACAACATTTTTGCGACCAATAGAATATTATTTATATGGGGGATACACTCTTCCCATATCTGCAGATTTTGTTACTTTTCAATTTACAATCTGTAGAAACAATAAACGAAGAAGTTACAGGTCTGTGAGAGTCAGAAATCTTGCTTGTTTGTAGGTGACCAAATACTTATTTTCCACCATAATTTGCAAATAAATTCATAAAAAATCCTACAATGTGATTCTCAGGAATTTTTTTTCTCATTTTGTCTGTCATAGTTGTCGTGTACCTATGATGAAAATTACAGGCCTCTCTCATCTTTTTAAGTGGGAGAACTTGCACAATTGGTGGCTGACTAAATACTTTTTTCCCGCACTGTATATAAAGTCCATGTCTTAGGTCAGTTAGGATCACCACTTTATATTAAGAATGTGAAATATCAGAATAATAGTAGAGAGAATTATTTATTTAAGCTTTTATTTCTTTCATCACATTCCCATTGGGTCAGAAGTTTACATACACTCAATTAGTATTTGCTAGCATTGCCTTTCAATTGTTTAACTTGGGTCAAACGTTTCGGGTAGCCTTCCACAAGCTTCCCATAATAAGTTGGGTGAATTTTGGCCCATTCGTCCTGACAGAGCTGATGTAACTGAGTCAGGTTTGTAGGCCTCCTTGCTCGAACACACATTTTCTGTTCTGGCCACACATTTTCTATAGGATTGAGGTCAGGGCTTTGTGATGGCCATTCCAATACCTTGACTTTGTTGTCTTTAAGCCATTTTGCCACAACTTTGGAAGTATGCTTGGGGTCATTGTCCATTTGGAAGACCCATTTGCGACCAAGCTTTAACTTCCTGACTGATGTCTTGAGTTGCTTCAATATATCCACATAATTTTCCTTCCTCATGATGTCATCTATTTTGTGAAATGCACCAGTCCCTCCTCAGGCAAAGCACCCCCACAGCATGATGCTGCCACCCCCGTGCTTCACGGTTGGGATGGTGTTCTTCGGCTTGCAAAATTCCCTCCTTTTTCCTCCAAACATAACGATGGTCATTATGGCCAAACAGTTATATTTTTGTTTAATCAGACCAGAGGACATTTCTCCAAAAAGTACGATCTTTGTCCCCATGTGCAGTTGCAAACCATAGTCTGGCTTTTTTATGGCGGTTTTGGAGCAGTTGCTTCTTCCTTGCTGAGCGGCCTTTCAGGTTATGTCGATATAGGACTCGTTTTACTGTGGATATAGATACTTTTGTACCTGTTTCCTCCAGCATCTTCACATGGTCCTTTGCTGTTGATCTGGGATTGATTTGCAATTTTCGCACCAAAGTACGTTCATCTCTAGGAGACAGAACGCGTCTCCTCCTGAGCGGTATGACGGCTGCGTGGTCCCATGGTGTTTATACTTGCGTACTATTGTTTGTACAGATGAACGTGGTACCTTCAGGCGTTTGGAAATTGCTCCCAAGGATGAACCAGACTTGTGGAGGTCTACAATTTGTTTTCTGAGGTCTTGGCTGATTTCTTTAGATTTTCCCATGATGTCAAGCAAAGAGGCACTGAGTTTGAAGGTAGGCCTTGAAATACAGTGGGGAGAAGAAGTATTTGATACACTGCCGATTTTGCAGATTTTCCTACTTACAAAGCATGTAGAGGTCTGTAATTTTTATCATAGGTACACTTCAACTGTGAGAGAAAAAAAATCACATTGCATGATTTTTAAGTAATTCATTTGCATTTTATTGCATGACATAAGTATTTGATACATCAGAAAAGCAGAACTTAATATTTGGTACAGACACCTTTATTTGCAATTACAAAGATCATACGTTTCCTGTAGGTCTTGACCAGGTTTGCACACACTGCAGCAGGGATTTTGGCCCACTCCTCCATACAGACCTTCTCCAGATCCTTCAGGTTTCGGGGCTGTCACTTGGCAATACGGACTTTCAGCTCCCTCCAAAGATGTTCTATTGGGTTCAGGTCTGAAGACTGGCTAGGCCACTCCAGGACCTTGAGATGCTTCTTACGGAGCCACTCCTTAGTTGCCCTGGCTGTGTGTTTCGGGTCGTTGTCATGCTGGAAGACCCAGCCACGACCCATCTTCAATGCTTTTACTGAGGGAAGGAGGTTGTTGGCCAAGATCTCACGATACATGTCCCCATCCATCCTCCCCTCAATACGGTGCAGTCGTCCTGTCCCCTTTGCAGAAAAGCATCCCCAAAGAATCATGTTTCCACCTCCATGCTTCATGGTTGGGATGGTGTTCTTGGGGTTGCACTCATCCTTCTTCTTCCTCCAAACACAGCGAGTGGAGTTTAGACCAAAAAGCTATATTTTTGTCTCATCAGACCACATGACATTCTCCCATTCCTCCTCTGGATCATCCAGATGGTCATTGGCAAACTTCAGATGGGCCTGGACATGCGCTGGCTTGAGCAGGGGGACCTTGCGTGTGCTGCAGGATTTTAATCCATGACGGCGTATTGTGTTACTAATGGTTTTCTTTGAGACTGTGGTCCCAGCTCTCTTCAGGTCATTGACCAGGTCCTGCCGTGTAGTTCTGGGCTGATCCCTCACCTTCCTCATGATCATTGATGCCCCACGAGGTGAGATCTTGCATGGAGCCCCAGACCGAGGGTGATTGACCGTCATCTTGAACTTCTTCCTTTTTCTAATAATTGCGCCAACAGTTGTTGCCTTCTCACCAAACTGCTTGCCTATTGTCCTGTAGCCCATCCCAGCCTTGTGCAGGTCTACAATTGTATAGCTGATGTCCTTACACAGCTCTCTGGTCTTGGCCATTGTGGAGAGGTTGGAGTCTGTTTGATTGAGTGTGTGGACAGGTGTCTTTTATACAGGTAACGAGTTCAAACAGGTGCAGTTAATACAGGTAATGAGTGGAGAACAGGAGGGCTTCTTAAAGAAAAACTAACAGGTCTGTGAGAGCCGGAATTCTTACTGGTTGGTAGGTGATCAAATACTTAGGTCATGCAATAAAATGCAAATTAATTACTTAAAAATCATACAATGTGATTTTCTGGATTTTTGTTTTAGATTCCGCCTCTCCCAGTTGAAGTGTACCTATGATAAAAAATTACAGACCTCTACATGCTTTGTAAGCAGGAAAACCTGCAAAATCGGCATTGTATCAAATACTTGTTCTCCCCACTGTACATCCACAGGTACACCTCCAATTGACTCATATGATGTCAATTAGCCTATCAGAAGCTTCTAAAGCCATGACATCATTCTCTGGAATTTTCCAAGCTGTTTAAAGGCACAGTCAACTTAGTGTAGTTAAACTTCAGACCCACTGGAATTGTGATACAGTGTATTAGAAGTGAAATAATCTGTCTGTAAACAATTGTTGGAAAAATGACTTGTGTCATGCACAAAGTAGATGTCCTAACCGACTTGCGAAATCTATAGTTTGTTAACAAGAAATGTGTGGAGTGGTTGAAAAACTATTTTTAATGACTCCAACCTAGGTGTATGTAAACTTCAGACTTCAACTGTATATGGAATGGCTGTCAATTTTTTGGTTCTTAAATGAAACTGGTATACTTTTTTATTTATCACAATTTTCTTTAACCAATTATGTTCTTTAATGCAGGGCCGACAGACAAGATCCTTACTTTTCCACCTTCTACTTTCCGCTTCCATTTTTGTGGTAATGCAGCAATTAGTTGGTTGCAATTTTGGGTAGAGCAGACATTTCCATATGTTTTTGTTAGCTGCATGTGCGACATAACTCCACCAGTCCTACCTATGATATTATTTACGAAGATTATAACTTTTTAAAACATTTTTTCAAAAAATTATGTTTTTTTAATCAATTAGTATATTTGAGTTTAACCACAATATTTGTTGCATTATTTGCTCTGTCGTTTCTGGAGGATTAAATTAAAATTGCAACCAACTTTCTATAAATAGTGATATTTGGGAGATGATATCATTTTCAAATAACTGAAAGTGAGAGTTTGTAATCTCAATAAAGGGAAAAGGCCATTATTTAACATGGGGTGAGACAAGCTTACTAATTTGCTAGAGAACCAGTTCGGATTTAAGTATAACTTTTGTATGACTGAAGCTTTAATGATAGGTCTAATGCTTTAATATTTAATCATTTCTGTCCTACAAATTCATATTCATTATATAAGAAGGCCCATTTAATTTTGTCTGGCTTGCCGTTCCAAACAAAATGGAATATATTTTTCTCATAGAATTTAACCATCAAACCATTTTATTGGTAAACTACATGGTAATGTAAAAATTGTATTTTTTAGTGATCCAATATGTAATATAGTACATTTATCATAATTTGGTTGTAATCCAGAGAGGTTAGAAAATGTATCTAGATCCTCTATGAGGCTGTGGAGGGATTCAAGTTGTGAATTTAAAAGAAAACATGAATCATCAGCGTACAATGACACCTTTGTTTTTAAGCCCTGGATTTCTAATCCCTTGATATTATTGTTGGATCTGATTTTAATAGCTAACATTTCGATGGCCATAATAAATAGATATGCCGATAGTGGAAAACCTTGTTTAACTCCTCTTGACAGTTTAAAACTTTTGGAGAAATAGACATTATTTACTATTTTACACCTAGGGTTACTATACATGATTTTAACCCATTTTATAAGAGATTCTCCAAAATTGAAATGCTCCAGGCATTTATATATTAACTCCAGTCGTACTTTATCAAAAGCCTTTTCAAAGTATGCTATGAATAGCAGGCCTGGTTTCCCAGATTTTTCATAGTGTTCAATTGTTTCCAGTACTTGCCTTATATTATCTCCAATGTATCATCCATGTAAAAAACCTGTCTGATTAGAATGAATAATGTCCGACAATACCTTTTTAATTCTATGCGCTATACATTTTGCTAGAATTTTTGCATCACAACACTGAAGTGTAAGGGGCCTCCAATTTTTTTTATGGACTGGATCTTATATTTCCCACTTGTATCCTGTTTCAGTAATAATGAAATCAGACTTTCTTCTTGAGTGTCTGATAAACCACCTTTTACATAGGAGTGGTTAAATTATGCTAATAACGGTCCCCTGAGTATATCAAAAAATATTTGGTATACCTCGACTGGTATGCCATCCAACCCTGGAGTTTTCCCGGACTTAAAGTCTTTAATTGCATCCAGAAGTTCCTCCTAATTTCACCTTCACATGTGTCTTTCTGTATGGCTGTTAATTTTACATTATCAATAGAAAAAAATCCCTACAATTAGCTTCAGTTAGAGGAGATGGAGGCGACTGAAATGAAAACAAATGCTTAAAGTACTTTGCTTCCTCCTTCAAAATATCCTTTGGTGAATCATGGGTGACTCCGTCATTTGTAACCAGTTTCAGTAAATTATTTTTGGTAGCATTTCTATGTTGAAGATTAAAAAATAATTTGGTGCATTTTTCCCCATATTCCATCCAGTTTGCTTTATTTTTATAATATATTACACAATCTTTCTTGAATAATTTTCTCAATTTCTTTTGGTTTTTCCTCTAATTTACTCTGAGCCTCTATGTTACAGTTTTTATTGCTATCTATCTGTTCAGTTAGACCTTCTATTTCCTTTGTTAGTATGGACTCTTTTGACCTAAATTGCTTTTGTTTTCGGGATGATTACTGAATTGCATGGCCTCTAAAGGCACATTTAAAAGTGTCCCATACAATAAGGGGATTTATATGTTATGTCGGAAAAAAATCAGTTATAAACTCTTACTAAATTCCTACTTAAAAACAAGTTATCATCCAATAGGCTTTGATAAAATTTCCAATATCCTCACCCACGTGGAAATTCAGTAAGAGTAATGTATATGCCAATTATATGATGGTCTGACCGCTTTCTGGCCCCTATCAACACTTTTTAAACTTTTGTTGCCAACGAGAATGACATAAGAAAGAAGTCAAGACGACTAGCTTCGATTCCCACGGGGTATGAAAAATGAAAAAAATTAAATAATGTAAGTCGCTCTGGATAAGAGCGTCTGCTAAATGACGTTAATGTAAATGTAATATTTAAAATCATCCATCTACCTTGAGGATCTGTTTGGACAATTTGCACATTCGGATCGAAATTACTGTTAATTAATATCATCACCCCTTTTGAGTTTCTTTGCCCATGGGAGAAATATATTTTGCCCCCCCAGTCCTTTTTCCACACAACTTCATCTGTAATTGTTGAATGAGTTTCCTGTAAACAATAGATATTAAATTCCTTTTCATTTAGCCATGTAAATATTGTTCTTCCTTTGTTATTATCTGCTAAGCCATTACAATTATAACTGGCTATACTTATTTCACCACTTACCATAATGAGAGTTTCAAATCTATTCATCATAATATATGTTTGTAAATTTACCAATACAAATTACCATAGTGATTGAGTGTCCATATAGCTGTACCATGATATTTGCATTGCTACTAGGTAACCCTCCAATTGTTCTTCAGTAATTCCCCCGCTAAAGCCCCTCCCCATCCCAAGTTGGGCCATCATCCCAGTGTTCAGCATACCACCCCCGTCCCCCCGAATCCCTATGCCCCCCGAGAGGCCAGGACCCATCCTTCGAAAACAGCACACAGTGCCACCCACAAATCAGAAGTAGGTCAACCGCCAAAAGCATTTCCAATGCTCTCACATCAATATATATATAGCTATTAAAAATATATATCTATTCAAATATCTTACATATCTTCATTCCCATCAATTTCAATTAATATGCATAATAATTTTGGCAGTTCATGCGAAGGATTGTTACCTATAACCCGGATTGCCATTGTATAACATTACATATATGTCAAGCAATTATTATTTCATCAAACAATTATTGTGGTTCATCCTATATTCTCCCTAACATCCATACCCCCTTGCAACAGATGTGGGATACACACACACACACACGCACATACTCTTACACACTCAACCCCTTTCCTCCACAGTCAACCATAGGCTCAGATGCTCAACGGTTGTTATATCCCAGAGCCCAACTCAAGAAAGGACCTGATTTACGAATGCATATACAGTTACAGCTGTTTGAGAAAGCATGCAAGATTGAGCAGAAATTGACAAAAATTTGAGATTTGATTAACCTGTGTCAAGTCCTAGGTGATGGAGATCAGATCCACCCTCTTCCCCTGAAACACAAACACTCTGATCCCCCATTGTAACCATTTTCCCAAGCATCTCCGTGCAGTCAGACCTTTGATTATTTGACCCCCTCCCCATGGGTTACTGCAGCCAGTGTTGCCAGCACTGCCACTACCTGGGTGGGGGTACCCCACCGGAATCCCCACCGGCTAGGTACAAGGTCGTCAAGGTTCTCATTAGCAGCTTTGAGAATTTCCTTGTATATTATGCTCTCCCATCAGGGGGCTCTGGCTTTGTAGGACCAACCCTGCCAGTCAGGCTCAGAATCTTGAGGGGGCGGTGCTGCTCTAGTAGGTCTCTGACCGCATTTATCTTTCTGTTTTGGCTGCATATAGGCAACTTACAGCAGGGCCATAAAACTGATGGGGACTTCTCTTTGGTGTATGGGTCGCTCAGGTGGGTCTCTAGGATATAGGGTTGGGGACCATTCAATCATGATAGGACAATAAATAAATAAATTAGATGTATACTTTATTTTTAAATGTATATCCCTCATCTGCACAAAATTGAAAGCTCTCTCCCACAAACCCTGCTCACAGACACACGTTGGTTCTGGAATATGCAACCATTTCCTTTCTCACTCACTTAACGCCACACTTTTCCAAACACAAAAACACACACCACACCTTCCATCACAATACATCCACACATACCCAAATACTGTGCCTTCTATGTCTTCTGTTTGCTATGTTTTTATCTCCACTATGTTCATTGAGTACTTGTGTTCTAATTAGTTATATTTGAAGATGTATTATCTCGCTTGTTATCCTTTCTTGTAATGCCGTCTTATCCCTTTATAAAATACTATACATGTGTTTAATTATTACAATCCCTACCATGGCTAGTATTGGATGTTCTGTTATTCGACTCCTCTATTAGAACTTTCAGAATAGCCATGGAGTAGTCTTTGTGTCGCAGAACATTTGGTTGTCAATATACAGTTTATCGACTACGAGAGCAACACACTTCCCTTTTAATCTATTTTCCATGAAGATTGGGTACAGAACTTTGCGCTGTTCTGCAATCTCCTTCAGGAACTGATAATTCATGCCTATTTTCTATTTTATACATAATGTTTCTGCCACCGTCTCTTATGACCGGAAAGAGCTTTGGAATATCAGGACAGCGATTACTCACCTTGTACTGGACAAAGATTTGTTCTTTAACGAGTCGGACGCAAAGGATTTACTTCAGACACACGACAAGGCCCAAATCCCTGTCATTCGCATGAAGAAGAGATAGAGATATCGGGGACGTACAGTGGGGAAAAAAAGTATTTAGTCAGCCACCAATTGTGCAAGTTCTCCCACTTAAAAAGATGAGAGAGGCCTGTAATTTTTATCACAGGTACACGTCAACTATGACAGACAAAATGAGAAAAAAAATCCAGAAAATCACATTGTAGGATTTGTAATGAATTTATTTGCAAATTATGGTGGAAAATAAGTATTTGGTCAATAACAAAAGTTTCTCAATACTTTGTTATATACCCTTTGTTGGCAATGACACAGGTCAAACGTTTTCTGTAAGTCTTCACAAGGTTTTCACACACTGTTGCTGGTGTATTGGACCATTCCTGCATGCAGATCTCCTCTAGAGCAGTGATCTTTTGGGACTGTCGCTGGGCAACACAGACTTTCAACTCCCTCCAAAGATTTTCTATGGGGTTGAGATCTGGAGACTGGCTAGGCCACTCCAGGACCTTGAAATGCTTCTTACGAAGCCACTCCTTCATTGCCCGGGCAGTGTGTTTGGGATCATTGTCATGTTGAAAGACCCAGCCACGTTTCATATTCAATGCCCTTGCTGATGGAAGGAGGTTTTCACTCAAAATCTCACAAAACATGGCCCCATTCATTCTTTCCTTTACACGGATCAGTCGTCCTGGTCCCTTTGCAGAAAAACAGCCCCAAAGCATGATGTTTCCACCCCCAAGCTTCACAGTAGGTATGGTGTTCTTTGGATGCAACTCAGCATTCTTTGTCCTCCAAACACGACGAGTTGAGTTTTCACCAAAAAGTTATATTTTGGTTTCATCTGACCATATGACATTCTCCCAATCCTCTTCTGGATCATCCAAATGCACTCTAGCAAACTGCAGACGGGCCTGGACATGTACTGGCTTAAGCAGGGGGACACGTCTCGCACTGCAGGATTTGAGTCCCTGGCGGCGTAGTGTGTTACTGATGGTAGGCTTTGTTACTTTGGTCCCAGCTCTCTGCAGGTCATTCACTAGGTCCCCCCGTGTGGTTCTGGGATTTTTGCTCACCGTTCTTGTGATCGTTTTGACCCCACGGGGTGAGATCTTGCGTGGAGCCCCAGATCGAGGGAGATTATCAGTGGTCTTGTATGTCTTCCATTTCCTAATAATTGCTCCCACAGTTGATTTCTTCAAACCAAGTTGCTTACCTATTGCAGATTCAGTCTTCCCAGCCTGGTGCAGGTCTACAATTTTGTTTTTGGTGTCCTTTGACAGCTCTTTGGTCTTGGCCAAAGTGGAGTTTGGAGTGTGACTGTTTGAGGTTGTGGACAGGTGTCTTTTAAACTGATAACAAGTTCAAACAGGTGCCATTAATACAGGTAACGAGTGGAGGACAGAGGAGCCTCTTAAAGAAGAAGTTACAGGTCTGTGAGAGCCAGAAATCTTGCTTGTTTGTAGGTGACCAAATACTTATTTTCCACCATAATTTGCAAATAAATTCATAAAAAATCCTACAATGTGATTTTCTGGATTTTTTCCCCCTCAATTTGTCTGTCATAGTTGACGTGTACATATGATGAAAATTACAGGCCTCTCTCATCTTTTTAAGTGGGAGAACTTGCACAATTGGTGGCTGACTAAATACTTTTTTTCCCCACTGTAGGTCGGGGTACCTTGTAAGGATCCGACGGCGATTGGGTAATCTGCCTCTACCATCAGTCAACGTACGATCATTGGATCATAAAATGGATGAGCTCCGATCAAGATTATCCTACCAATGGGACATTAAAAACTGTAATATCTTATGTTTCACCGAGTTGTGGCTGAACAACGACATGGATAACACACAACTGGCGGGGTTTTCAGTGCATCGGCAAGATAGAACAGCTTCCTCCGGTAAGACAAGGGGTGGAGGTCTGCGTATATTTGTAAATAACAGCTGGTGCACAAAATCTAATATTAAGGAAGTCTCAAGGTTTTGCTCGCCTGAGGTAGAGTATCTCATGATAAGCTGTAGACCACATTATTTACCAAGAGAGTTTTCATCTATATTTTTTCTGTGGCTGTCAATTTACCACCACAAACCGATGCTGGCACTTAGACTGCACTCACGAGCTGTATAAGGCCATAAGCAAACAAGAAAATGCTCATCCAGAGGCGGCACTCCTAGTGGCCAGGGACTTTAATGCAGGGAAACTTAAATTGGTTATACCTAATTTCTACGAGCATGTTAAATGTGCAACCAGAGGACAAAAAAGCTCTAGACCACCTTTACTCCACACACAAAGTTGCGTACAAAGCTTTCCCTCGCCCTCCATTTGGCAAATCTGACCATAATTATATCCTCCTGATTCCTGCTTACAAGCAAAAACTAAAGCAGGAAGTACCAGTGACTCGCTCATTGCAGAAGTGGTCAGATGACGCAGATGCTGAGCTACAGGACTGTTACGCTAGCATAGACTGGAATATGTTCCGGGATTCTTCCAATGGCATTGAGGAGTACACCACATCCGCACTGAGCTAAATGGTAGAGCTGACTCTAACCCGGACGCTTATAAGAAATCCCGCTATGCCCTCTGATGAACCATCAAACAGGCAAAGCGTCAATGCAGGACTAAGATTGAATCGTACCACACCGCCTCCAATGCTCGTTGAATGTGGCAGGGCTCGCAAACTATTACGGACTACAGAGGGAAGCAAAGCCGCAAGCTGCTCAGTGACACAAGCCTACCAGACGAGTTAAATTACTTCCATGCTCGCTTCGAGGCAAGCAACACTGAAGCATGAATGAGAGCATCAGCTGTTCCGGACGACTGTGTGATCATGCTCTCCGTAGCTGATGTGAGTGAGACTTTTAAACAGGTCAATATTCACAAGGCCGCAGGGCCAGACGGATTACCAGGACGTGTATTCCGAGCACGCGCTGACCAACTGGCAAGTGTCTTCACTGACATTTTCAACCTGTCCCTGACTGAATCTGTAATACCAACATGTTTCAAGCAGACCACCATAGTCCCTGTGCCCAAGAACACTAAGATAACCTGCCTAAATGACTACCGACCAGTAGCACTCACGTCTGTAGCCATGAAGTGCTTTGAAATGCTGGTCATGGCTCACATCAACAACATTATCCCAGAAACTCTAGACCCACTCCAATTTGCATACCACCCCAACAGATCCACAGATGATGCAATCTCTATTGCACTCCACACTGCCCTTTCGCACATTGTGACGACCCTCCCACTCTGTCTGCCGTATTCTCTCTCTTTGCTCTTGTTTTGTTATTAGGATGCCGGTGGGTGGAGTTGGGAGGGTCATCAGCTACATTGGAAACACCTGAGCCCGGGTGTGTCCCAGGATAAATGGACCTCTTTTACATTCATTGGGGAGACTCTCTCCATGCAGACACCTTGGTTGATTTTTGTTGTGGTAGTTTTGTGGTTTTTGGTTGTTTGCTTTGGCACCTTTCAACACCTTGCATTATTACATTTATGCATGCAAAACACTCACTTACACTACTGATTAATGATAACACACACCATTGTTAATTATACTTAGTTTACTTTAGTTAATAAATATATATTTTGGTATTCCTTGTCTCCACGTTGTCTCCCTTTTGTTACGAACTTTGAGCCGGTTCGTGACAAGTGGGGGCTCGTCTGGGATTTTTGAACGTGTTGTATTTGGGAGAAAACGTGGAGTTAATGTTAAATTCTGTAGGGGCTTTGTTTGTATATTTTGTTAGTTTGTTTGAGTTTGATAGGCCCGGTATTGGTTGCCTTTGGTTTTTGGTTTGTGTACTGCGTTGGAGAGAGTACATTGATTAGTTTCCAGGCCCTGCCCAGCCTGGAAACTCTTGCTCTACTCGCTGTTGGGACATCGGTCTGAGGAGGTGAGTACAGTCGGCTGTGTACCTCAGTGGGAGATTTGGATAGGGTAGTGACATTTGCTACCCGGAACAATAGCCTTTTCCCCTGATAGGCTTAGTGACGTGTTATGTTTTGTAATACGTTGGGCATGGTTAAATGTTTGTTATTTTTGTGTGGTGTCTGTGGACTGAGCAGTTGTCTCGGGGACACATCCGTGGCTTGGTGGAATCTACCAGTGTGCTGGGGGGTTTATTTCCTTGCCAGCGGGCTACAGTGCGTAATTACCCACCGGGAATCCACATGAAGACTAGGGTTGAGTTATTGTAGGTTTTGGGGAAGCTCCATATCCCATCTCTCTTCTGAGGTGCTCGGTGGGATTGTCATTTCTTTTTTTGTGTCTGGTGTGCTCAGCAGAGGGGTTGAGCGAGATTATTATAATTATATATATTTTTCCTGATTATGGCGTCTAATGTCGACGTTTATTCGCTTTCCATCAGAGGAACTGTTAGAATGATGTACTAAAGAACAGCTGTTGAAGGTTGCTGAACATTACAAGGTTGAAATTAGTGATAAACATCTAAAAAATTATATTAGGTTAATATTGAAGGCCAATTTGACGGAGAGTGGTATTTTTGAAGTTACCACTGGGGCAGCCTCTTCTGAGGACTCGTCGTCTCCCCAATATGTTACAGTGGCCGCTCCATCGGTTAGTCATAGTAGTCTTCTTTTTGAACAGCAGAAATAACTGCTTCTGTTACAGCTAGAGCATGAACAAGCTAAAATGGAGCATGATCATGTAAAATATGAAAAGGAATTGGAATTTAAACAGGATATGGAGCGTGCTAAAATCAAGCTGCAACAAGAGCGACTAGAGAAGGTTAGGGAAGGAAAGCTCTCAGGGGAGAGTTTGCTCTGGGAAGGTGATCCAGAGTTACCTAGGGGGTCGTTCCTCTTTTGGTCGTGACCCAGACACATTTGATATTGTTGGGAACTTACGGTTGTTGCCTCAGTTTAATGAAAAGGACCCTGAGACATTCTTTTCGTTGTTTGAGCATGTTGCTGACGCTAGGAGTTGGCCTGATTCTGACCGCACTTTGATGTTGCAGTGTGTGCTGACTGGTAAAGTGCAGGAAGCATATTCAGCTCTTAGTGTAGCCGACAGTGTCAGTTATGATAAGGTTAAAACGGCTGTGTTACAGATTTACGAATTGGTCCCTGAGGCTTACCGCCAACGATTTAGAACTTTAAACTATCATATAGTAACCAAAAAAGAGTTAAACAAATCAAAATATATTTTATATTTGAGATTCTTCAAATAGCCACCCTTTGCCTTGATGACAGCTTTGCACACTCTTGGCATTCTCTCAACCAGCTTCATGAGGTAGTCACATGGAATGCATTTCAATTAACAGGTGTGCCTTCTTAAAAGTTAATTTGTGGAATTTCTTTCCTTCTTAATGCATTTGAGCCAATCGGTTGCGTTGTGACAAGGTAGGGGGGTATGCAAAAGATAGCCCTATTTGATAAAATACCTAGTCCAGATTATGGCAAGAACAGCTCAAATAAGCAAAAAGAAATGACAGTCCATCATTACTTTAAGACATGAAAGTATACCGAAAATGTCAAGAACTTTGAACGTTTCTTCAAGTACAGTCGCAAGAACCATCAAGCGCTATGATGAAACTGGCTCTCATGATGACCGCCACAGGAATGGAAGACCCAGAGTTACCTCTGCTGCAGAGGATAAGTTCATTAGAGTTACCAGCCTCAGAAACTGCAGCCCAAATAAATGCTTCACAGAGTTCAAGTACAGACACATCTCAACATCAACTGTTCAGAGGGGATTGTGTGAATCAGGCCTTCGTGGTCGAAGTGCTCCAAAGAAACCGCTACTAAAGGACATCAATAATAAGAAGAGACCTGCTTGGGCCAAAAAACATGAGCAATGAACATTAGAGCGGATGATCTGCACATGTGTAGTTCCCACCGTAAAGCATGGAGGAGGAGGTGTTATGGTGTGGGGGTGCTTAGCTGGTGATACCGTCAGAGATTAATTTTGAATTCAAGGCACACTTAACCAGTATGGCTACCACAGCATTCTGCAGCGATACGCCATCCCATCTGGTTTGGGCTTTGTCATGACTTGCCCTCATGAGCTGAGGATCAAAGATGCCGGCTAGGCAAAGGTTTGAACACCCCCTCTCCTGGGGGCCAGTTTTATGACCAGTCATAAATTCCTTGCAGAAACTTTCTCTTCTGTGCCATACAGTATTGGGATAGGGAATTTCCCTGTGGAACAAAGGAAGTCTTCCCGCCAAGACTCCAACATCCAAAAGTGGATAATGAAACAATATTCCTATTTCAAAAAATGCGGGAAATGGTCGGTGGGGACTTAAAGAACAATCATGTCAAATGTGTTGCTATGTTGTGATGTCATTAAAGATGGTGGAAAAATATATCTGTATCTCTGGGGGTGTACATTTCCCAGTTATGAGGTTTGTATAAAACAAATGATTAAGTATAATAATACTTTTGTGAAGATAACAATGTGATTTTAGCATTCTAGATGAGATGATTGTTTTCCATATTGATTTGTTCTCAGTCAGTGGCCACGCCCAGATGATCACAAACATGATGAAATGCCCCCTTTCTACCAGACCAGGAAGCGTGAAGCTGAAGCTACACGGCCTAAAATGGTTAGACCAGAAAGACCAGAAAACGTGAAACGTTAGTCCACACATTTGAATTGGAGAAACTCTAAAACGCTCAACTTCTACACGAGGTAAAGAAGAAGACAACACACTAGACCTTATCATCTCAGTCTGCAGCTGGCATGTATAGTCATCTAGAGAACTTTCACTAAAGACACGAGTTGGGAAGAACAATCCATCTCAGACAACCGTTGGTACATCTGAAGTACTGTATGTATTCTAACAGATCAACTGTACGAACTACAGGGTACGCTGAAGTATCCATTCTAACCACCACTACGACCAGAAACTCTACCAAGGACATTGGGATCTCTGGTGGGCAAACCAGAGTCCTACATCATCAACTCAACTATCGAAGACAGCTACACGTAAATACATGTTGCATTTCTAATCCGAATGAGTGGTTATTAGGGTTCATAAGTATTATGATTACTGTGAGCGTAGTTTCCAAAATATAACAACGATAGTTTGAATCTCTGTGTCTCCCTTCTACTCTGACCCATCCTTCTAACCAAGCAGTCGTGCTATTGTTAGTCCAGTCCACGCATGGTGGTGGCAGCATCATGCTGTGGGGATGTTTTTCATCGGCAGGGACTGGGAAACTGGTCAGAATTGAAGGGATGATGGATGGCGCTAAATACAGGGAAATTCTTGAGGGAAACCTGTTTCAGTTTTCCAGAGATTTGAGACTGGGACGGAGGTTCACCTTCCAGCAGGACAATGACCCTAAGCATACTGCTAAAGCAACACTCAAGTGGTTTAAGGGGAAACAGAGTGGGCAATGCTGTCATCAAAGCAAAGGGTGGCTATTTGAAGAATCTCAAATATAAAATATATTTTGATGTGTTTAACACTTTTTTGGTTACTACATGATTCCATATGTGTTATTTCATAGTTTTGATGTCTTCACTATTATTCTACGATGTAGAAAATAGTAAAAATTAAGAAAAAACTCTTGAATGAGTAGGTGTTCTAAAACTTTTGACCGATAGTGTGTATACTATAAGGGATCGGGGTTTGGCTGGGTCTAGACAGAGTCTGACACTCCCCCGATCTACAGAGAGGGGGAGTCATCAGACTCGATCTGTTTCACCTGAGTTCTGAGCACACCTGTCAGTAATTAGAGTTAGGATATAAGGGGTGCTCAGAAGTTCAGTCGGTGCGAAGTATTGTTCCATTGTGACTTGCTAAGCGTTTTGTTCAGAGAGAGAGAGTTTGTTATTTTGATTACCAGTGTATCAGACCTGTGCTTCGTTGTTTGACTCCCCGAATTGCTTAATCCTCTGCTTGTTTCTCCCAGTGATTACCGTACTCTGATCCTGTGCCCGTAACCTCGACTACGACTACGCCCGCTCCCTTGGTACCTCTGCCTGTCTCTGCCTTGCCCGGTTTTGACCACAGCTCGCCCGACCACAATTAAGCAATTCCCTTGTCTGTACTTTAATAATACATCGCAATTCTGCGATTGGATCTTACCACTCTGTCCGAGTATTCATTACAGAATACCTCGCCTCAACCATGGATCCAGCGGAATTACAGAGGCGATGGGAGATACAGGAGAAACGGATGGATGAACTCCTGCAGCTACTCAACGCTGGTGCGGCTGAAGGCACCACCCCGAGCACGGTCAGTCCTCGTCATGCACCTCTGATTTCTCTACTGACAAAGTACGACGGGGAACCTGGCAAATGTCAGGGGTTTCTACTCCAGACGTCCCTTTATACGTCCTATAATCGTACTATGTTTCCCGATGACCGTAGCAGGGTGGATTTCATGATTCCTCTGCTAACGGGAAGAGCACTGGATTGGGCTACTGCGCTGTGGGCAGCTGAGGTCCCCGAGTTGAATAAGGAAGTTCAGTTTAAGAAACTGTTCCGAGAGGTGTTCGACCACCCAGTATCTGGGCGTAGTGTGGGAGACCAACTATGCGAACTTCAGCAGGGCCGTCGCACTGTAGCCGACTACGCATTAGAGTTCCGTACAATAGCAGCCGGTAGCGGATGGAGCGAGACTGCTTTGCTCACCGTTTTTCGAAGAGGGCTGCGCAAAGAAGTGCAGACTGAGTTGGCTTGTCGGGGAGATATCACTGCGCTGCATGAGTTTATCAACATAGCCATCTCTATTGATAATTTGTTAGTGCAACACAAGGTATCCGCAGTCCGGGAGCCCTCGGTCACTGGTCCTAAGCAATCGACAGAGCGGAGGAGGGAATCTGAGGAGGAACCCATGCAACTGGGACGGTCACCCTTACAAAGCTCGGTGAGACAACAACGTCGGCAAGACGGACTATGCCTGTACTGTGGTCAGTCGGGTCATTTCATTCGTCAATGTCCGGTACGACCAAACCGTACCCCAGAATATCGCCTCGGAACTGCCAAACCGGTGAGTGAGACTCAAGTTTTCAACATTACATCTAAACAAATGTATGTGCCAGTTACCTTATCTGTCGGAGAGAGAGTGCGCAGGTTGGAAGGTCTTATTGATTCCGGGGCGGCTGCCAGTTTTATGGATGTGGGTCTCGCTGAGGAATTGGGAGTACAACTTATCCCAATTCAACCACCCCTGCGAGTCAACGCGCTAGACGGTGAGCCCATGGGCACTGGGTTCATTACGCACCGTACAGAGGTAATAAAGTTACAAGTGGGCTCCATGCACCATGAGAACATAATTATGTTCGTCATCTCCGCTCCACGGGAGCCGCTAGTTCTCGGCCACCCCTGGCTCGTCACCCATGATCCGGTCATCTCCTGGAAATCTGGTAATATCACTGCTTGGAATGAGGTATGTAGGGCAGAGTGCCTTAATTTACCTTGCAAAACGTCTACTGTGGAGGATGCGCAGGGTGCGGTGTCTACTGTTGTTCCAACAGAATACCAGGATTACGCGCAGGTGTTCTCCAAGGAGAGGGCTACCGTGTTACCACCTCATCGGGCCTGGGACTGCGCAATTGATCTGCTATCCGGGGCTACACCTCCTCGCGGAAGAATCTATCCTTTGTCACAGACGGAACGAGAATCTATGAGCAAGTATATTGATGAGGCGCTACAGCAAAGGGCCATTCGCCCATCTACGTCTCCCGCCGCATCCAGTTTTTTCTTCGTTAAGAAAAAGGATGGCGGACTGCGTCCTTGTATAGACTATCGAGGTTTGAACGATATTACCATTAAAAATCGTTACCCTCTTCCTTTGATTCCGGCAGCCCTCGAGCAGGTGGGGCAGGCCTCAATCTACAGTAAACTGGACCTCAGGAGTGCGTATAATCTGGTGCGCATTAGAGAAGGGGATGAATGGAAGACCGCCTTCATCACACATCGAGGGCATTATGAATATTGTGTCATGCCCTATGGACTTACCAACGCGCCCTCAGTGTTTCAGGCGTTCATGAATGACATTTTCAGGGACTTGATTGATCGCTTTGTTATAGTGTACATTGATGATATTCTAATCTACTCTAACTCTCTGAGTGAACATGTGTCCCATGTACGACAGGTTCTGGACCGACTCCGACAACACTCTCTGTTCGTGAAGGCAGAAAATAGTGAATTCCATGTCACTACGATTTCCTTCCTTGGGGCCATACTCACTCCCGAAGGGGTAAAACTGGATGAATCCAAGGTGCAAGCGGTACGAGACTGGCCTCAACCCCAGACGGTGAAAGAGCTCCAGAGATTCTTAGGGTTTGCCAATTACTATAGACGGTTCGTGCGTAATTTCAGCACAACCGCAGCTCCCCTGTTGGCGATGACCAGCTACAAGGGTCGCGGTCTGAACTGGATGGAGGGGGCAGTGCGTGCTTTTGAGACTTTGAAACAACGCTTTACCACCGTTCCCATTTTATGTCAGCCGGATCCTACCTTGCCGTTTATCGTGGAGGTGGACGCCTCTGAGGTTGGAGTTGGAGCCGTGCTATCCCAGCGCCAAGGTGAGCCGCCTAAATCACGACCCTGTGCTTTCTTTTCTAAGAAACTGAATTCGGCCGAGCAGAGCTACGACGTGGGAAATCATGAATTACTGGCGGTGAAATTAGCACTGGAGGAGTGGAGACATTGGCTGGAGGGAGCAGATCATCCTTTCCAAGTGCTCACGGACCACCGCAACCTGGAGTATCTTCACAGTGCTAAACGACTGAACTCCCGACAGGCAAGGTGGTCTCTATTCTTCAACCGTTTCCGATTCACGGTCTCTTATATCCCCGGGTCCAAGAATGGCAAGGCGGACGCGCTTTCCCGACGGTTCGAGCGAGCGGAAAGACCCGTGGAACCAGAACCTATCCTCCCCATGAGTTGCCGTGCTGGTCCTGTGAGGTGGGCTATCGATGACACTATTCAGGAGAGCCTACAAGCGGAACCAGCCCCTCCAGAAACCCCGGTGTCAAAGGTGTTTGTACCAGCTCTGCTTCGACCTCAACTGTTGGAATGGTGCCCCACGTCGCTGGGATCTGGTCATCCCGGAATCACTCGAACTACACGACTCATCAGCCGAAAATACTGGTGGGATTCCCTAACAGATGACGTCAGAGAGTATGTCTTATCCTGTCCAGTATGTGCTCAATCCAAGGCGCCTCGTGCACTACCGGAGGGTAAGCTGATGCCATTGCCAACTACTCAACGACCCTGGTCGCACATTGCAATGGACTTTGTTACAGATCTACCAGAATCAGAGGGCCATACTGTAATTTTCGTGGTCATCGACCGATTCTCCAAGATGTGCCGGTTAGTACCCATGACCCGTTTGCCTAACGCCACTCAGATGGCTGAGACTGTGTTTAACCAGGTGTTCCGGCAGTTTGGAGTTCCGGAGGATATTGTGTCAGACCGAGGACCCCAGTTTGTATCCCGGGTATGGAAAGCCTTCTGCGAACGCTTGGGCATCTCGGTGAGCCTAACCTCCGGATATCATCCCCAGGCCAATGGGCAGACAGAACGGCTCAACCAAGAAATTGGGAAATATCTATGGCAACAATGTTCGCGGCAGCCGCAAGAGTGGAGCCGATTCCTTCCTTGGGTAGAGTATGCTCAGAACTCCCTCATTCACACCTCCCTACGTCTAACGCCCTTCCAGTGTGTTCTAGGGTATCAACCACCCCTGTTCCCGTGGGATACCGAACCAGGGATGGTACCGGCTGTAGACGAGTAGTTCCGTCGGAGTGCGCAGGTCTGGGAGACGGCCCATCAACATCTCAGTCAGGCCTCACAACAGCAAAAGACCTACGCCGAACGACGCCGGAGACCTACTCCCACTTATCAACCCGGGCAACGAGTGTGGCTGTCTACCCGGGACCTGCGGCTCCGACGGAGCTGCAAGAAGCTCCAACCCAGGTACATCGGGCCTTTCAAGGTACTGAGACGTATTAACCCTGTCACCTACCGTCTGTTACTCCCTCGACACTACAGGATAACCCCTACGTTCCACGTCTCTCTGTTAAAACCTGTCCACTATAGCCCGATGTACCCCCCAATCGCTCAACAACCTACTACACCACCTTTGGAGGATGAACAGGACACCACCTATACAGTCCACGAGATACTGGATTCAAGACGGAGACGAGGGGGCATCGAATATCTCGTGGACTGGGAGGGATATGGACCTGAGGAACGGTCCTGGATCCCTGCTAAAGACATACTGGATTCCGCTCTCAAGGCCACTTTCCACGCTGAACACCCAGATCATCCAGGACCCCGACCCAGAGGAA
Source organism: Coregonus clupeaformis (assembly GCF_020615455.1). Classification (NCBI taxonomy): domain Eukaryota; kingdom Metazoa; phylum Chordata; class Actinopteri; order Salmoniformes; family Salmonidae; genus Coregonus; species Coregonus clupeaformis. The sequence continues at coordinate 49,286,776 of NC_059210.1, read as the reverse complement.
GACCACCCGGTAGAGGGGAAGAAGGCCGTCAGGAGCCGGCCATGGGGAGGGGGATACTATAAGGGATCGGGGTTTGGCTGGGTCTAGACAGAGTCTGACACTCCCCCGATCTACAGAGAGGGGGAGTCATCAGACTCGATCTGTTTCACCTGAGTTCTGAGCACACCTGTCAGTAATTAGAGTTAGGATATAAGGGGTGCTCAGAAGTTCAGTCGGTGCGAGGTATTGTTCCATTGTGACTTGCTAAGCGTTTTGTTCAGAGAGAGAGAGAGTTTGTTATTTTGATTACCAGTGTATCAGACCTGTGCTTCGTTGTTTGACTCCCCGAATTGCTTAATCCTCTGCTTGTTTCTCCAAGTGATTACCGTACTCTGATCCTGTGCCCGTACCCTCGACTACGACTACGCCCGCTCCCTTGTTACCTCTGCCTGTCTCTGCCTTGCCCGGTTTTGACCACAGCTCGCCCGACCACGATTAAGCAATTCCCTTGTCTGTACTTTAATAATACATCGCAATTCTGCGATTGGATCTTACCACTCTGTCCGAGTATTCATTACATATACATACATACATTCAGTGGATAGTTTATAAGGTACACCCATATACTACTGGGTTGGACCCCCCTTTGCCTCCAGATAAACCTGAATTCTTAGGGGCATGGAAACATTGCTCAATTGGCATCAAGGGACCTAATGTGTTCCAGGAAAATATTCCCCACACCATTACACCACCGCTAACCAGCCTGTACCATTGACAGCGTCAGGATGGGGCCATGGACTCATGCTGCTTTCGCCAAATCTTGACTCTGCCATCAGCATGATACAACAGGAACTGGTATTCGTCAAACCAGGCGATGTTATTCCACTCCTCAATTGTCCTGTGTTGGTTATCGCGTGTCCACTGGAGCCGCTTCTTCTTGTTTTTAGCTGATAGAAGTGGAACCTTGTGTGGTCTTCCACTGCAATACCCCATCTGTGACAAGGACCAATGAGTTATGTGTTCTGAGACAGAGCTCCAGAGTTCCTCTGTGGAGATGGGAGAACCTTCTAGAAGAACAACCATCTCTGCAGCACTCCACCAATCAGACCTTTATGCTAGAGTGGAAGCCACTCCTCAGTAAAAGGCACATAACAGCACACTTGGAGTTTGCCAAAAGGCAACTAAAGGACTCTCAGAGACAAGAAAGAAGATTATCTTGTCTGATGAAACCAAGTTTAAACTCTTTGGCCTGAATGCCAAGCGTCACATCTGGAGGAAACCTGGCACCATCATTACGGTGAAGTGGGGATATTTTTCAGCGGCAGGGACTGGGAGACTAGTCAGGTTGAGGGAAAGATGAACGGACTAAAGTACAGAGAGATACAGTGGCTTGCGAAATTATTCACCCCCCTTGGCATTTTTCCTATTTTGTTGCCTAACAACCTGGAATTAAAATGGATTTTGGGGGGGTTTGTATCATTTGATTTACACAACATGCCTACCACTTTGAAGATGCAAAATATTTTTTTATTGTGAAAGAAACAAGAAATAAGATTTAAAAAACTGAAAACTTGAGCGTACATAAGCCATCATTTGCAGCAATTACAGCTGCAAATCTCTTGGTATGTCTCTAAAAGCTTGGCACATCTAGCCACTGGGATTTTTGCCCATTCTTCAAGGCGAAACTGCTCCTGCTCCTTCAAGTTGGATGGGTTCCGCTGGTGTACAGCAATCTTTAAGTCATACCTCAGATTCTCAGGTGTTGGGTTTGCGTCAGACATAGCGTTTTTCTTGATGGCCAAAAAGCTCAATTTTAGTCTAATCTGACCAGAGTACATTCTTCCATATGTTTGGGGATTCTCCCACATGCCTTTTGGTGAACACCAAACATGTTTGCTTATTTTTTTCTTTAAGCAATGGCTTTTTTCTGGCCACTCTTCCGTAAAGCCCAGCTCTGTGGCATGTACGGCTTAAAGTGGACCTATGGACAGATACTCCAATCTCCGCTGTGGACCTGAATACTTTCCGAATACACTTTATATAAGAATATCTGTGTGAGCACTCGGGCAGGTAGATGTGTGTGTCATGAGGTAGGCCTGTCGCAAATGCTGAGTACTTCAATGCCCTTTGAAGGCCATCTGAAGGGAAGGTAGAATGCCTACAATGAACCTTGCATACAAAACCAGTACTATTCAGATACAAATGTCAGCCATGTATAGGGCTGTTGCGGTGACTGTGTTACCTCCACACCAGCGGTCACGAGTCATGAAGGCAGTCAAATTCCACATGAACGTTTAGCCACGGTAATTAGGCTTTTCCAAGCTCTGATGCTGCTGATGGTCTTTAGTAGCCGGCCAAACTTCCTAACTGCCTAGTACTCAGCACTCTATTGTCCCTCTAATCACTCTGACATCAATGCAAATGTATTCGAAAATCTAATCAAACACTTCATGAGAGCCCATGAGATCATGTTGCGCAACATTTCAATAGGCTATGCAATTGCGTGAGAAAACAGAGTGATGGCCTCTACTAAAAAGAGGTGGATCAGCTTGCTACAGACTAGGCCTACTATATTAATTTCTCAAATTTCCTAAAATATAAGCACATTGCTTATATTTAGAACAGGAGTATAGCCTACCTGGCTGGCATGAAAATAAACCACGGGGAAAAGCGTCCTCCATTCGCTATTTAAGTGCATAGATGACATGTATTTTTTCCCGCTGCCCCTGTTTCGATACAGGTGCATGATAATGGTCCCTTCTAAATCAAAACAAATTTCATACATATATGACTTAGTATATGTAAAGACAAGATTAAATCAAGAATAGTCTGATGGGTGACAATATTATCCTATCACTTGTGAATGATATATTTCCACATGTGAATGATTCGCAGCATAAGAAACAATGCTTTTTTTTGGCGACTTTTTAGAATCATAGTCGCAAACCTCCTGTAGCCTAGCCCATGGACCTAAATGCATGAAACTATATGTTTTAATAAGGTTTGCATCACAACTAAAGTGGCCAAATAACTGCTACATTAATCCGCTTTACAAGGGTTGTAGAGTTTAACTGGCATACATAAGCAGCGCGTGAGTTTCAAGTTTGGGGAAGATAATCTTCACTATAGAAATTCACCATTATAATAAAAGTATTACATGCCTAATTGCATTTGAGGTCACTTTTGATAATGGTGTTTTCCGCTAATGTAACATTAGCGCTTATAGACTACTACCATGTGCGCATTGCTGTGCTTATAATGTAAAGAAATAGCCTAATAGTTTAGCAACATTTTAAGCTAAACATTCTGATCTGTTGCATCAGCCACATTGCATAAAACGTTTTTTTTTTATGCTAGTGGTTGTATTAATTTGGGATCTATTGCATCCCACAACTGTCCCAGACTATGTTTGGAATATCTATTTCTCGCACAGAATAGAATAGGTTGAGTTTTGTACTATGGGGGATAGTAGATTGACAGGTTAGTGCTTTTGCTGTTCGTTATGCCTAGTCATCTTGTTGGCTGACGAAAGTAAATGTGGACAGTTCTTCCAATATCTTCAATATGCACCTCGGAAATGGATAAGGACGTGCGCAGTTGATTCCCTGATGTGTCTGTCTTCGCTTGCAGCCTGTGAGAAAGACCCGATCACGTGATGGAGCACGCAGCACTCAGTGAGATGGGCACAACATCCACTGGCCGCAAAAGGCATGGATTTTTTTAGGGTGCATTACGGCCACACAAAGGGGATGCCGCTGTGAAATTGTAGGCATTATCAAGTGCTTGTCAAATTGTGAATGAGTGACTGATGTAGTGTGTACAGCCTGCACAAAAAACCAAGCAGAGCTCATGCCCTTCAAGCTACTTTTTTCAAATCATCATTAGTCTGTATTATTCATGCTATAAAATAATGCCACAAAATTCTAATCAAATCTTGTCTGCTAAATTAACTAGTGTAGCCCACAGCAATTTGGCATAGCCAGATCAGGACCTAACTAAAGGAGAACTCAGAGTATGCTATTCTGTTCTTCTGAAATAGACCACATTTTCTTCATATCATGCTTCTTTAGACCTGTCTAAAATAAATAATGGATTTATTACATGGATTTATTAGACTTTTTTAAATGTAGATGTTCCAAAGGTCAGCATCAGTGGCTTGTAGGCTATGTGTGGAAGCCAGGAGATGCTAAATGTGTTTATCTTAATTAACGTTCAATTACCATGAGACCGACAGTTATTTGCTTGACAATCACTGGCTGACGAAATGTAGTTACTGCCACAGCCCTAGCCATGTAGTTTTTGTGTCTATGTCTTTGAGTTGATATATGGGCAACAGATGTGTTGCTGTTAATGTTGCTCTATCCTGAACTCACAGAGGTGTGATTATGTACCCCGATCATGTTTCACTAACCAGGTTTCCATCCAACCTTTTGTACATGTCAGATAATAAATGTCACGACAGGCCTGAAGGAAACAGCAAATGTATTGTTAAACTTTCCAAATGTCGACAAAACAAAATACACTAGACCCTTTTTTGTGTCGTTAAAATAAATTATGAAAGAAATGACGGTGGAAACACCTTTACACTTGACTAATTGACTTCAGTACATTTTAGAATGTTTATAACTATATAAGTGGCATATCAGTAGTGATTAACGTGCTATGGGTTAGATGGAATGATGTAGATGTATTTGAGGCCGGAGGCAAAGTACATAGGGGGCCTGTGTCTGAGACAGAATGTTTCCATAAGGGTGTTAGTTGCAGATTCTGGCAGGACTGATATCAGTGGAGTTCCAAAAACCAAGGCGTTAACGTTACAGGGAATTGGGAAAGCGGAATTGAATATGAATGGGGAATAGATTTGTGAGGCTCATAAATTAGGGAAGTGGGTAATAGTCTCTGGGGAATGATACCACTCCTCTGTGTATAGTGATACAGGGGATAGCTCGTAGGAGAGGAAGGACAGCTAACTGTGCATAATATAGAGACTACTATGAAGTCAAGTTGAACGTCACACATACCCAGATCATGGTGGGAGTAGCAGAGGTAGTGTTGTCATTTCAGACACTATTGTCAACTTTCAGTGAGGGGTTAATCGAAGAAGGTACAACACTTGAAAGAATAGCTACAGATCCCTGTATACAGGAGGCCATCTCACCGGAAGGGAAGTTCGCTGTAATAATATCATCACATCTCCTGCAGAATGAGATTAAGAAACATGTGGCTCAGAGTTTTTTATGGTTGGATACTCTTCCAACGCCACTAATCTCTCCCCCATTCCTAACCGCCAGCATTGGGACAGAGTGACGGTAACAGGAAAGTGTCAGAAGGTTGCTGCTTATCAACCATTGGGACCCAAAGTTTACACTGTAACGAGGGTGTTAACAAAAGGGTGGGGTGTAGATCGGCCTTGGGAGACAGGTAGGGAGTATCTGAAAGATTCAGTACTAGGCCTATCAGTGAACCACAAAGGCAATAGGAGATCAAAAGCAGGAGAAAAATTCCATGCAATAGCTATTCTCATGGCAGTCGCTGTAGGGACAGTAACTGAAGGAGCAGTAGTAGTGGTGAAGGATGCTATAGTAACAGCATGGAACTGGACTACGGCGCAAATGAGGGGTATCTTGAAGTATGCAAAATAGGCAGTGTTAGTGGTAGCAGGGGTTACCTTGTTAGCATTGCTGGGATATCACATTCTGAAGGCGTTGATGTTGAAACGTGTAAACAGTGCTGATTTGCCTCAAGATGAGGTAAAGTTGATTAAGGCCATCTCACTTGTATATCGGGTGGCCATGGAGGAAGAAGGAGGAGATGGTGGCCGAAGTGAGGATGATATGGCGTGGGAACACCTTTTGTAACCTGTAGCCTAACGGGGAAGACTGGTTGAAAGCATGAGGAGGTTTTTTAGGGCCTTCATTTTTGTTGACCCCAGCAGAACAGTATCCCGGAGGTATAGAGTCAGGCTGAGTGAGAGTGGGAATCGTCATGTAATTATAATTTTTTGCATATATGATTATGCATAGCTTATCGCATTATTAATATTTGTTATGTTTTGTGTTTTCTTTTGCTTTTCAAGTCTTGTGCTAGAACTTATTGATTACTTTACATGTATAATACATGTATATGTTGGGGTCAATGGAGGGTGGATAAGAACTAGGTATATGAAAAGTTACTGAATGAGAATGGAGGGAGACAGGAAGTTTACATTCTGTCGAGCATGTTATTGTTAAATCTCATGGATCCTATGGATGGAGGTAAAGGGCAACAGTCTGGTTTCAGTCACTGATAAAGTAGGACAGTCGTGGATTAGGGAGGAGTGAGGAATCCGGCCCAAGGTCAGGTCAGATGAAGTGAGAAGGAACAGTCCTATCTCACACATATATATTTCCACGCCCAGAATGGTTTAGCAGGTGGCGGGTCCATTGCTACACCAGTGAGATGAACCGATTGAGTTCCTGACTAGCAACAGAGATGTGTTGACTATCTAGATATGCAAGGAGGTGACTCCTCCTAGTAGGAGGGTATACATATATGTGCTTGTGTAAACATGTCTTTGTCTTTGCAGCTGTTTGACCCAGTGGGGGAATAAACTTGGTTGGAGCTTTTTCCTAGTCGTCTGTTTGTCAGAACCTAACACACTCTTTTGTCCATAATAATCTCATCATGTAATTTAGTAGGCTATACCCACACTCTATCTGTGAGCTGTTGGCTAGAGTGCACAAGCCAAGACCAGAGTGGGCACATTTGCTATATAATGCAACATTTTTTGTGACAAAACCATCAGTAGTGTTGAAAATGTGATAGAAAAATTGTCTATTGTATTTTTTATTCGGTACATTGGGAATTTAACCGCAAAAGTAATTTATATGTGTGCTACATCATCACACACAGCCTTTTATCCACAACAAGTCAATCTTATGGAAACACATCTCTGGTGGGAAAATGCGGAGAATTGTTTTCATGCAGATTTTAGAATATTTGCATGTAAATCTGTCACCAATTGGATGGAAACCTAGTTTATCTAACAAAATAAATGATGCGATTCACACATGACAACCATCACAAATCCCAGAGCCCTATACTACGAATGTTAGGGAGGTAACTTTGGTCAGCTCTGAGTTCAACTTTGGATAACCGGTACCACAAAAGTGGTTCAACATTTAGGCAGGTACATTTCTATGGCAACCAATTCTTCAGATCTAACCTGCTCCGGGGCAGGCTAACTCAGGGCTAACTACATTTATCTTGAATGAAGTGTCTGAGCCATTGAGGACCAATAAAATCAGATTCCCTCCCACTTGCAAAGATTGCATCATCGCTCACTTAATTTAAGGAAGACAACTGATTAAATATTTCATTAATTAAATGTGTTTTTGTGTGTTAAGAAATAGTAATGTAAAAATACCTGTCACATTAAATATTTAGTAATGACAAATCCATTTTAAACGTTACGGATAGTACAACTTTTGTATGACTTAATACAATTATTGTATCAATAGGAATGGGAAAAAAGGTGCTTGTGCATTGATAAGCACACCAAATAATAAAATAAAGAAGGCACTTCTAAAAGTCTATTTCGCACGATAGCCTGCTGAATTTACAAGGTAACTTTCCTTTCATTTAGATTTCCGGTAAATGAAAATGTGTCACTGACTTGCCCATGGATTGATGTTTCAGCATTGTCTCAATGAAGAGTTTGGCGTTTGAATAGCCACGTGCGACATACACGCACACGTTACAAGCCTGCTAGAGTTAGCGGCAGGCGGCCGAGCAATATCCACCGTCGTGGTACGGATGAAGCCTGAGCTTGAAGTGGAAGAGTCCTGAAGCTGGCTAGCTTTAGAAAACCCTGAGTAGATCTAGCTTGCTTCATATTATACCCCTCAGGTATTTCTACTCACCACTGTTCCAATCCTCAATTGTCACGGCAGAGTTGGTAAATCCAAATTGGGCTACTGATTCCTTTGTGATATATCTTCTCTTAGCCAAGCACCTAGGTGTAAAAAAAATAAAACATAAATCAATCTCCGTTGATCCCTTGGCCCACATGTATTTCATTTAAAGACTGACAGAAATATAAAACATGCATTGCATGATAAGTCAGCCGAATCTCACAAAGTTGTTATACATTTACATTTTTGCTTTGTTTGATCCTTTTCGAACCTATGGTTATGGTTTTCAGTTAAAGGTTATTTAAGAGCTATATTCCCTCTAACCTTAATATAAAACTAACCATCTAGGCCCACCTTCTCTCATCTCTTCATGTTCCAAGGGGCCTCTTTCAGCCTCTCTCCCTTTGTTGCTATCAATGATTTGATCAATGCCTCATACATATTTGAACCTTCTTAAGACTGTTTAATATGTATTGATCCTCTCATGCAGTTAGGAAATCTACCTTCAGCTCCCTCATTTCATTGTTCTATCCCACCAGCACTCTGTGCAGTCTATTACCAGCTCAATAAAGCCTTTTGTCAGTGAGGCTCATTGATGCAGATTATGATAAAGACATAATAAAGATAAAGACGTTGGTGGAACGAAAGCCCAATGCATGGATAATGCTCTCTATATAGGGTGTAATTATAGCACATGGAAGAAATCTGACATAGGAATGAAAATAAAATGGGCTAATCTGCAGATCCATTATGAATCGTAAGTAAGAGCAATTCTACGAACTGGTCCAAAAGCGCTGTTATTTCATCATGTTGGAGGAGGTAGCGTTCATAATGGTATTCATTCATCACATTTGATCATGTATTTCAGGTCTTAGAGGGATCTCTGATGCCTTATTCAGTGGCTATAATTGTAGTCTTTCCACCATTCAGACTGATAGACGTGGATAATATTATACACTGGTGGATCACACAGTCTGGTTTTGGAGGGGTTTGCACATTAACTAAACTACACTCACTAAAAGCAGTTAGCCTGCACCATTTTAAGGGACGACATGGCGTTTAAATCACTAGCTACAGTAGGAGTTCTGCACTAGCTTCAGAAGGAGTTCTGGTAAGCAAATTGTAAGACATTGCATGTAGGCTACTGTTTTAGTGCGGAATCCATAAAAAACACATCAACAAATATCTGTTTGTCAACCTTGAGTGTGTGCACTTGACCGTCAAAGGATGACACACCAGATCCATCAGCAGGGTTGGGGAGTAACTGATTACATGTAATCAGTTGCATGTAATCTGATTACAAAAAAACGTCAGTTACGTTACCACCCAAAAAATTGTAATCGGATTACAGATACCTTTGGAAAACTAGATGATTACTTCTAAATTCAGAAAGGATGTTCACGAAAAAAAATACGACACCTTTCTGTTTTCTCAATGACATTCAATTCAGCATTGAAAAAAGCCATGAGTTCAAGTTTGTTCCACCTGAGCAAGTCTGACCACAAGTCAGAGACTACTATGATGACACATCAAATGCGTTTGATGGATCATTTTTGTCTCCTTCTAATGCCTCTTAAAGGAAAAGTAATACAAACGTAACTGAAAGTAATCAAATTATGTCACTGAGTTTGGGTAATGCAAAAGTTACATTATTGATTACAATTTTGGACAGGTAACTAGTAACTGTAATGGATTAATATTTAAAGCAACCTACCCAACCTATCCACATTAACACTAAACTGCAGGAACCAGATCAGTATGTATTCCTCCCTCTGATTGAAATAACATTGACCTGGGGGCTCGCTGTGGTGTCATTAAAGCCAGATGTAATCCAGCCATTGATGGTTTCATAGTTGGTGTGGCTGGAAACGGCCGGTTAAGGGGACATTTGATGAGATGCAGTGGAGACTATTGACGGCCCAGGCCTCTGAAACCAGTGAATCGATTTTTTTTCATACGATTACCAGGCCCCGCTTGCCAACCTGCCATCACTATTACAGCTGTACAGCCTTTTGAACCAGCCTGGAATATAAATGAACATGCCCGCTGCAGAGCTAAGTGTTCTGGTGTACCTTGAATAGATCAGCCTGTACAGGAATGCATAGAATGAACACATACATGTCAGCAACTGGGCTCGCACACAGTAAATAGGCCTTCATACACTCAGACACATGCACCCAAATGGACGCAAGTACATACAGACTCCCTAATTGCAAATGTGTTTGCCAAATGATGAGATAGTGAAAAGCAGAAAGCCAGGCCTTTCAGTTTGACATATGTTTTATTATCATTGCATTATGCAACCATTTCTAAATGTCATGTAAATGCTTCAATGAATTTCAATTTACCATCAAGCCAATAAGCCCCCAATTTATATTTTGAGCTGATAAAGTGAAATGGAGGGATGAGAGAGATATGGAGAAGGGGGTGGAGGGGGTGGGGGGGGGACAGAAGTCCCTGCCGGCGAGCTGTATCATCCATGGTGAATACAGAACGGTGCTGGCAGGGAGAGAAAAGTCATTTGTCAGTCTTTAGTCCGTCAAGTGTCCCAGTGTAATTAATAGAGAAGCAGCAGCATTGTGTTTAGCCTAGCAGAACAAGTACAAGATACCAAGCCTGGTGTCACGAACGTTGAGAGACGGGTCGGACCAAGGTGCAGCGTGAAAAGCGTACATGTTTATTAACTAAATAAACATTCAACAAAACAAGAAACAACGTAACGTGAAGTCCAAAGGGCTATACACATACCAGCCTAACAGGAACACGATCCCACAATACACAGTAGGCAATGGGCTACCTAAGTATGATCCCCAATCAGAGACAACGAGCGACAGCTGCCTCTGATTGGGAATCATACCCGGCCAGACATAGGAATAGAAAAACTAGAACGTAAACATAGAATCTGTAACATAGATTTCCACACCCTGACTCAACAAACTAGAGTTCTATAGGTCAGGGCGTGACAACAGCATATTTCCAAACTGAGTATTTCCTCTCCTCGTCAGTGAATTTATGCAATCGACTCTGATAAAATTAATTTTGGCTCAATAAAACATGCCACTATTCACTACAGCCAGGATGCGTTACCAGGAAGTGGTCTATTTGCATAACAATCAAGATGGCAGAGGAGCCTCTCATCGACACAGACGCATATGTACCATTAATCTAGTTCACCTCACCAAGCAGCTAACTAGCCTTAGTCAGAGTGAGATATGGGGAAAGACAGAGAGGAGAGGAAGGGGGCTAGGGGCCAAATAATTTATGGCGAATGGAGAAATAATTGAAGAAGCACTCATCCAGAGACAAGGTTTTGAAGAAGTCAGATTGTGCAGAAACCTTTCCAACACTTTTTTTTCTCTTACTGTAACTGATTTTTAGGTGGTGGCAGCCTTTACAACCCACTATGTCTCCGCAGAGCCAGTAGACACTGCCATTGAAGCTCAGCCAGCTGGACAATGTAGCAGCCATGCTACCTGGCTGTCCATCTCTCTGCCATCTCATCTCCAACACATAATGAATGCACTGAGATTCATTTCAACAACATCAGTTATTGAGGTAACAATTAATTCCAATTAAAATAGACAAAACATTTTTGAGTGTGATAATTTGCGAAATAATCCTTTTGTCGAGCAGAATTGGACATGTTTCGCAGACAATGGAGACAGAAAGCAATTAATGGATAGCCCGATTCAAGAATGCTACAATGGCTGTAAAGTGGTTGGGATTTATCTTTAAGATGAATCCATTCTTTGTCTTTAATTTTACTGGGATGTGAGCCAATCGTAGCAGGTGGACACAGGACATTTTCTGAATTTGAAAGACTGTGTGTCAGGGCCATGGTAGGCTATGGTTGAATGATCATTGATTATCAAACTTGAGTGGTCAAATAGTTCATTGAGTGTCACCATTTTGTCACACACTAAATCTGTCAATTGATGATTGGGCACTTTGATCAATGTTTCTCTTTTAATGATCTAAATCTATTTTGTGTCATTCTTATGATTCTGAGTTCCATTTCAACCTGTCACGGTTCAGACAGACGACAAGAGGACCACAATTGCGTCACACCAGAAAGTTTATTTAAACTTAAGGGGAAAGGGATGTAGGGAGTGAGTGAAGGCTCCAGGGGTTATCCCGTCCGATGTGCTGGGTCTGTGCCTCCCCCCAGTGGCAGCGATGCGTCCGATGACGCCGGTGGTTGGTGGTCCAGAAGTCCTGGGGGGGGGAGGAAACACAGACACAACGGGGCGGATGAAAACAGGCAGAAGTACAGTTCAAGGGAAATCCAAATACGTTGTAGCAAGGCAGAAGGCTGGTCAGAGTTACCGGGGTCGAAGAGTAGTCAGGAGTCGTAATGGCAGAAAGCAGGTCTGGTTTTCCTGGGGCAGAAGAGTATCCAGGAATCAGGCAGGTCCGGGGTCACAAAACAGGGGTGAGCCAGAAGCGCGAGCACACAGGTTCCGGGTGTGAGCTTTGCAGACGATCTGACAAAGGAGAGCTGAAAGACAGGGCTATAAATACTGGGAGAGGTTAGTGGGTAATGCAGCGCAGCTGGCAGAGTAATTAGAGCCGAGCAGAGCAGGGACAGGTGGAGCTAGTTAGGCTGAGTAGAGAGAGTGGTGAGCAGAGTGGAAGAAAATTAAGGTGGTAACCCGGTGGAGTGAGAGGCTCATGACAGAACCCCCCCAAGGGACGGCCCCAGAAGTCCCAAGAGCAACACCACGCCGGGCGGGAGGAGGGAGCCGGAGGAGGGCTAGAACTCCTCCGAACGGTCCGAGTGAACGTCCTCATCCTCGGAGGAAGCCGGAGGGCCGTGGTCGGGAGATGGGACAGGTCCCGAGACCGGATCAGGCACAGGACAGGAAGCCGAGCGGGCAGGACGGTTAGAGACCCCTCTGGGGCGGCCCCTACGGATTGCAGGTTGATCAGGATGCCGTTGGTGGAAAGCGGTGATGAGAGTCCTATCCACAATCCGACTAGCTGGCACCCAGGTCCTTTCCTCAGGTCCATAGCCCTCCCAGTCAATGAGGTACTGGAGACCCCTACCCCTCCGTCTGGACCGAAGCAGGCGGCGGACGGTGTAAACCAGACCACCATCGACGAGCCGTGGAGGAGGAGGACAAGGCGCAGCAGGGACCAGCGGACTCCTGGGCACAGGCAGGGGCTGCAGCAATCCGGCTGGGGGCTGGCAGGACGACTTGTGTTGGTTGCAGATGGGGCAGGCTTGGACGAACTCCCGTACATCCTTCCTCAGAGAGGGCCACCAGAACCTCTGGGCGAGCAGGTTGTAAGTGCGGGTGGAGCCAGGGTGACAAGCTAGGCGGGAGTCATGTCCCCACTGAACGACCTGGGACCTCAGGTCTTCGGGGACAAAAAGGCGGTCAGCTGGGCAAGTGCTGGGACCTGGCTGGTTACGGAGAGCCTCCAGCACCTGTTCCTCAACAGCCCAGGTCAGAGCTGCAACGATGCAGGGACTTGGCAGAATCGACACAGGGTCCTTGGAGGGGTCAGGAGCGGAGTTAGTAGGTACTGGCCGAGGGGGTAGTGCGGCGGCAAGCAGGCAGGTTCGGTGGCAGTCCTCTCCCCACTCCCTGATCACCCCGGTCACCCAGTCGAGCTGAGGGTTGTGCCGGGCGGAGCCATGGGTAACCCAGGATGAGGGGTTGGCCTGGAGAGGGGAGCAGGTGAAACTGGATAGTTTCTTGATGGTTTCCCGGACAGACCCATCGAGACCGGGGCCGTGACATGAGTGACCGATCCGAGTAAGTGTCCGTCCAGTGCCCGGGCAGGAATAGGAGGTGTCAAACGGAGGTTCTCCAGTCCCAGTTGGCGTGCCAGCTTGATGTCCATTATGTTGGCTTCGGCGCCAGAATCCACCAGAGCAGCCAGGGTGTGAGTTGAGTCAGGGAGGCGGAGGTGAACTTGCAGCAGGGGTTTGCGGTCGGAGGACTGGATGGTCATTGAACTCAACCGGACTCCCCTATGCCCGGTGAGCTTCGGCCCTTTAAAGGGCAGGTTACCACACGATGTCCATCACCTCCACAATAGAGGCAGAGGTTTGAGGTGAAGCGTCGCTGGCGCTCTGCAGGAGTGAGAGAGGCTCGCCCAATCTCCATAGGCTCAGACTGATCAAGCTGAACTGGGTGAGTGGCAGTAGATGACAGGAGCCCAGTCGGATCTCTCCGAATGCCGGTAGTAGGTGGACCTTGGCGCCCCCTCTCACGACGACGGGTCTGTATCCTTCTGTCGATCCTGACAGTCAGTGCGATGGCTTCATCAAGAGTGGAAGGCAGTTCATGGGAGACCAACTCGTCCTTGATATAGTCAGCCAAACTATGGAAGAACGCGTCCACCAACGATGGTGTGTTCCAAGAACTTCGTCTAGCCAGGGTTCGGAAGTCGATGGAATGGTCTGCGACTGTACGTCTGCCTTGTCGAATACTGAACAGTTCACGAGACGCCTCTGCGGTTGGTGAATCCAGGTCAAACACCTTCAGCATCTCCTCGGCAAACCGGTCGAAGGTTGCACATGCGGGGGTTTGACGTTCGAACTCTGCTGTTCCCCAGAGTCGAGCTCGGCCCGTCAGGTGAGTGATGGCATACCCAACTCTAGCCCCTCCGTGGCGAAGGTCCTTGGCTGCAAGGAGAACTGAAGTCGGCAGCTAGTCAGGAATGGCCGGACCTGGGTTGAATCGCCGTTGAACCGCTCGGGGTTTCCAATCTTGGGTTCCCGAGCAGCGGCTGCAATGACCGGGGCAGGTAACTCGGGGGCAGGGCTGGTGGGCAGACTGGCTGGGGTCAGGTTGGTGAGGAGTTGAATGATCATGGCGAGTTGTTGTTGCTGCTGCTGGGACTGCTGCTGGTGCTGCTGGAACTGCTGATGCTGTTGGTGGCCGACCTGAAGCAGAGAGGTGATGTCGCCGCTCATGCGGCCTAGCTCTCTCTCAGTGTGTTCCAGGCGTAGCATGGCGGTGGGTTGCTCAGGTTCTTCGGTTTCCATGTCGGGGGAAGTGTGCGCTGAGTCCATGATGGTCAGATCGTACTGTCACGGTTCAGACAGACGACAAGAGGACCACAATTGCGTCACACCAGAAAGTTTATTTAAACTTAAGGGGAAAGGGATGTAGGGAGTGAGTGAAGGCTCCAGGGGTTATCCCGTCCGATGTGCTGGGTCTGTGCCTCCCCCAGTGGCAGCGATGCGTCCGATGACGCCGGTGGTTGGTGGTCCAGAAGTCCTGGGGGGGGGAGGAAACACAGACACAACGGGGCGGATGAAAACAGGCAGAAGTACAGTTCAAGGGAAATCCAAATACGTTGTAGCAAGGCAGAAGGCTGGTCAGAGTTACCGGGGTCGAAGAGTAGTCAGGAGTCGTAATGGCAGAAAGCAGGTCTGGTTTTCCTGGGGCAGAAGAGTATCCAGGAATCAGGCAGGTCCGGGGTCACAAAACAGGGGTGAGCCAGAAGCGCGAGCACACAGGTTCCGGGTGTGAGCTTTGCAGACGATCTGACAAAGGAGAGCTGAAAGACAGGGCTATAAATACTGGGAGAGGTTAGTGGGTAATGCAGCGCAGCTGGCAGAGTAATTAGAGCCGAGCAGAGCAGGGACAGGTGGAGCTAGTTAGGCTGAGTAGAGAGAGTGGTGAGCAGAGTGGAAGAAAATTAAGGTGGTAACCCGGTGGAGTGAGAGGCTCATGACACAACCAGTTGAATTGCAGTCCTCTAAAATCCCACAACTGTGATTCCTTTGAAGCAAGGCCAGGAGCCCTAACAGGGAAACGAGATGGAGAGAGAGAGGCTACTGGTATGGTCATGGTACCAAGATGCTATTCTGAACCTAGCGGTTGGTCTCTTTTCATTTGGTTTTCATTTGGTCCCTGCCACACCTGGTTTCCCCTTCCAAAACAATGTATCCTTGGTAGGAGAGGTCTCATCCTCAGTTAACATGAGGTGGTTAAAACACAATAGTAGGGGTGAGTATGGGGTGTACAGGACATACTGTAACAACATGACAGTTTCTGTATGTGCAACTGAAGCTTTGTGAAACAGGGCTAAACTTTAGTTTGACTTATTGTCATACTTTTTCTCCACAATTGGTTGTATCAATAGTGGTGACATAAAGAAGGAGAAAAACCCTTGAGAACCTTCCAATGAGACTAATTGAGAAATTCCAGGGAGAATACCTTCCAATGAGACTAATTGAGAAATTCCAGGGAGAATGCAACCTGTGGTTGAACTTCACTTTTCTGAACAGATAAGTGGTAGATTTCTAACATAACAAACCAAGTTCTGTATAGGCCCTAACTCAGATAATCTACAAACAGAACACTGTTGGGAGGGTTGATGGAGTGTAAACTAAGCCAGAGGTGTTCCTGTCACTGCTGGAAACACAAACCACTCAACTACGTTACAAGACTGTAACTGTTAGAGTTACAGTATGTACTCCAGCCCACTGAGATCTGAGTTAAGAGAGAATGTAGGGTAGAGGTCTATAGCCAAGTTGGCAGTCACTGACTCATTATAACTATTTTCAACATGTTCACACATGGATATAAACTTATTTTGCAAAATGGAAAGAGGAAGCTCTGCTGAGAATATGTGTTTTGTAAAAGCTCTGCTGGATGCTGACAGGTCACTGCTCTCTAGCTTTGGGAGGTCCCCTTAGCCCCCTTCTGTTGATGCCAATCATCCACTATGATCTCACTGCACACTGCAGATTCTCTCCTTCTCTCTGTGTGTAAGTCAGAGTGGAAGAGAGGAAAGTAATATAGCAAGCAGCATAAACAGACTGTGCATAAATGGATGTGTGAGTCCCGGGCATGTAGTTTCTGGCAATATGATGCATTTCCTCAGCTGTGCAGGGAGGTGGGAGATTGGAGTGTGTGTGTGTAACATGCCTGTGTGTGTTTGCCTTTGCTTGTGTCTGTGTGTGTGTTCTGATGGTAGCCCACTATCGTTCAACCTCTCAGTTGTTTCTGACACTGTGCCACAGGTCCATGGCATATGTTTTCCTAGGAAACAGCTCTCCAGCCAGGTGGGTTGTCTACACTTTCTATCATCTCCAGCAGTCCCAGAGTCCTTGGTATCTCAGTGTGAAGGACAGGGCAATTTATTAGCAATTCCACTTGCAGCCAAGTTGTTTTCTTTACAGCTGCTACTACTCCAACTCACAGAACTCACAGTTCTTATCTATCTACATTGAGGGTTTTGTGTATCTAGCCTTTGGTGGACACAGTATTACTCCTACTGATATTATTTCCATTATAGTATTTTATGCAATCCTCCAGTAACAGGGACTTCCTGACGGGCCGCCCCCAGGTGGTAAGGGTAGGTAACAACACATCTGCCACACTGATCCTCAACACGGGGGCCCCTCAGGGGTGCGTGCTCAGTCCCCTCCTGTACTCTCTGTTCACCCATGACTGCATGGCCAGGCACGACTCCAACACCATCATTAAGTTTGCCGACGACACAACAGTGGTAGGCCTGATCACCGACAACGATGAGACAGCCTATAGGGAGGAGGTCAGAGATCTGGCCGTGTGGTGCCAGGACAACAACCTCTCCCTCAACGTGACCAAGACAAAGGAGATGATTGTGGACTACAGGAAAAAAAAAGAGGACTGAGCACGCCCCCATTCTCATCGACGGGGCTGTAGTGGAACAGGTTGAGAGCTTCAAGTTCCTTGGTGTCCACATCACCAACGAACTATCATGGTCCAAACACACCAAGACAGTCGTGAAGAGGGCACGACAAAGCCTATTCCCCCTCAGGAGACTAAAAAGATTTGGCATGGGTCCTCAGATCCTCAAAAAAATTCTACAGCTGCACCATCGAGAGCATCCTGACTGGTTGCATCACCGCCTGGTATGGCAACTGCTTGGCCTCTGACCGCAAGGCACTACAGAGGGTAGTGCGTACGGCCCAGTACATCACAGGGGCAAAGCTCCCTGCCATCCAGGACCTCTATACCAGGCGGTGTCAGAGGAAGGCCCTCAAAATTGTCAAAGACTCCAGTCACCCTAGTCATAGACTGTTCTCTCTGCTACCGCACGGGCAAGCGGTACCGGAGTGCCAAGTCTAGGTCCAAAAGACTTCTCAACAGCTTCTACCCCCAAGCCATAAGACTCCTGAACAGCTAATCATGGCTACCCGGACTATTTGCACTGCCCCCCACCCCATACTTTTTACGCTGCTGCTACTCTGTTAAGTATTTATGCATAGTCACTTTAACTCTACCCACATGTACATATTACCTCAACTACCTCAACTAGCCGGTGCCCCCACACATTGACTATGCAACGGTACCCCCCTGTATATATAGCCTCCCTACTGTCACTTTATTCTATTGTATATATAGCCTCCCTACTGTCACTTTATTTTTACTTCTGCTCTTTTTTTCTCAACACTTTTTTGTTGTTGTTTTATTCTTACTTTTTTGTTTAAAATAAATGCACTGTTGGTTAAGGGCTGTAAGTAAGCATTTCACTGTAATGTCTGCACCTGTTGTATTCGGCGCATGTGACCAATAAAATTTGATTTGATTTGATTTGATTTGATTTGATATTTTGGGATTTTGGCAATGAGGCACTTTATCTACTTCCCCGGAGTCAGACAAACTTGTGGATACAATTTTTATGTCTCTGCGTGCAGTTTGAAGGATGTGGCTAACTAGCGCTAACGTAATGACTGGAAGACTATGGGTATCTGCATTGGCTCGTGAAACTACCTCTTAACTTCCTTCATACTGGACACAGAGACATAAAAATGGTATTCACAAGTTCACTGGACTCTGGGGAAGTAGATAAAGGGCCTCATTGCCAAAATCCCGAAGTATCCCTTTAAGCTAGTTTGCTGTGTGATGTGTTATAGCCAGTGGTGGAAAAAGTACCCAATTGTCATACTTGAGTAAAAGTAAAGATACCTTAACAGAAAATGACTCAAGTAAAGTGAAAGTCACCCAATAAAATACTACTTGAGTAAAAGTCTAAATGTATTTGGTTGTAAATTGACTTAAGTATGAAAAGTAAATGTAATTGCTAAAATTGACTTAAGTATCAAAGTAAAAGTATAAATAATTTCAAATTCCTTATATTAACCAAACCAGACGGCACCATTTTCTTTTTATTTACGGATAGCCAGGGGCATGCTCCAACACTCAGACATAATTTACAAACAAAGCATGTGTTTAGTGAGTCTGCCAGATCAGAGTCAGTCAGGATGACCAGGGATGTTCTCTTGATAAGTGTGTGAATTAGACAATTTCCCTGTCCTGCTAGGCATTGAAAATGCAATGAGTACTTTTGGGTGTCAGGGAAAATGTACGGAGTAAAACGTTATTTTTTCTTTTTTTTTAGGGCGTAGATCAGCTTTGATATTGCAAATAGATTGTAACTTCCATCAATGTAATTGTCTGCATCACTTCCAATCCCCCATATGTTTTTTTTCTCGCAAACACTGTATATGCCATATCTTTCTAAAAGTACATTATTTTCTTCAGGAATGTAGCGAAGTAAAAGTAAAAGTTGTCAAAAATAGAAATAGTAAAGTAAAGTGCAGATACCCCAAAAAACTACTTAAGTAGTACTTTCAAGTATTTTTACTTAAGTACTTTACACCACTTGTTATAGCCCACTGGGCACACACTGGTTGAATCAACGTTGTTTCCACATAATTTCAATTAAATTACGTTGTACCAACGTGGAATAGACATTGAATTGACGTCTGTGCACAGTGGGAGATGTTATTAAACTTCAAGATATTAGCTGGTATGATTCTTCCAAATGGGCCCAAAGCGGATTTACGAAAATAAAGTACAATGCACAAAAAACACAAATCTGTTGTATCTTTATGCTCCGTTCACCTTTTGTTCCTCTTTTAATTTGAAATGAAAAAGAACAGGTGCCAACTAGTTAAATATATTTCTCAGTGTAATATCTGTTCTCAGGGCATAGGGTCAGCCAAGTGTTAGAGATATTACTTCCTAAGAGTGTGTTGTTTTGTTGAGAATTAATGGTATGTTTTGTCAATGTCACTCTTAAAGCAAAACACATGAATGATCTGTGTCAGCGGATGAAAGAGGATGAAAGAGAGAGGGGGGAGAGAGAGAAAGAGAGAGAGACGGAAGTGACAAAGACAGATGCTGTCAGATGTAGACAGTATGAGAAACAAAGGAGGGAAAGCATGGCCACAAAGAGAGAGGGAGAGTGAAAGGAGAGAGAGATAAATAATATTGAAGTGTCTGTGACAGTGTTCACTCAGGGGATGGGCTAATGGCGGTGTGGGGTGGGGCAGGAGGGCTCTATCTCCATCAGAGGAAGCATGTGGTCTTGCCAAAACGAATCTCATCTCATATACCCGCTTAAATCTCGCCAGCTCCATCTCTCTGTTGGCGGGAAAAGCCACTCAGATAGACAAGTGAGATAAATCAGTGGTGTTGGGCCGACTTGGGACCGTGTGGGCCGGGACTGAGCTAGAGCCACATTGCCACACAGCCAATGGCTTTAATGATGCGCAGTGAGCCAGTGGAGGCGTTTAAATCTGCAGCTGGCACCTCATCCTCTCACCTCCCTGAGCCTCAGAGACATCCCCATCAAAGTCACCTTTGTGCCAGCTGTGTAAGGTTCATGTGTGAGGGGCCTTTTGAGCAGGCTAGCTGTGTATGGGCTAGCTGAGACTACTCTATCTGATTCACAAAACGCCATGAGATGACATGCACACCTGCTTTTTGGTCACATTTCTTAATCATTAAGTGTCTGGCTACATTTTGATTTAGCTATATAAAATCAAAAAATTATGAAATTGAAAAATCTGATGTATTTTTTTCTCCTCAACATTAACCTTTTGGTCTTACTCTATAATATTCTGCGAGTGTCTTTGCAGATACCCAGTGAAAAGTATTTGGGATGTTTAAAAAAATATATACAGTATATTTTGTGCTTCTCAAAGACAGTGTTATGCTTGTCATATCCAGGGACCTTTTCTGAGTCCAACTATAGATTAAAGGACTTAGTAAAAGACAAGTCTCTTTACTTTTTATTTCTCTGTATTTCTATACAATCTGGCTGTATTATATTTATTGCTATCTCACATACACTTCTATGCTCTTCACAAGGTTAGACTCGAACTATGGGATTTGTCATTTTCAGCCATAGTCATTAATCAAAAACCAAGAGGTCAAAATGGCCATGTTTTGTAATTGTTTATTGAAGCTTGTACCAAAAGATTTAAGCCATTCAATTGGGTCACACATCCAAGTGTCAATAATTCAATCACGCAAGGGAGCTGTGAAATATTTGTTAATAGATTAGAGTTTAATTAAGACCCTTGGTGCCATTGATCTGTCAACACGTCGCTATCGAGGCTATACGCTCATACTATGACAAATGGCTAGCTCTGCTGTGTATCGCCTTAGGATATTACTGACAACTCTATCTCTGTAAGAGTCATTATGACACAATATCAGAGAGCTGCTGGGGGGTAAGGGTTCCTTACATTTGAACCAGTGGAATTAATAAAGGGTGCAAATCAGTTCCACTCTTCAGCAGTCCTTAGATCATCAATTGAATTATTTTAGTATTCAGAAGGTACCCTCTCCAAACAGCTGTCAGATGCAGCCCATTCTCAGGTCACAAGTGTGAAAACTAATCAAAATACTGTTTGACTGAAAGATTGCTTTCAGACTGTTAACTTTGAATGCATGCAGAATATGTAAAATTATTTTATGCCATTTACTTTTTCATCAGTAATAAACCTTGACTCCAGATTAAAGATTTGACATGCCCCGGCTGGACTGGTCTATTTCTGAGTCAGCACTACAACACTTGCCTCATGCACTTGGCTCCTCTCTGTCAATGGATCCTGACACTGATGAATAACGTGAATATTTTGGTATGCCACTGGATACCTAAACAGATCCTCCCTATCATCCCATATACAATTTGGAAATCAACAAACACCATGGGATGCAAAACTGCACTGCAACTTCTGTGTTTTGGTGTTATAACAGCATTCTCTATACAGAGAACAGAAACGACTAAACATGGCATCAGGGGCATCATGCACCCCAAAAATCTGAGGGAGCACAAAGTATGTGAGGATTGCTGGGTGGTGGTCCGAAGGGGGGCTAGGGACACGTCAGGAAGGTCGAGAATGTAGCATTTTTCAAACACCTAAAACAGCTTTTTCCTGCAATCTAGCGCCATACTCATTATGCTTAATTCTATGTCAAATGTGTGTATTTTTCTGCATATCTAAGCATACCTCTTGAGCTTTCTGTATCCTCCTGACTGGTGCTTATTTTTTTAAAGAAACTAAATGCTTCTCTGCATCTCTGCTAAAATCTGGGTAAAAGATTGAAAGGAATGTGAGTCTTACTCAGTACATTTAGTTATTGTTTGCTTTTCTAAGACTACCAACCTTGCCAGCAGGCATGCCAGCTAATATAGTTAGACAAGCTAGCTACTCTAACTTGATTGATAGCCTGAAATGGCTTCTTTGTAGCTAGTTATGAGATTGGGAGATTGGGAACCTATCTGGGCTAGCAAAAGCCAACTTCGTAAAATTGCTATGGGCATGATACCTCTGCATGGCATGACATTTGAGGAAGAAGTATTCAGAATGGCCAGGCACAATATGCATTATTAATGCTTCTTCAATGGACTGTTCTATGTGCTATTTTATGAACCCCTCTCTCTTTTTTAAGCTTCAATAATCGTTTAAAATCCCATTTCCTGCCTCTCCATTTATTCAATTATAGTCTGTTTCTCCTCCGCATGTCAACGGGAGCTACTCTGCCCTGATGTTATGGCACCAGCTGATCTCTACTCACACTTGTCAGTCCAATTTATCCATTCAAACATTTAGGTGCCCTTCACTTTGGTTAGATAAAGGAAATAAAAGTAACGCAATTCAACGGAAGGTCAATGCCTGGTCAACCAATAGTTTATTTCCTTGACTCAGACTCTGCACCACTTCAGACACTACAGCTCATCACAGGTTCCAACCCTAAGCACTGGAAGTGATTGAATTTAGCATGGTCCATTGTACAAATGTGTCCTTCACAGACAATAACCCATCCTGGAGTTTAGATATGCCAGCCTGATGTGTTAGTGCTGATACTATAGTGCATACTTACACAGCCTGGGTTCAATGTTGGTCCATCTCATTCCATAGCTACTTGGAGCAACAGTAACTCAGTAGAAAGGGCCGTAGTCACATGAAGTAGATGAAAGCAATATATGCACTGTTCAATTACAGCTAACTGGAACTTTTCTCATGGGTCATAGAACTGTAGGCCTATACCTGATTCAACTAGACCAGACCCACTTGAGTAAATCTGCTATAATTAAATAAGATGTACCTTCAATGCTATGTCATATCATACTCAGCGGCTGAGTCCATTATTTCCTTGTGTGTAAAAGAGAGCTAGATCATAATTTGCATATGCAAGTAAAAATGAGGGCAATCTGATGGCAAACTCTTGTTTATTAAAGTCCATGGAGAGTACATGGTCTGATATGTCAGTGTAATACACTTGACCTTGTGCATTCATTCTGCATCGGGGGAGGATCCAGAGAGCGATCGCTGCACTCAGCTGCCTGAGTTTGTGTGTTGTCTCTTTCCATCTTCCCAAGAGCCCTTAAAGACCTGGGTTTGTGGTATTTTCTACATTAGGATCATAAGGAAGCAGAGGCGGTGTTGTTTTGACTTCTTCATGTCCAAAGGGATGATAGAGAGGCTAACAACACTGTCTGGAGATGTATATTTATTTCAGGGGGCATGCTTTATACATGGAGGTCTCCAAAGTGCCAAACCATACACTGCTACACTGCTGCTGGATGCAATATGCTGCACTGAAAAGCCTTTCTCTCCTTCTCCACTCCCCATCTCTCCATCTCTCTGAGCACCATTATAATATATGCTTCTGTGTTTCATTCTGTTTAAATGTGAGATAGCAGTAGTGGTAGTATGGATCATATTCACTATCAGTAAAAAGTTAGGACACACCTACTCATTCAAGGGATTTTCTTCATTTGTAAGAAGTTTTACATTGTAGAATAATAGAGAAGACATCAAAACTATGAAATAACAGATATGGAATCATATAGTAACCAAAAAAGTGTTAAACAAATCAAAATATATTTTATATTTGAGATTTCTCAAATGGCCACCCTTTGCTTTGATGACAGCTTTGCACACTCTTGGCATTCTCTCAACCAGCTTCATGAGGTAGTAACCTAGAATGCATTTCAATTAACAGGTGTGCCTTCTTAAAAGTTAACTTGTGGAATTTATTTCCTTCTTAATGTGTTTGAGACAATCAGTTGTGTTGTGACAAGGTGTGTGTGTGTGTGTGTGGGGGGTACCCTATTTGGTAAAAGACCAAGTCTATATTATGGCAAGAACAGCTCAAATAAGCAAAGAGAAATGACAGTCCATCATTACTTTAAGAAATGAAAGTCAGTCAATAAAGAAAATGTCAAGAACTTTGAAAGTTTCTTGAAGTGCAGTTGCAAAAACGACCAAGCGCTATGATGAAAATGGCTCTCATGAGGACCGCCACAGGAATGGAAGACCCAGAGTTACCTCTGCTACAGAGGATAAGTTCATTAGAGTTACCAGCCTCAGAAATTGCAGCCCAAATAAATGCTTCACAGAGTTCAAGTAACAGACACATCTCAACATCAACTGTTCAGAGAGGACTGTGTGAATCAGGCCTTCATGGTCGAATTGCTGCAAAGAAACTACTACTAAAGGACACCAATAATAATAAGAGACCTGCTTGGACCAAGAAACACGAGCAAGGGACATTAGACCGGTGGAAATTTGTCCTTTGGTCTGGAGTCCAAATGTGATATTTTTGGTTCAAACCGCCGTGTCTGTGAGACACAGTGTGGGTGAACGGAGGATCTCTGCATGTGTATTTCCCACCGTAAAGCATGGAGGAGGAGGTGTTATGGTGTGGGGGTGCTTTGCTGGTGACACTGTCTGTGATTTATTTAGAATTCAAGGCACACTTTACCAGCATGGCTACCACAGCGTTCTGCAGCGATACGCCATCCCATCTGGTTTAGGCTTAGCGGGACTATCATTTGTTTTTCAACAGGACAATGACGCAAAACACCTCCAGGCTGTGTAAGGGCTATTTTACCAAGAAGGAGAGTGATGGAGTGCTGCATCAGATGACCTGGCTTCCACAATCGAGATGGTTTGGGATGAGTCGGACGGCAGAGTGAAGGAAAAGCAGCCAACAAGTCCCAGCTGCCTTGAGATCATTGACAAGATCCTCCCGTGTAGTTCTGGGCTGATTCCTCACCGTTCTCATGATCATTGCAACTTCACGAGGTGAGATCTTGCATGGAGCCCCAGGCCGAGGGAGATTGACAGGTCTTTTGTTTCTTCCATTTGCAAATAATCGCACCAACTGTTGTCACCTTCTCACCAAGCTGCTTGGCGATGGTCTTGTAGCCCATTCCAGCCTTGCGTAGGTCTACAATCTTGTCCCTGACATCCTTGGAAAGCTCTTTGGTCTTGGCCATGGTGGAGAGTTTGGAATCTGATTGATTGATTGCTTCTGTGGACAGGTGTCTTTTATACAGGTAACAAGCTGAGATTAGGAGCACTCCCTTTAAGAGTGTGCTCCTAATCTCAGCTCATTACCTGTATAAAAGACACCTGGGAGCCAGAAATCTTTCTGATTGAGAGGGGGTCACATACTTATTTCCCTCATTAAAATTCAAATCAATTTATAACATTTTTTACATGCATTTTTCTGGATTTTTTTTGTTGTTATTATGTCTCTCACTGTTCAAATAAACCTACCATTAAAATTATAGACTGATCATGTCTTTGTCAGTGGGCAAACGTACAAAATCAGCAGGGGATCAAAGAGATGCCTACTAGGCCAGAAGCCTAGAAGCCTAGGAAATGAGAATTGATCATATTACCTTCCTCCATGGACTGGATACAGGATAAGAGAGAGAACAACAGACCCTCATTCAATGTATACCTCATTCCATTGCTTACCAATCCACAGACCAAACCAAAGGTAGTAATCTAAGATATCCAATCATATTCAAACCAGTCAACATCCTCTAGGAAGGGGGTCACATCTATGTGTGCTGACCTGAGGGGGTGGGCTAAGTACAATAGATAATACAGCATTCCTGAGAGGACAATTACATGCAGTTGTTGACTCTGAACAACTACAAGTTTCCATAGAGATCATACATCCATATAAATAGCTTCAAAGTTCTATTCAGAGGAGAAGTTTCAGATAGAATAACACAATTGCATTCATGTTTGGTATCTAACGCATCTATAGTCAATCCTCTGGATGCTGTAACAGAGAGAGAGAGAGAGATACCTTTTGGCACCTTGATGAGGGAAGGGCTGACTGGTCCTTCGGCATTGTCCTTTGTTGGGCCGTTTGCCGTGCAGCCAGATGTATGAGAGAGCACATAAATTAGGGCAGAGCCTACAGCAGCAGACAGTATATTTGATAATGTGGACCTGGGGATTAATTGATTCACTATTGTTTATACAACATAGATCCTCACTTCCCTCTTTGGCCCATTGAGATAATGGTTGTGTGTCCCACATTAAAAAGCATGAGCTAGGGCACAGTCAGATACAATTATTTTGTGTGGAGGTGCTGACTAACGGCAAATAAAATGTAAGCTATAAAAATTTTATAAATTAAGTCGCACACTCTATATATATAAACTCCCAGTAATTTATTGGGTAAACTTAACTTCAGTTTTTCTACATACTTCAGCAGCACTATCATACAATGTTAACAAACGTCCCAGTTTGGGTGGTATCTTAGTTTTGATACGATTGTTGATCATTTGTCAGCATAACTTGAGTTTATACTCTACAACCATCACATTAAACAACATTTACATTTACATGTTAGTCATTTAGCAGATGCTCTTATCCAGAGCGAATTACAATAGTGAGTGCATACATTTTTCATACCGGTCATACCGGTCCCCCGTGGGAATCGAACCGCCATGCTCTACCAACTGAACCACACAGGACCCCTTAAAAAAGTGTTTTAAGTCAATGGTTGGGCCCTCCATGTAAGAATGTGCTGTCACCCACAGTAATACAGACTCATTGCACTGAAAAAATCCCAAGCTTGCACAATAATGTAGTGCTGTGCAATGTGTTAACTTGTAAATTGTTTTGGCTTGTTTAGATCGTAGAGCCCCTGATACTCTGTCCCCCCACCCCATAAGTGTACTTATTTGTTTTACCAATCAACATTTGTTTTGCCAACTGTGATGCTCCAAATTTGAAAGGTATTTATTGAACTGTTCCTTTTTCTACACAAGCCTGCTCTGAACTGATTATTTTCTGTGTTATTCCCATAGGAATAGTAAACTCCTCTTTAATTAGTTCCCTTAAGGGTTTAAGAGAATCAATTATTTCAACTCACTTCAGAGAAGAGACTATTACTAAAAGCACCATATCTACTACTTTAACCTATAGGAAATCCATATAGAAGGACAAATAGCCTAACTAATTGGTCACATAAGTGAGCTTTGCCTCATTCTGTGGGAATAGCCATAATCAGCAATGAGTGGTGTCAATATGTGGCCACAGGATGGTCAGGGATGTTCAGGATATTGACTAGCTCCTTCCTGTATTCACTCAAATGATATTTTAACACCTGCTGAATCTATCACTCTGTCATATGGGACCAGTAGAGTAGTCACCATGTGTGGTGAAGACCTTGTAATACAATCCAGAGAGGCAGTTTCCCAGTGAATCAGCTGAAGTAGGACTGTAAAAGAAAGCAGCATCATGATGCGTCACTGACAGTTCCATTAGTGCAAGTCGAGGCACAGCCCTACAAAAAGTAACATCCGTTAGGGATCAATGTAGGTGTTTCAAGAGCCAGGTGAATGAGTTCATAGCCTTTTATTTCTAGCTTTCAAGGCCTTGATCAAAGCCAATTTTGTAGCATTGACTCATGCTGCTTTTCGACTTTTGTAGACTATTGTATATATGTTATGTTATACTAGGGAAATTGTGTTTCTATAGCTAGGCCTGACTCTGAGGGCTTGTGAAGAGCAAAATCAACAACCTCTGCATAATCAAAACAGTTGCTTTGTAAGACTGTGTTAAAGTTCACAGTTAGCCATTGTTATTTACATCCAAGCTGAAAAGTATCAATGGACTGGCTTTGGCCCCAAGTGAGAGCAGGTCCGCCGGAGCCATGGCGCAGTGAGACCCGCGTAGATGGAAACCGAAAAGACTGAACCTTCTGGGTAAAACACTGGGGTAAATCCTGTATGGAAATGCACCATCACAGCTGTGTAAAGAACTATCTCATAGTCTGATGGTGTTTACATAACAAGTTGTGAAAGCTAATTATTCTGTTAAATGACGTAGAACTGTATCATATGTTTACTCATCGCTTGATGATCTGGGGGCAATCTAACTGCAAATGGAGGGATTTTTTGTCAGTGTGCGCCTCTGTAGAAAGTTTTTGCTCGTCTGTGAGTTTCTTTCCTGTAGGGTTTGTATTTTCAACCTCATTCTTCAACATGGTATCCTATCCCCTGTGACAGGCCAAGTTCTTTACATCAGTCTCTGCCACATCCAGCCCCAAATACGTATGTTGTGACAATATGCTACGGCTAATGAGGTTGCTCTGAATTACAGTTCGCTGAAGATGGAAATAAAAATGAGATAATTAAATCATATTTTTGGAATGCACTGAGAAAACTGTGGGAATAAGGGATTTATACAGATCAGTTCCAGATACAACTTGTATATTCTGGATCATAATTATTTCGTTTTTTCACCATTTGAAAAATGGTATGTTGAATAAATTGGCCTTCTGGAATAATAAATCATGCATTCATGCTCCACTTTACCTGCATTGGAACGGTTTAAGATCAGAAACAAACTTTGAAAACCCCACTGTGTTTAAAGGTCCAGCTTTTCCTCAATTAAAGACTAAAATACTGTAGCACCCAGCAGATTTGGAAACAACAGAGAGAACCATGGCAAAACTGACAACATAAATACGTTTGGTTCTGCCCTAAACTGATTCATTTTCCATTCACATCCAGTGTCTGGCTCTTTAGTGCAATTCAGAGCTCTGTAAAGGGCCACTTAGTGGTCCCCTGGGCAGCTCGTTCACACATTCAGTTCTCCCTACCCTGATGCAGACTAGAACAGCACTTGGTGTAAACAACACTGTTGGTTAGCTTAGCTCTTGAAGCCAAAGACATGAGACGTGACAGCACAATGCACCGATGAGATCGATGAACAGCTGAGCAGATGAAAATAGTCTCAATGGGTAAAGAAAGAATACCCTGAGAGCTGGGAGAAAAACAGCAATAGAGTTAACCTCTTAAGGATCTGACCCTTTTTTTTTCAATTTCTGCCTAAAATGACATACCCAAATCTAACTGCCAGTAGCTCAGGACCTGAAGCAAGGATATGCATAGTCTTGATACCATTTGAAAGGAAACACTTTGAAGTTTGTGGAAATTAATGTAGGGGACTATAACACATTAGATCTGGTAAAAGATCATACAAAAATATTAAATGTTTTTTCAAAAAAAGAAATTGTTCCATCATCTTTGAAATGCAAGAGAAAGGCAACAACATAGTATTGCAGTTTAGGCGCAATTTAGATTTTGGCCACTAGATGGCAGCATTGTGTGTGTGCAAAGTTTCAGATTGATCCAGTGAAGCATTGCAATACTGGACTATTTTGTATCAAGTCTGCCGAATTGGTCAATTGATACATTTTCAAGTACATAACTATAGAGAACATACAAAAATGATATGGTAATACAACATTTAAGTTTACACACTCCAAGGAATGTCATACATGATGGATCATTAGCTTATACACTAACTTTCACACATCTAGATGGCTGGGCGGGGTGGGTGTGGAGCCAGAGTCAGCAGGGGTTCAAACTGTAGAACCCAGTTCCCACATTTGAATATACAAATTTATTTTATCAAACAAAACTATGCTACATTTTATCTCTGAAACCCTTAGGATGACAAATCAGAGCAAGATTACTGAATGTATGTACATTAATTACCTTCAGAGGTGAATGTATCAAACCAGTTGCCGTGATAAGTTTTGTTGTTGTTGTGCACTCTCCTCAAACAATAGCATGGTATGTTTTCACTGTAATAGCTATTGTAAATTGGACAGTGCAGTTCGATGAACAATAATTTAAGCTTTCTGCTCATATAAGACATGTCTATGTCCTGGAAAGTTTGCTGTTACTTATACCAGTCATGCTAATCACATTAGCGCACGTTAGCTCAACCGTCCCATATACGGGACACCGATCCCGTAGAGGTTAATATCCTTTCTTCCTTCAATTACCACTGCACAAAGTGGTTTTCTCCTGTCTTCTCCCTTGAGACGATGAATGGGCGTGTGATGATGTGGCCAGATGCCAGCCCCAGCCAGTCCCATCACATGTTGCAAGCATGTGTCTAATTGTTAGAGGAATTTAGGCAGAGAATCCAGGCAGTAACTGGGGTCCTATTGTTAAAATAGAGATCTCATTCTTTCCTCCTCTCTTTCCCCATGCTTTATCCATACTGCCATGCCCAGTAAAACAGCTCCATAGTGATAGATCTCTCTATGAGTAATCTGGGATGGCTGTCCAGCATTTCTCTTTTACAGCCTTCGTCTTGCAGAGGCAAACTCCAATCAGTTTTCAGTCTGAAAGACTTGTCTGCCTTCCATTGACTGCCAAGGCCCCACTCAATGAGCCATTTGGGTCAAAATGTAATGTAAGCTGCATTACTTTTTCGCTCTCATCGTGGCCCCGTGTAGCTCAGTTGGTAGAGATTGGCGCTTGCAACGCCAGGGTTGTGGGTTAGATTCCCACGGGGGGCCAGTATGAAAAATGTGTGCACTCACTAACTGTAAGTCGCTCTGGATAAGAGCGTCTGCTAAATGACATAAACGTAAAATGTGAAGGCTTTCTACCCTTCAATGAATTTCTGGGGGAAGAGAAAAGAGTTGATCAAAGAGATACTTGTGTATTATAAGGATAAATTATACTTGAACAGAGTTAGTTGTTCAGTTTATTGCAGCTGACATAAAAGGACCCTGCAGACTCGCTACCAGCACCACACAATTGGTCTGGGACCATCAATGGTCCAACAGGGTGGTTATTGGAGTGGTTTGTACCTTGCAGCGAAACTTCATCCACTTATGTTGTTCTGTTCCCTGCTCACTGATCGATATTGGAAGGCCGCCAACCTGAGTATCCAAAAAACCCTGACAACCCCTGCTGTGACCCAGAATCAATCAGCCAGGTTATTAATCGCTAATACTTCATAATTCCCTTTGACTGGATACAGGGCGCCTGTAGTTCTCTCCCACGGCATTACTAAAGGAGAAAGGTATTGCTGTCACACTCAGAATGTCCATCATTGGAAGTAAATCTATGTAGAGGGTAGAACATTTCAGCACAGCCATTTTTGTACATACATTTACCAGACACTCTTATCCAGAGCGACTTACAGTTAGTGAGTGCATACATTATTTGATTTTTTATACTGGCCCCTTGTGGGAATTGAACCCACAACCCTGGCGTTGCAAACGCCATGCTCTACCAACTTAGCCTCATCCCTGCCGGCCATTCCCTCCCCTACCCTGGACGACGCTGAGCCAATTGTGCGCCGCCCCATGGGTCTCCCGGTCGCGGCCGGCTATGACAGAGCCTGGATTCGAACCAGGATCTCTCGTGGCACAGCTAGCACTGCGATGCAGTTCCTTAGACCACTGCCCAACTCGTTGTCAGGAAATGGACAGAGTTTTGCCAACAACGGAAACCAGACAGGACATTTCAGTACAAACCAAGGAAAAATTAGGTCATGGTCAGTCTCATTAGCTTTTTTGAGATTTCCTAAAATGTTGATTTGAGGAAATGGCTTTCCCTGTCTTTTGTTCGTTGTTTTACAGGCCCTGACAAGAAGGCATATGAGCAAACACACAAACAGGTGAGAGGCCCCATATTGGCGTGCGGGAGAGACGCCTCATCTAATCCGGCTGTTTTTAGCTACATGGGCTTATCGCTAGGCACAGAGTGGGGCTGGCAAACAAAGGCCAGCCGTATGTTGATGCAAATGAAAGTCATAGCGAGGTGCTCTCAGCACTGTGCTGTGTCTGAATGAGGTATTGTGTGCAGTCTGCTGCCAGTGAATCTCCTGAGGTTTGAGTACAGGACCAAGGTGAGTGCAGGCAGACTATGGTAGAAACCAGTGGAGGCTGGAAAGGAGCAAATGGAATGGCATCAAACACCTGTAAATCATATGTTTGATGTATTTGATACCAGTCCACTGATTCCGCTCCAGTCATTACCCCGAGCCCGTTCTCCCCAATTAAGGTGCCACCAACCTCCTGTGGTAGAAACACAACCAGAGACTGTGAAGGGCTACGATACACTTTTAGTTAAAGTCCTTTCATGAAATAAAAACATTGTCAATGTGTGTTGACTTTTGTTACTATGTAGCCCTACAGCACGTTTTTGGATTCAAATGTCTGTCTGCCTAGCGTTGGGCCAGTAACTAAAAGGCAGCTCGCTCAAATCCCACTTGCCTTGAGCAAGGCACTTAACTCACATTTCTCCAGTAAGTCGTTCTGGATAAGAGCATCTGCTAAATCACCTAAATATAAAATGCCTCGCACGCCACGGTTTGAGCAGCAGAGTACTATTTGTTTTATTGCGAGCAAAGGATTCAATTAAATATGCTGTGAATGCATACATGTATGGTAATAAAATGCTTGGACACATACACATGACTCTGAGTCATTAGTCCTAATATAAAGTTGAACAAAGGGTCACTGACTAATGTAAATTCGGAAAGTTTTCAGATCCCTTTACTTTTTCCACATTTTGTCAAGTTACAGCCTTATTCTAAAATGGATATAAATTGTGTTTTTTCCTCATCAATCTACACACAATACCCCATGATGACAAACCAAAAACAGATTTTTTGTATTTTTTTTTCAAATGTATGAAAAAACAAAAACGGAAATATCACATTTACATAAGTATTCAGACCCTTTACTCAGTACTTTGTTGAAGCACCCTTGGCAGCGATTACAGCCTCGAGTCTTCTTGGGTATAACGCTATAAGCTTGGCATATCTGTATTTGGGGAGTTTCTCCCATTCTTCTCCACAGATCCTCTCATGCTCTGTCAGGTTGGATAGGGAGCGTCGCTGCACAGCTATTTTCAGGTCTATCCAGAGATGTTGGATAGGGTTCAAGTCCAGGCTCTGGCTGGGCCACTCAAGGACATTCAGAGACTTGTCCCGAAGCCACTCCTGTGTTGTCTTGGCAATGTGCTTAGGGTCGTTGTCCTATTGGAAGGTGAACCGTCGCCCCAGTCTGAGGTCCTGAGCGCCCTGGAGCAGGTTTCCATCAAGGATCTCTCCGTACTTAGCTCTGTTCATCTTTCCCTAATCGTGACTAGTCTCCCAGTCCCTGCTGCTTCACCGTAGGGATGGTGCCATGTTTCATCCAGACGTGATGCTTGACATTCATGCCAAAGAGTTCAATCTTGGTTTCATCAGACCAAAGAATCTTGTTTGTCATGGTCTGAAAGTCTTTAGGTGCCTTTTGGCAAACTCCAAGCGGGCTGTCATGTGCATTTTACTGCGGAGTGGCTTCCGTCTGGCCACTCTACCATAAAGCCATGATTGGTGGAGTGCTGCCGAGATGGTTGTCCTTCTGGAAGGTTCTCCCATCTTCACAGAGGAACTCTGGAGCTCTGTCAGAGTGACCATCGGGTTCTTGGTCACATCTCTGACCAAGGCCCTTCTTCCCCGGTTACTCAGTTTGGCCAGGTGGCCAGCTCTAGGAAGAGTCTTGGTGGTTCCAAAGTTCTTCCATTTAAGAATGATGGAGGCCACTGTGTTCTTGGGGACCTTCAATGCTGCAGAAATGTTTTGGTACCCTTCCCAAGATCTGTGCCTCGACACAATCCTGTCTCGGAGCTCTATGGACAATTCCTTCGACCTCATGGCTTGGTTTTTGCTCTGACATGCATTGTCAATTGTGGGACCTTATATAGACAGGTGTGTGTCTTTCCAAGTCATGTTCAATCAATTTAATTTACCACTGATGGACTCCAATCAAGTTGTAGAAACATCTCAAGGATGATCAATGGAAACAGGATGCACCTGAGCTCAATATCGAGTCTCACAGCAAAGGGTCTGAATACTTTTGTTTAAAAAAATGTGGTGTGTGTTTTTTTACATTCATACACATTTCTAAAAACATGTTTTCGCTTTGTCATTATTGGGTATTGTGTGTAGATTGATGAGAAATAAATAAATAAAAATAGAATAAGGCTGTAACGTAACAAAATGTGAAAAAAGTCAAGCGGTCTGAATACTTTATAATATAATAATAATATAATATGCCATTTAGCAGACGCTTTTATCCAAAGCGACTTACAGTCATGCGTGCATACATTTTTGTGTATGGGTGGTCCCGGGGATCGAACCCACTACCTTGGCGTTACAAGCGCCATGCTCTACCAGCTGAGCTACAGAGGACCACGAATGCACCACGACTTCACCACGACTTTATGAATGCAATGTACATGTTCCTAGCAGTGAGTATATATAATCCTTAACAGAACATTACATACCTAGCTGAATGACTTGTAGACAGCAAAGCAACAAGAAAGCCTGCTGAGTGGCCACAAAAATGTCATTAACTCTTATGGATAAAACAAAATTAAAGCCACACATAAGACAAAGAGTAGAGGCCATGATGCAGTTGTCTGCACTGTAACGGAGTGATCAAATTCACCACATGCAGGGTAGCAGCTAGACCAGGTGGACTGAAATTGAGTTTTCCTAAATTGCCACTGAGAATAAGAAATTGCTTTACAGCACAAAATGCCAGGCTGTGTGTCAATCTTGGACTTAGTGTTTGCTTACTCAAGCATTTCGGTTAAAGTTCCTTCAACAGTTGTCTCTAGTAACAGTATTTAAAAATGTGCATTTCAATTGAATCGAGTGTGGCGCAAAAAACAACAACAACATAACAAGAAAACCAGAAAACGATCATCAAGTGTTGCCTCCACTGAAAGTTTTGAATAATTGTTTCAGAGAAACTGATGTACCTGGCTAGGCTTTCCCACACTTGCTGCATAGGCTTCAGACTGGGTTAATCAATCTCTGCGCTGCTGAGGATGAGAATAGAAAGGCCTCCAGACAGGTGGCAATGGTCTGGGCATGGGTGTTGCAGTGATGCTACAGTAACACCTGCACAAATGCCTCATTAAGTATTTTAGCCCTTATGCAACATTGATGGAGATTCAGGTTGACAGGCTGGAGAAGTAGGGTGGGTGTGATAAGGTTAAAGCACCAACAGTGATGTAGCTCAAATTGGACGAACTCCAAACATACTGTTGCTGGGAATGTGAGGTCTCCTTGCCAACTTCTTCTTGGCCACAGAACACAGAAGACCCTGTTGTAGCTGCAGAGGCCAGACGTTGGCAGAAAGGGGGGAAAGGAGCAGTAGGCGTGAGGCTTAGCTGACACATCCTTTGCCGTCTACCAGTGGTGAGTGATTGATCATCTATGAGTGCT
Organism: Coregonus clupeaformis; assembly: GCF_020615455.1. NCBI lineage: Eukaryota > Metazoa > Chordata > Actinopteri > Salmoniformes > Salmonidae > Coregonus > Coregonus clupeaformis. The sequence goes on along the minus strand of NC_059210.1, from coordinate 49,251,292 downwards.
GATATGTTACACCCGTGTCACTAACTATTAGCATAATTATACAAGAGATAAGCTGACAGGCCAGAATATAGAAGGGGAGCAGCACGCAACAGCACTCATTAATTATGACCACTTCAGCATTTCTGCATACATTGGCACTGCACAGGCTGGTGGGGGAGAGAGAGCGACAGATACATAGACGGGTTGCCTGACAACGTCACAAAGTGATGCATGCGCATTGATGGGGAAGAAGGTTGTGTGTAGTTAGGATTCTGAACGATCAGATAGCTAGCAACAATGACAAGAAGCTACCACGTGGGGAATTGTAAGTGGGTTGTTTCAGCTAGTTGTATGTTGTTCTTGATACCATGTCCAGTTTTCAGGTGTTTTGACTTATGTCACGTTTATGCTAATATTGCTAAAATTTGCTAGCTAGCTCACCAACAACTGTAACGATGTATTTATTGTGCAAATGTATTTATGTCTCCAATAAACATTTGCAGACAAAATATAGTTCACGTTGTCAATAATCCTTTGGAGTTAACAGTTGTTTTGCCACAAAGTTGTGCACGCATCGATTTTGTTGTTAAACCCACCCGTCTATAGAGTGAGAGAGGGGGTGCAAAGAGAGTCTTATTAACATCAGTGATCTGAACATAACAGCACAGGCCAGAACACTGGCAGAAAGCTTGAAATAAGTGACCAGGGTGGCCATGACAGATGTGCTAGCATTATTTACAGTGTACATTGGGATTCTATCAGATAAGACTGATGGTGTGGTGGAGGGATATTATCTCATGTACAACCTTTCATCGGGTAACTGGTGTGCCGTCACCATGTGTACTGCTGTAGATAGACTTGTCTTAACTAGTTCCTGGACATTTTCTAGGGGTATAAATAACATGTATAGTATGCCATGTTTGTCTATGTGTATTGTGTATAACATCCCTGTGTACCCTTGCTACTGTTAGGAAACATGAATATAACATTGAGTCATCAATGTAGTCCTAAAAAGAAGCAGAACTTTGCTGTGGTCTCAGCAGTTTCAAAGGAAGTGATGTTGTACAGTGAGGGAAAAAAGTATTTGATCCCCTGCTGATTTTGTACGTTTGCCCACTGACAAAGAAATGATCAGTCTATCATTTTAATGGTAGGTTTATTTGAACAGTGTGTCACGGATTCAGCCGAGGCTGCTCCTCCTCCTTGCTCGGGAAGGCTTCGGCGTTCGTCGTCCCCGGAGTATTAGTATGACGGAGTCATTACACGGGGCGCGATTCTTCACAAAATTGGATCTCAGGAGCGCGTACAACCTGGTGCGCATTAGGGAGGGAGATGAGTGGAAGACAGCATTCAGTACCACCTCGGGTCACTATGAGTACCTCATCATGCCATACGGTTTAATGAATGCTCCTTCAGTCTTCCAATCGTTTGTGGACGAGATTTTCCGGGATTTGCATGGACAGGGTGTAGTGGTGTATATTGATGACATTCTAATATACTCCGCTACACAAGCCGAGCATGTGTCCCTGGTGCGTCAGGTGCTTGGTAGACTGTTGGAGCATGACCTGTATGTGAAGGCGGAGAAATGTCTGTTCTTCCAGGAGTCCATCTCCGTCCTGGGACATCGGTTGTCCGCGTCAGGGGTGGAGATGGAGATTGACTGCGTTTCAGCCGTGCGTAATTGGCAGACTCCCACCACGGTGAAGGAGGTGCAGCGGTTTTTAGGTTTTGCCATTTACAGGGCTTTGGACAGGTAGCAGCTCCCATCACCTCCCTGCTAAAGGGGGGCCCGGTGCGTTTGCAGTGGTCGGCTGAGGCGGACAGGGCGTTTAGACATCTGAAGGACATGTTCACCTCGGCTCCGGTGCTGGCACATCCGGATCCCTCTTTGGCGTTCCAAGTTGAGGTGGATGCGTCCGAGGCGGGGATCGGTGCTATACTGTCTCAGCGCTCGGGCACGCCTCCAAAACTCCGCCCCATTGCTTTCTATTCCAAGAAGCTCAGTCCGGCGGAGCGCAATTATGACGTGGGGGACAGGGAGCTGCTAGCGGTGGTTCAAGCCCTGAAGGTGTGGAGGCATTGGCTTGAGGGGGCTCAACACCCTTTTCTCATTCTGACTGACCATCGTAACCTGGAGTACATCCGGGCAGCGAGGAGACTGAACCCTCGTCAGGCTAGGTGGGCCATGTTTCTTACCCGATTTGTATTTAAGCTCACTTATAGACCAGCGTCACAGAACGCTAAGGCAGACGCCCTGTCCCAACGATATGACACAGAGGAAGGGCCATTGAGCCCACTCCCATACTTCCGGAGTCTTGTCTGGTGGCACCGGTAGTGTAGGAGGTCGATGCGGACATCGAGCGGGCGTTACGTGCCGACCCTACTCCCCCACAGTGTCCAGAGGGACGGAAGTACGTGCCGCTCGAGGTCCGTGATCGACTGATATATTGGGCTCACACGTCACCCTCCTCTGGTCATCCTGGTATAGGTCGGACAGTGCACTGCCTTAGTGGGAAGTACTGGTGGCCCACCTTAGCTAGGGACGTGAAGGTTTACCTTTCTTCCTGCTCGGTGTGCGCCCAGTGTAAGGTGCCTAGACACCTGCCCAGAGGGAAGTTACAACCCCTACCCGTTCCACAACGACCGTGGTCTCACCTATCGGTGGATTTTGTCACGGACCTTCCCCCCTCCCAGGGGAACACCACGATCTTGGTCGTTGTGGATCGGTTTTCTAAGGCCTGCCGTCTCATTCCTATGCCAGGTCTCCCTACAGCCCTACAAACGGCCGACGCCCTGTTTACTCACGTCTTCCGGCACTACGGGGTGTCTGAGGATATAGTGTCTGATTGGGGTCCCCAGTTCACCTCTAGAGTTTGGAGGGCGTTTCTGGAACGTCTGGGGGTCTCGATTAGCCTTACCTCTGGTTTTCACCCTGAGACTAATGGGCAGGTGGAGAGAGTAAACCAGGATGTGGGTAGGTTTCTGAGGTCATATTGCCAGGACCGGCAGGAGGAGTGGTCGGGGTATATCCCCTGGGCAGAGATAGCCCAAAACTCACTCCGCCACTCCTTCACTAATCTTACGCCTTTTCAGTGTGTGCTGGGTTATCAGCCGGTTCTGGCACCCTGGCATCAGAGCCAGATCGAAGCCCCTGCGGTGGATGAGTGGTTTCGGCTCTCGGAGGAAACATGGAACGCTGCGCATGTCCATCTGCAGCGGGCTATCAGGCGGCAAAAGGCGAGCGCCGATCGCCACCGCAGTGAGGCTCCGGTGTATGCACCGGGAGATCGGGTCTGGCTCTCGACCCGAAACCTGCCCCTTCGCCTGCCCTGCCGGAAGCTGGGTCGGCGGTTTGTGGGGCCATTTAAAGTCCTGAGGAGATTGAACGAGGTATGTTATAGGTTACAACTGCCCATTAATTACCGCAATAACCCCTCATTCCATGTGTCTCTCCTCAGGCCGGTGGTAGCTGGTCCACTCAAGGAGAATGAGATACGAGATGCTCCTCCGCCCCCACTAGACATCGAGGGGGCTCCGGCATACTCAGTCCGTTCCATCGTGGATTCGAGGCGTCGGATGGGGGGTCTGCAGTATCTCGTGGAGTGGGAGGGGTACGGTCCGGAGGAACGGTGCTGGGTCCCTAGGAGGGACATCCTTGATCCCTCCCTGTTGAGGGATTTCCACCGGAGTCATCCGACTCGCCCTGCGTCCTCCTCCTGGCCGTCCCCGAGGCCGGGGTCGGCACACGGCTGGGGCCGTGCGTCAAGGGTGGGGGGGGGGGTACTGTCACGGATTCAGCCGAGGCTGCTCCTCCTCCTTGCTCGGGCAGGCTTCGGCGTTCGTCGTCCCCGGAGTACTAGCTGCTGCCGATCGATGTTTCGGTGTTTGTCTTGTTTGGTCTTTATTGTTTACACCTGTTTCCCATTATGTTGGATTGTATTCCCTATATTACCCCCTGTCTCTCATTGGTTATGTTGTGTGTGTTTGTTCTTTGTCATTTCGGCAGTTGCTTTGTGTTACGGGTCTTTGTGTTTTCCTCCCTGTTTGGAGGTTTGTTGTTTTGTACGTTTTTACTGTGTTCAGTAAAGTACGTTGCCAGCCGCTCTGTGTCCTGCTTTTGACTTCGCTGACCGCATACACGTCACGTGACACAGTGAGAGACAGAATAACAAAACAAAAATCCAAAAAAACACATGTCAAAAATGTTATAAATTGTTTTGCATTTTAATGAGGGAAATAAGTATTTGACCCCTCTGCAAACATGACTTAGTACTTGGTGGCAAAAATTGATTGCTTCTGTGGACAGGTGTCTTTTATACAGGTAACAAGCTGAGATTAGGAGCACTCCCTTTAAGAGTGTGCTCATAATCTCAGCTCGTTACCTGTATAAAAGACACCTGGGAGCCAGAAATCTTTCTGATTGAGAGGGGGTCAAATACTTATTTCCCTCATTAAAATGCAAATCAATTTATAAAATTTTTGACATGCGTTTTTCTGGATTTGTTTGTTGTTATTCTGTCTCTCACTGTTCAAATAAACCTACCATTAAAATTATAGACTGATCATGTCTTTGTCAGTGGGCAAACGTACAAAATCAGCAGGGGATCAAATACTTTTTTCCCTCACTGTATATATGAGGGATCTGACCTGAATGTCGCCATCTTCCTGATCCAACTTGGTCCATCCATTCCGTCGTTTTATCAAAGCTAAAGTTTTGGGTCAAACTTCGCCGTAGTCGATGTTCTTAGTAGGATGTGAGCTTGTCATCCCACTTCTGATATCATGTAATATAATATCATTGTCCAGTCAGAGGAGTACCTTTCTAGGTAAGTTGTTTTTTTGCACATCACCAGAATGCCTCAAGATAACTGACGCACTGCCTTACGTACCGCTTAAAGACATCCCGTAACACTATCCTGCGTACTATGACAACCAGGACATCCTTTCCAACTACAAGCCCATCTCCAACCTCCCCTTTCTATCAAAAGTACTGGAGAAAGTGGTGGCAAACCAGCTTCAATCCCATCTGTCTTCCAATCACATGTACAATGTTTTCCAGTCTGGCTTCAGGCCCTTGCACACCAGTGAAACAGCTCTGGTGAAAGTTACCAACAACCTACTGATGGCTGCATATTCTGGATCAACTAGCCTCCTCCTCCTCTTAGATCTCAGTGCTGCTTTTGACACAGTTGACCACAACATCCTCCTGCGGCATCTCAGAGAGCACACTGCAGTCTCTGGACCTGCTCTTAACTGGTTCTCCTCCTACCTCTCCAATAGGAAGCAATACATCACGATTGGAGGAGTCTGCAGTCACATGCGGTGTCCCTCAGTGCTGGGGCCCTATTCTGTCCTAATCTACATGCTCCATCTCGGCCAAATCCTCAGCGACTATAACATCAACTTCCACTGCTACGCTGACGATACCCAAGTATATATCACTACCAAACTGGACACTATCTCAGCTCTAGCAAAACCTGCCTAGATGACATCAGGGCATCAATGAAAGAGAACTTCCTCCAGCTGAAAAGAAGCAAGACTGAGGCTATGCTTATTGGGACAATCAAGCAGGTCACCATTGCTGGAAACATCTGCCCTACAATTGATGGTTAAGCCATCCATCTGTCCCGTGTCATCTCCAACCTGGGAGTCAAGTTTGATCCTTCCTTTAATGCCCATATAAAACACATCTGCAAAATATAATTTTTCCATTGAAGAAACATCGCCTGGCTCAAACCATCGCTCTCCCAGCCAGACGCAGAGAAACTCATCCACGCCTTCAGCTTCTCTCGGATTGACTATGGCAACGCTCTGTTCGTGGCCTTCCAGCCAAATCCCTTCAGAGGCTACAACTTCTCTAGAATAGTGCTGCCAGAGTCCTGACCAGGACCAAGAAGTCAGCCCACAACACCCCCATCCTTGCAGAACTCCACTGGCTACCGGTCAACTATAGGATTTACTTTAAAATCCTCTTCCTAGTGTTTAAAGCCTTGAATGGATTGAGTCCCACCTACATCAGCGACCATATTCCTATCAATGAGCCACCTCGCACGCTCTGCTCCAGCAACTCACCAATGCTTCAAATCCCCAAGACACATCTCCATACTATGGGGGACCAAGCCTTCTGCTGCCTTGCCCCTCGCCTATGGAATGCTCTCCCTGACCATCTGAGTGCAGCTCCATCAATCGGAACTTTTGTATAGTCCTAATATGGCACCTAGACTACCATTGCTATTTCCTGCCTTGATTCTAAATGTATTGTATTTTGTAATATAATTTTTTATTAGAGCTTTGAGAACATTAATGAAAAGCACTATACAAATTACAAGTATTATTATTTGTATTATTACTTACTATTGAATTCTGTAGTAAACTGTAGTATACTGTAGAATAGTATACTGCACACTGTAGTATCCCTCGATCATGTGTAGTTCTTACAGTACTATAGAATGGAGTAGTATAATGTAGAATACCTATACAGTAGTAAATGTTACAGTATACTACAGACCACAAAAACACTACAGTAAATACTACAGTAATGTCCGCAAAAACACTACAGTAATTACTATAGTGTATTATACTACAGTATTTAATTTGTATATACCCTGCCCATTCCACTACCCCATATCCCAATTTGTGCCACCCATAAGTGAGAAACCTAAATGCAGAGTATAGACCATATATTTTGTTCCTTACAGGTTATAGAAAAGAGCAGAATCTCTGAATTATCCATTCAGACCTCAGTCCTACCTACCTACAGGTTATGGAAAATTTGCTCATTGAGTATTCAGTCCAGTAGGACTACAGATATGCATCTGTTGGTAACAGATATCTTTTTTTTTTAAAGGTAGGGGCGTGGATCAGAAAACCAGTCAGTATCTGGTGTGACCACCATTTGCATCATGCAGCACGACACATCTCCTTCGAATAGAGTTGATCAGGCTGTTGATTGTGGCCTGTGGAATGTTGTCCCACTCCTCTTCAATGGCTGTGTGAAGTTGCTGGATATTGGCTGGAATTGAAACATGCTGTCACGCATGTACATCACACAAATGCTCAATGGATAACATGTCTGGTGAGCATGCAGGCCATGGAAGAACTGGGACATTTTCAGCTTCCAGGAATTGTGTAAAGATCCTTGCGACATGGGGCTGTGCATTATTATGCTGAAACATGAGGTGATGGCGGGGGATGAATGGCACGACAATGGGCCTCAGGATCTCATCACGGTATCTCTGTGCATTCACATTGCCATCAATAAAATGAAATTGTGTTCATTATCCATAGCTTATGCCTGCCGCCATAAACCACCGTCACCATGGGGCACTCTGTTCACAACGTTGACATCAGCAAACTGCTCGCCCACACAATGCCATACTCGCTATCTGCCATCTGCCCAGTACAGTTGAAACCGGGATTCATCCGTGAAGAGCACACTTCTCCAGTGTGTCAGTGGCCATCGAAGGTCAGGTCAACACCCTGGTGAGGACGACGAGCATGCAGATGAGCTTCCCTGAGACGATTTCTGACAGTTTGTGCAGAACTCTTAGATTGCGTAAATCCACAGTTTCATCAGCTGTCCGGGTGGCTGGTCTCAGACGATCCTGCAAGTGAAGAATGCGGGTTTGGAGGTCCTGGTCTGGCGTGGTTACACCTGGTCTGCGGTTGTGAGGCCGGTTGGACATACTGCCAAATTCTCTAAAATGAGGTTTATGGTAGAGAAATGAACATTACATTATCTGGCAACAGCTCTGGTGGACATTCCTGCAGTCAGCTTGCCAATTGCATGCTCCCTCAAAACATGAGACATCTGTGGCATTGTGTTGTGTGACAAAACTGCACATTTTAGAGTTGCCTTTTATTGTCCACAGCACAAGGTGCACCTGTGTAATGATAATGCTTTTTAATCAGCTTCTTGATAATCCATCCACCTAACAGGAGTGGCATATCTTGGCAAATGATAAATACTCACTAACAGGGATCAAATGTGTGCAAACAATTTGAGAGAAATAAGCTTTTTGTGTATATGGAACATTTCTGGGATCTTTTATTTCAGCTCATGAAACATGGTACCAACACTTTCCATGTAGCGTTTATATTTCTGTTCAGAATAATAGTTTTTTTACTGCAGTATTTCTACATTAGTAAACTGTAAATACTACAGTATACTACAGCCCAGTCCGCAAAAACACTACAGTGAATACTATAGCATTTATACCATAGTATTTTTTTTAATGACGAAAGTCATTCATGAGGTTCTGTGCTGCCGTGGTGATTTATGTTTTTAGCTCCCACAAGCATTTAATCTTAGAAAGTGAAGTAAACAGGTTTTATCTGTATACTGCGGTCCAGCCACTAAGTATTCTGAGCTTATTTCTCTGGGTGACTAAAATGCAGTCTGATAGCAACGCTCCCCGTGTGTTAGTTGTGCTGCTGCCACATAAGTCACTGCTCTGACGTTAGCCACCGTGCACAATCAATTGATTCATTATCAAGGCATGTTTGCACTCCTGCTTGTGTCACAGCCTTATCAATGTTAACAGGGTGTGTGTGTGTGTGTGTGTGTGTGTGTGTGTGTGTGTGTGTGTGTGTGTGTGTGTGTGTGTGTGTGGGAAGGGGGGAGGGGGTTCTTGCATATTGCAAAAAGTAATCGTAAGCAGCTTTACATCTGTTAATTATTGTCTACTTTGCATGCTGACTTACAAACAGCAAACAGAGGGCATTGGAAAAATCATATTTCCTTGCCTATCACAGGGAAATGTAACATTCATGTTTTTACATGATAAAAGCTGTTAGATTGACCACCTCTAACACACTACTTGTTGACTGACGTCAGATAAATATAGGACCATTAAGATACAACATTTAAGTATTATTGTTTTAAATGCCAACCACACTGACATGTGCTCATGCAATCTCTTATCAAGTTGACTTTAGGGAGGCTGTTTCTTGTGAGATAGTAGTTTTTTGGGAACACACAAATAAGAATGTGCAATTTATTTACATGCAGAGTGAATAGTGCTAGCGATAACATCGCACACTACTTTAGGGTATTACTGAGAGGTCCATAGGTGTGTATTGATGTTCAGGCTTGAATTCAATCAAACCCATGAAGGGTTTCCCACAGTGCAGGTTTGATAGAATTCATTTCTGTTTTCATCTGAACTCTGTCTCTGTTCTGTACTAACAACACAATTTTAACATACTCTTTCAGAGCTCTTCAGAGCATTTTGATTAGTTTGAAAGTTATACATTTATTAAATAAACAGAAAACCATTAATGAAATTGATTTTTTTTAGCAAGCTGCCTATATGCATGTGCTTGGCTTTCTACCTCAGATACATTTAAAAATTGTTTTTTATAATCATCAGTCAGGACAAATATGCTTGCTTCTTCCTTTTCCTAATTTCTGGCAGCAGAGTTTATTCTTAACTTCTTAACGTAGGGGAATGTTTCCGCTGATAATAAAATATGGATGAGCTCCTTCCACTTTCTTCAATTGCGCCTTATTTTTACCCTCCGTCTTGATCCCTTTGCTTTGAGGTGCCTTTGCTATGGATCAACCCCAAGCTGGAATCCTCTGCTCTTCTTTGTTGTTTACCCTCCCCTTACTCCTGGCTTCTCCAACCTGCCAGGTGTATTGTAATCATTGTTTTCATCCTTCTCTCATATTTCTACCCTGTGGAATTCAAGATTAAAACACTAGTATTTCCATGCTTACTTTTACAGATATAACATTGTGTGTATAAACAAATGGTTGTAGTCGAATAAACCTAGCTTATATGCAACAATAAATGTGTAACACATTGAAATTCATCACATTCATGAGTTTTGGAAAAATAAATCAGCAAACATTACATACAGTGCATTTGGAAAGTATTCAGACCCTTGACTTTTTCCACATTTTGTTATGTTACAGCCTTATTCTAAAATTCTATGAGACTCGAAATTGAGCTCAGGTGCATCCTGTTTCCATTTATCATCCTTGAGATGTTTCTACAACTTCATTGGAGTCCACCTGTGGTAAATTCAATTGATTGGTCATGATTTGAAAAGGCACACATCTGTCTATATAAGGTCCCACAGTTGACAGTGCATGTCAGAGCAAAAACCAAGCCATGAGGTCGAAGGAATTGTCCGTAGAGCTCCGAGACAGGATTGTGTCAAGGCATAGATCTTGGGAAGGGTAACAAAAAATGTCTGCAGCATTGAAGGTCCCCAAGAACACAGTGACCTCAACCATTCTTAAATGGAAGAAGTTTGGAACCACCAAGACTTTTCCTAGAGCTGGCTGCCCGGCCAAACTGAGCAATCGGCGAGAAGGGCCTTGGTCTGGGAGGTGACCAAGAACCTGATGGTCACTCTGACAGAGCTCCAGATGTCCTCTGTGGAGATGGGAGAATCTTCCAGAAGGACAACTATCTCTGCACACTCCACCAAGCAAGCCTTTATGTTAGTGGCCAGACGGAAGCCACTCCTCAGTAAAAGGCACATGACAGCCCGCTTGGAGTTTGCCAAAAGGCACCTAAAGGACTCAGACCATGAGAAACAAGATTATCTGGTCTGATGAAACCAATATTGAACTCTTTGGCCTGAATGCCAAGCATCACGTCTGGAGGAAACCTGGCACCATCCCTATGGTGAAGCATAGTGGTGGCAGCATCATGCTGTGGGGATGTTTTTCAGCGGCAGGGACTGGGAGAGCAGTCAGGATCGAGGGAAAGATGAACGGAGCAAAGTACAGAGAGATCCTTGATGAAAACCTGCTCCAGAGCGCTCAGGACCTCAGACTGTGGCGAATGTTCACCTTCCAACACGACAATGACGCTAAGCACACAGCCAAGACAACACAGGAGTGTCCTTGAGTGGCCCAGCCAGAGCCCGGACTTGTACCCGATCGAAGATCTCTGGAGAGACCTGAAAACAGCTGTGCAGCGACGCTCCCCATCCAACCTGACAGAGCTTGAGAGGATCTGCAGAGAAGAATGGGAGAAACTCCCCAAATACAGGTGTGCCAGGCTTGTAGCAACATACCCAAAAAGACTCGAGGCTGTAATCCTTGCCAAAGGTGCTTCAACAAAGTACTGAGTAAAGGGTCTGAATACTTATGTACATGTCATATTTCAGTTTAGTTTTTTACTACTTTTGCAAACATTTCTAAAAACCTGTTTTTGCTTTGTCATTATGGGGTATTGTGTGTAGATTGATGAGGGAAAAAATCTATTTAATCGATTTTAGAATAAGGCTGTAATGTCACAAAATGTGGAAAAAGTCAAGGAGTCTGAATATCTTCCAAATGCACTGTATATAGCTGAAATCCCAGGCAAATAATTGCAATGCTTCTTGCTTGGGGCTATGTTCTTCATAGCCTTGAACGTAACCCAGCCAACCTTACTTCCAAGTATATGCTTCATATACTCTCAGTCCAGTACTGTCCAATGATCTTAATTAAGTGATTCTTTATGTTTTTACAGATCTCTGAAACAAGAAGTTGCTATGGCTTATCAGAGCACATGTTTCAGCACCGTGAGCAGGTAGACACGAGGTTAGGGCATTGGGCCAGTAACTGAAAGGTTGCTGGTATGAATCCCAGTGCCAACAAGGTTAAAAATATAGTGCTGTGCCCTTGAGCAAGACACTTAACCCCAATTGCTCCAGAGGCTCTGGACAATGGTGACCCCACTCCCTATTGGTGTCTCAGGGGGAGTTGGGATATGCAAATAACAAATGTTCAAGACACACTTGCAGAAGTTTGTAACAGGACAAATATATGCAACCCCCCCACATTATTGTAATTATACTCAGTAATATAACAAAACAGCACAATGGGCAGCTGCAGCCCTATACGCAGCAAGCTACAGTCCTATACCAAGGCTGCTACAGCCATAAACAGCACCATGGACAGATACAGCACTATACCAAGGCAGCTACAGCCATAAACAGCAACATGGACAGATACAGCACTATACCAAATTCACGGACATCCAAAACAGCACCATGGACAAATACAGACCTATACCAAGGAAGCTACAGGCATAAACAGCACCTTGTGCAGCAATAGCCCTATACCAAGGCAGCTGCAGCTTTAAACAGCACCATGGACAGCTACAGTCCTATACCAAGGCAGCTACAGACAGCACTATGTACAGCTACAGCGCTATATTCAAGATATGGACAGATACCCAGGCAGCTATAGCCCTAAACAGTACTATGGACAGATACCCAGGCAGCTATTGCGCTAAACAGTACCATGGACAGCGACAGACCTATATCCAGGGATGAAAACAAACTCTTCCACTCACATGCTAAAAAGTCCTCCACTGTCATGCTGCTGCGCAGTCTGCTTCCATTTTCCACTTGATGCAGTATGCCTGCAGAGGGTTTGGGGGCATCAGGGCTAGCCCTATCAGCTCTGTGAACTGGAGCACACTAAAGAAAGTTGACAAATGGCCTTTGATGGAGGCAGATACTAGTGGACTCTCCCCCGCGGCTCCCCAGAGTAGCCTGGAGAGCACAGCATTACAGTCAGTGCTGTACATCTCTGCCTACAGACTGGAGACACATTACCATTAATGATCTAAACCTACACTCTGAAGTAACAGGAAATAAATTGAACACTCGTCTAATAGATAAATACCCTATTCACTCCGCTATGCAGTATGCATACTCCTGACGCTAACTAATATTTAGCTGGACTCATAAGTATTATTCTTTTTGGATCCTCAGCCCTGGGGTCAGGGTAATTGGTGGGTGTGTTCAGCTGCAGTCTTCTGCTCCCTGATTTATCATGGTGGAATAAACTAGCTGCAGCTCTGCACTGTACTGTACTCTACTGTGGTGGCAGGCCACTTAGGTCCCTAAGGTTCCGTTAAAATACAGTCAAACAAGCCAAAGCGTTTGCACACAAGCTTGGAACTGAGGAAACAAACAAGCCAGGTTCCATATGCTAACCCATCCGATGAGGACAAGAGAAGCTAAAGGGCACATTAACACATTAAGCATGGTAGGCTACTTGGTGCTTCACTAAGTTTGTCTGTGTCGGTTACCCCAAAGACTTGTGAGGACAAAAATATTTCTGTCGAAGAGGACAAATGTCGTAGTTATTTGGCATCTTAGGAGATGACCAGTCCATTTGCAAGAGGAGTCACACTGCATATTAACATCTTTATCTTATTTGAATGTTTGTATAAAAAGTAATATTACAGTATGAGAGGAGCGGGCCATGTTTCCCTCTGCTTCAAGACACATGCAGACCCTCTGAGCTATAGACATACAGCATGAACATAGATGTGGCTGTCAACAATGATGACATTGCACATGCAGTGAACCAAAAGCATTAAATAGCAGCCAAATAATACCAGACAAATTGCTTTTCACACAAAAACACAGACCTGTCATTATAAACACATCAAAACAGTATGTGGGCATGTGTGTGTATTGTATTTCTGTCTTCGCATGGATTGTCTTCACAATGACTTACATGTGTTGTCAGGTCAGCCGTCTTACATTCCATGCTCTACAAGTTAAGATGACAAACAAACTCTTTCAAATAGATGTCTTCACAACATCTTACACGGACATTATTAAAACAGACTACCATACTGTGGCAGTTGCCTTGCCCCTGCCTATCTGTAATAATCATTCTGGCTGCTATTGTCCTTTCCTTCAACTAATAACAGCATGTGTTATGTATAGCAAACTGTTCATTAGCCATTGTCATTACTGTGGTATGTAAACAACCTAATTCCACCATTAGCACTCTTTCTCATTATACACACTGATAAGAGCATGATCACACATATTCACAATGGCGTAATGTTGTGTTCTATTCAGAAAGCTAATGAAGACAAGCCCAACCCGACATGCTCTGCGGCTGGGGGGAGACATGCCAGACACGCTGTGTCACTGGAGCAGTACTGAGGGGGATTTGTCTTTGTCATCAGTCTCTATCCCCTCCACCCCCGTTTTAACTGTTTATTTCTGCAGCCAACCGCATGCTGTGTATAGGCTTGCACCACATTTTGAGTGTTCATATTCCAGAGTGGATACTGTTTTTAGCGTTTTTCTGTGACCTTTTTTGCACACATAACCCAGTTTAGAGAGAACAGCATAAATCTGAGTTATTTGTTTAGATTCTGTAGTTTGTAGCCAGAGTGCACTCTTCTGGATGTCACTGCAATTAAGGGCTCAGGCTCAGATCTGGATACACTGTTTTAAGGGAATATTTTATTTCTGTTGGCACCTCAAGAATGTAACTATTCTTATCCAAATCTCTTGAGGGATGAATATATGCAAAATCATATGTGGATTATGCTCTGTGATTACTTAAATAATGTTATTTTCTTGAATTGTATATACTATTGTACGTATAGTTATGACGTGGGTGCAGATATGGGTCATGTGAATATTCATCAGCTAAAATAAATGTATCTAGAATATATTAGTTGGAGAAAATGTTAAGGGTTTACGTAATCCACATTTAGTGCATTTCTGCTGCCTGGGTTGGCCCTTTGTAATATTCCACTTCTCGATAGCTTATCCTTTGAACCTAGAGAGTGGTTCCTGAACGGCCATCTCTGCTGGTCAGCAACCCTCTCTCTGTACATCTGCAGAATTTTAAGCTGTGCAGAAAACAGCCCAGGCCCTCTGCTCTGCTCTGCTCCGCCCCACAATTTTACAGCACCAATCTGTCACTTCCTCTCAGCTGAGGAGGCAGCACAATGGCCAGGGCCCAGAGGAACCTCTCTCTCTGCATGCACCCTTGTCCAGGGGTCAGGGAAAATGTAGGCTGCCGTGAGGGGTCCATGCCCTGGGTCTCACAGAGATAGCATGCACAACTCACTCCTCTCACTTCCCTCCTCCTATACCTTCAGCTCCACCATAACATTTAATTGAGTTTATTCTGCTCCAAAAATTATAGCATGCGAGAGAAAGCAACCAACCTTTCTTTAGGTTTCAGCCACCGGCGAAGGGGAAAATTAGCTAATTACTTCAGCGGCAGTACGGTGCAGGCTCGTTCCTCTACCCCAGAGGCCTGGGCAGAACTCGGCAGATGTTTGGGAGAGTTCGGGGATTTGCGGCAGTAGTCTAGGAGGGCTCAAACAGCCCCTGGTAGATGGCTGGAAACAAGATCAACTCAACAACAGCTGCTGGGAGGACAAGGGGGAGGTTTACAGGCAGTGTTTTAGCCTTCTAAGCATTCTTCCCTGGTTGCTTGGTGCATTGTATTAATTCACTCATGCAGTCATTCCTAATTACATACTGTACAGCCTCTCCATATACTTGTTACTGTGAAGTTAGAGATACATTGAAGGTGTGTCAGTGAACTCAACGTTGAGAGGAAAGTGTTGGTACACACTGTGCCTTGTTGATAGATATTGTGTCTTCTGGTGCTGCAACCCTTAGAGTACTCTATAGGGAATACTCGGCATCTGGAGTGCTATCATGTGACTGCTCCCAAACAAGCATAAACTTCCTGGCTCAAAGTTTTATTATGAAGGAATTTGTTTTTGCAATAACAATACACAAACACAGAAAAACAATACGAGCACAGATATGATACCTCAGCTCTACAGTAGTCCCAAGACATACCACAAACCAATAGCTTTTGAATATTGCACACGGGATGCGCACACGTGTCTGTCGCATGACAAGAAACTAATAATGTACAAATTCCTGTGTGTATAGTCAGGATTTTGACAGCATTGTGTCATATCCAGGCTATATTGAACTTTGAATACTTGAACTTGCCAGATGACTTGTCAAACCAAATTGTTTTAAGGTGCTGTATGTTTATCAGGGTAATAGAAATCTCAAATTAGGTTACAATTCTGAGAATTCTGGTTGCACAGCTGAGTTTGCAAATGTTAAATCACTTCAAATCATTCAACGTTACACACATACAAGTCTTCATGCTCACTGTCAAAAAAGGACAGAATGTAGTTTCTGTAGTTCAATTCTTACAAACTTGCAAAGAGGGAAAGACATAGGAGGACTGTTGGTACCAAACTTTAAATTGTATTTCCAGGCACTAGCATTTCATCCCATCCTAAATTGGTTTAGACATTATTATTCCGCCCCATGGCTGAGTATAGAGAGATATGGTGTCTCCTATTGACCTAGAAGAGGTGGTCTTCACTGATATATCCCTCAAACAATGTAAACTAGGCTTTGCTCATACAATTTATATTTGGCGCAAAATTTAACTGGGAATCAAAATGGCACGCCCATACTCCAACATTTCACAATAATGCCTTGCCATCTGGAGGGCAGCCTTTTGCATTCCCCCAATGGTTCAAATGTGGAATCCGTACCCTTGCCGATATCATGGACAGTAATGGTTTGAGAACATTCCAAGATTTGAAAGACACATATACAGAACATTACCAGGCAACTCCTTTTTTCTATATTTACATCTTAGGTCAGCTATGATGGCCTATAGAGTCCCTTGGGAAACCCAACTACAGAACCATACAATGAAGGGATTTATAAATAAATTATATGGGGTCCCGAAAGGACTGTTCTCTATAATATATAAACAACTTTTGGAAAGCTCATATTCTAAGATAGCCATCCTCAGATCTAAGTGAATCTGAACAACCCTTTAACTGGAACAGAATATTGAAAAGTATGACCTTGGCATTCCGTAATCCGAACCATCAATTTATACATTTTAAGTTTGTTCACAGACTGTATTTAACACCAAGTAAAAGTTTTACAATGACATTGGCCCGAACTCCCAAATGTTCACTGTGTCCCCTAAATCAGGTAGTCACATTCCTTCATATGATGTGGGAGTGCCCTGTAGTTAAATGCTTCTGGGACACTTCAAAGTGCATGAATGAGCTTAGGGGATAAGTGGTGGGGAGTTGGGGCGGGTGGATGGGTAGATAGAGATATGGGGGAGGGTGGGGACTGACAACCGACCTGTGTTGCTAGGTGGGGTGGGAAGAGTGGACAACATGGTTAACGGGTGGGGGGTGCGGGGGGTTGGACAGAGACATGTTGGGCTGGGGTGAACGGAATGGGGAGTTGGGGGTGTAGGCCCACCTCTTTTAGTTTCTCTTTTCTTTACATACCAATTTAATTATTACAAAAACCTGTCTGATCAACGTGATTATTTCTCTGTATGTATTTATTGTTAAAAAAAAGAAGAAGTAAATAATAACTTTGTCGAACATTTTTATTAAAGAAGGACAGCATGTTCCTAGTAGTAGCAATCGAAGACAAACAGGGAAATTTTATTTTTCAACATGGGAGTGCCAGTGCTGAAAACAGACACATATAGAGCAAGATCATGCTGAGATAGACACTGCAGAAAAACTATTTATTCTGTAAGTGACTGACTTTTAAATATTGAGCGCCAAGAAGCTTTGAGTTGTCACCTCCAAACAACAATCCATAAACAAAAACATTTTACTCCTTCTGCTGTTGTATCTGTTCCTGTCATGCAATGATGGATGTTCCACAAATACAGTCTATAGAGTCAATATAATTATTAACACAATGAACAATAATCTATTACATGCTAATTGACACTATTACACTTCCATTTACAATCCGAAGGCATTACCAAGTTTGTCACTTACAGACTAATAATTCAGTACATTTCATAACAACACATTTGCATTCAGCTCACATCAACAAAATTCCATAAATAATGTCATGCATGGGATCAACGTTGATGTCTTACCAAGACGTATATATTCCATGTGTATGTATGATTTATGCACTTGCAGTTCCATATATAGTACTGGGTGCAAGGTGCAGTCACTGTGATAGTAAGTGAAGGTGACAGTAGCTGTGAATTCAGTCGAATTGCAAAATGGAGAATGCTCCTTGGGTGTCGACCAAAGCCACTGAATCTCACTGGTAAAGGTCACATCTTGTATGAAGTAGTCCAGTTCCCAGGAGACTATAATGAAAACATAAAGTGTACTGTGTGTGTGCAGCCAGGGCAGGGTAGAAATTATCTAGGATTTTGGACTTTGGTCACAAAATGGAGACAAATACAATTATGTCCAGTTCAGGTTGTTCCTGCCCAGCAGGCAATGTTTAACTTGGGATGTCATAATAACGTCACTTTCTGGTTGAGATCTGTTTTTGTGAGTAAAGAGATACTAGACTACAACCAGGTTTCATTATTTATTTTTTTATGAAGACAAATATGTCATCTTTTGGTTGTTATCTGGTTGAAGCTACTTCACAACTTGATTACAACCAGGTAAAGATGCACCCAATTCCTGCCTCTCTTGACTTCCCTTAACAATGACCCTTCCCTATGCAGAAAAAGAGGCTTGAATCAAAACTGCAGTATCAATGGCACTGTATGTAGAAGCAATGTGATATTTCACAGCTAGCATATATACAAGTGAGGGAAAAAAGTATTTGATCCCCTGCTGATTTTGTACATTTGCCCACTGACAAAGACATGATCAGTCTCTAATTTTAATGGTAGGTTTTTTGAACAGTGAGAGACAGAATAACAACAACAAAATCCAGAAAAACACATGTCAAAAATGTTATAAATTGATTTGCATTTTAATGAGGGAAATAAGTATTTGACCCCTCTGCAAAACATGACTTAGTACTTGGTGGCAAAACCCTTGTTGGCAATCACAGAGGTCAGATGTTCCTTGTAGTTGGCCAACAGGTTTGCACACATCTCAGGAGGGATTTTGTTCCACTCCTCTTTGCAGACTTCTCCAAGTCATTAAGGTTTCAAGGCTGACGTTTGGCAACTCAAACCTTCAGCTCCCTCCACAGATTATCTATGGGATTAAGGTCTGGAGACTGGCTAGGCCACTCCAGGACCTTAATGTGCTTCTTCTTGAGCCACTCCTTTGTTGCCTTGGCCGTGTGTTTTGGGTCATTGTCATGCTGGAATACCCATCAATGACCCATTTTCAATGCCCTGGCTGAGGGAAGGAGGTTCTCACCCAAGATTTGACGGTATATGGCCCCGTCCATCGTCCCTTTGATTCGGTGAAGTTGTCCTGTCCCCTTAGCAGAAAAACACCCCCAAAGCATAATGTTTCCACCTCCATTGACGTGGGGATGGTGTTCTTGGGGTCATAGGCAGCATTCCTCCTCCTCCAAACACGGTGAGTTGAGTTGATGCCAAAGAGCTCGATTTTGGTCTCATCTGACCACAACACTTTCACCCAGTTCTCCTCTGAATCATTCAGATGTTCATTGGCAAACTTCAGACGGCCCTGTATATGTGCTTTCTTGAGCAGGGGGATCTTGCGGGCGCTGCAGGATTACAGTCCTTCACGGCGTAGTGTGTTCCAATTGTTTTCTTGGTGACTATGGTCCCAGCTGCCTTGAGATCATTGACAAGATCCTCCCATGTAGTTCTGGGCTAATTCCTCACCGTTCTCATGATCATTGCAACTCCACGAGGTGAGATCTTGCATGGAGCCCCAGGCCGAGGGAGATTGACAGTTCTTTTGCGTTTCTTCCATTTGCGAATAATCACTCCAACTGTTGTCACCTTCTCACCAAGCTGCTTGGCGATGGTCTTGTAGCCCATTCCAGCCTTGTGTAGGTCTACAATCTTGTCCCTGACATCCTTGGAGAGCTCTTTGGTCTTGGCCATGGTGGAGAGTTTGGAATCTGATTGATTGATTGCTTATGTGGACAGGTGTCTTTTATACAGGTAACAAGCTGAGATTAGGAGCACTCCCTTTAAGAGTGTGCGCCTAATCTCAGCTCGTTACCTGTATAAAAGACACCTGGGAGCCAGAAATCTTTCTGATTGAGAGGGTGTCAAATACTTATTTCCCACATTAAAATGCAAATCAATTTATAACATTTTTTACATGCGTTTTTCTGGATTTTTTTGTTGTTATTCTGTCTCTCACTGTTCAAATAAACCTTCCATTAAAATGAAAGACTGATCATTTCTTTGTCAAAATCAGCAGGGGATCATATACTTTTTTCCCTCACTGTACCATGGGCAGCGAGGCAGAGAAGATTTTCAAATCATTCACCTTTGCATCAGAGGATGAGAAAGCAGACATTGATATTGTCATGAGGAAATACAATGAATACTTTTTTCCCAAATGGAATGTTATTCACAAACATGCCTGTTTTTATCAATGAGAACAGCTCCCTCGGGAAAAGGCAGAGACACTTATCAGAGCCCTTTACGAGCTTACAGAGCATGTAGACTTTGGTGTGAATAGAGATGAGCATATTCGGGACCGAATTGTCATGGGCATACTGGATAAAGGACTGTCTCGCAAACTGCAGTTGATGGCAGATCTCACATTAGCAACTACTATACAAACAGTCTGTCAGTCAGAGGAAGTTAACATACAAATAAGCCAGCAGGGAGAAGCTGTGTGCACTGTGCAGAAGATTGCACGGGGGCACAAGAAGAATGCAAAATGGCGCAAAAAACACAATGAGAACAGAGATTGAAGGGACACGGAGCATACAGAAGAAAAATGCAGCCGCTGTGGGAAAATGAAACATAAAAAGTGGGAAAGATGTCCAGCTTTCAAGATGACATGCAACATGTGTCAGAAAACAGGACATTGGAAAATAATGTGTCACACAACATCTGTCACGGTTTCGGCCGTGGCTGCTCCTCCTCCTGGTTCGGGCAGGCTTCGGCGGTCGTCGTCCCCGGAGTACTAGCTGCCACCGATCTATGTTTCATGTTCGTTTGGTTTTGTCTGGATGTTGTACACCTGTGTCCTGTTAGTCCTCGTTAGTGTCCTATTTAGTTCTCGTTGTGTGTGCTTGTCGTTACGTGTGATTGCGCTTCTGTTTCGTGTTGGAGCTACATTTTCCCTCCAGTGTTTTGGAGAGGTTATTTTGCACATGTTTGTGCGCCGTTTGTTTTGTCGCCTGTGTGCACCGTGTATTCGCCTTCGGGCTTATTGTGCTTTTGTCTTTTATGAATATTGCACTAAAGCCTTTGGACTGAGCCTCTGCGTCCTGCGCATGATTCATACACCACACCCACCTTCAGCACCCCTCGACAGAATCACACACCATCATGGAATCAGCAGGATCGGCAGTGACGCCTGTGTCGCTCGAGGAGCATCTCCGTGGGCAAGAGGGCCAGATAAGACAACTGGAGACCGCTCTACAGGAGGTAATCAACACCTTGCACCGATGGGAGGCCAGCAGGGTACCCACACCTCCACCTACCCTGCCCACCCCATCGGTCGGTCCACCAGTCCCAGGTTCGGAACCCAGGGGGATTCGGCTCTCGCTCCCGAGGGCGTATGACGGAACAGCTGCCGGGTGTCAGGGGTTCCTCCTGCAGGTGGAGCTCTACCTGGCCACTGTACACCCGGTGCCCTCGGGATACGAGAGCGTTTCCGCCCTCATCTCCTGTCTCACGGGCAAGGCGTTGGAGTGGGCTAACGCCGAGTGGAGGAAGATGGACGCCCACACCATCACCTACGCCGAGTTCTCCCGCCGCTTCAAGGCCGTGTTCGACCATCCACCTGAGGGCAAAGCGGCGGGGGGAGCGTCTAGTCCATTTGAGACAGGGGAGGAGGAGCGCTCAGGTGTTCGCTCTAGAGTACCGGACTCTAGCGGCGGATGCAGGGTGGAATGAACGGGCTCTCATCGACCATTTTCGATGTAGCCTACGAGAGGACGTTCAACGTGAGTTGGCCTGCAGGGATACCCATCTTACCTTCGACCAGTTGGTCGATATGTCCATCCGTCTGGACACCCTGCTGGCCACCCGTGGACGTCCCCGAGGGGAGTCCGTCCATTCCGCCCTCCGGCACCTCCGTGCCGAGCCCTATGGAGCTCGGGGGTGCCGGCGCTAGAGAACGGAGGAGGAGGAGCCCGAGGGGGGCCTGTCTCCTGCACCAAGTGCGGTCGTGGAGGGCACACTGCGGCCAGGTGCTGGGGAGGGTTCTCCCGGGGGAGAAGACAACAGGCCACGCACTGGGGGGGCCTCCCAGGTGAGTAGACGTCCCACTTACCCAGAGCTTTCTGTTGCGCACTTTTGTATACCTGTGTGTTTTCCACAGGTTGCACCCCATTCCCAGCATAAGGCGCTAGTAGATTCAGGCGCAGCTGGGAATTTTGTTGATCGGAAGTTTTGTTTTGAGTTAGGGATCCCTCTCCTACCTGTTGACAAACCTTTTCCCGTTCATGCCTTAGATAGCCGCCCGTTGGGGTCGGGGTTGATCAGGGAGATCACAGCACCACTTCGGATGTGTGCGCAGGGGGGTCATGAGGAGACTATACAGCTGTATCTGATCGACTCTCCTGCGTACCCAGTGGTGCTGGGGATTCCCTGGTTAAGCACCCATAACCCTGCTATTTCGTGGCAACAGAGGGCTCTCGATGGGTGGTCTGCTCAGTGCGAGGGGCGATGTCTGGGTGTTTCCGTGGGGGCGACCACGGTGGAAAGTCCAAACCAAGTGCCCGCACTGCACATTCCGCCTGAATATGGGGATTTAGCTCTCGTGTTTAGCAAAACTAGGGCGACGCAGTTGCCTCCTCATAGACAGGGGGATTGTGCGATTGATCTCCAGGCAGGAGCAGCGCTCCCACGGAGCCATGTGTATCCTTTGTCTCAAGAGGAGAGAAAAGCTATGGAGACTTACATAGCCGAATCTTTGATACAGGGATACATTCGGCCCTCCACTTCTCCCGCCTCCTTGAGCTTCTTTTTGTGAAAAGAAAGATGGAGGGTTGCGCCCGTGCATTGATTACCGTGGTCTCAATCAGATTACTGTGAAATACAGTTATCCACTCCCTCTGATTGCGACCATGACGGAGTCATTGCATGGAGCGCGGTTTTTCGCAAAACTGGATCTCAGGAGCGCGTATAACTTGGTGCGCATTAGGGAGGGTGACGAATGGAAGACAGCGTTTAGTACCACGTCAGGTCATTTCGAATATCTTGTCATGCCATATGGGTTGATGAATGCTCCATCAGTCTTCCAATCCTTCGTAGATGACATTTTCCGGGATATGCAGGGACAAGGGGTGGTCGTGTACATTGATGACATTCTGGTGTACTCGTCTACCCGAGCCGAGCATATAACCCTGGTGCGTCGTGTATTGAGGAGGCTGTTGGAGCACGACCTATATGTCAAGGCAGAGAAATGTCTGTTTTTCCAGGAGTCGGTCTCCTTTTTGGGTTATCGGTTGTCCGCGTCAGGGGTGAGAATGGAGGTGGATCGTGTGTCCGCTGTGCGTAATTGGCAAACCCCAACTACAGTAAAAGAGGTGCAGCAGTTTTTGGGCTTTGCGAATTACTACCGGAGGTTTATCCGGGGTTTTGGACAGGTGGCAGCTCCCATCACGTCCCTTCTGAAGGGGGGTCCGGTGCGCCTGCAGTGGTCAGCCGATGCGGACAGGGCCTTTAGGAGACTGAAGGACCTGTTTACGTCGGCTCCGGTGCTGGCGCATCCGGATCCTGCATTACCCTTTCAGGTTGAGGTAGACGCGTCTGAGGCTGTTATAGGGGCCGTTCTCTCTCAACGGTCCGGCACGCCACCTAAACTCCGCCCCTGTGCTTTTTACTCAAAGAAGCTCAGCCCGGCGGAGCGTAACTATGACGTTGGGGACAGGGAGCTGTTAGCTGTAGTTCAAGCCCTTAAGGTGTGGAGGCATTGGCTTGAGGGGGCTCAACACCCTTTCCTCATTTTGACTGACCATCGGAACCTGGAGTACATCCGGGCAGCGAGGAGACTGAACCCTCGCCAGGCTCGATGGAGTATGTTTCTCACCAGGTTCGTATTTAAAATCAAGTACATCCCTGGGTCCCAGAATGGTAAGGCGGATGCGCTGTCCCGGCGGTATGACACGGAGGAGAGGTCCGTTGAGCCCACTCCCATACTACCGGAGTCTTGCCTTTTGGCACCGGTGGTGTGGGAGGTCGATGCCGAAATCGAGCGTGCGTTGCGTACCAACCCCAGCCCTCCACAGTGTCCTGAGGATCGGAAGTACGTTCTGCTCGAGATTCGGGATCGACTCATTTACTGGGCTCACACGTCACCCTCCTCTGGACATCCGGGTATCGGCCGGACGGTGCATTGCCTTAGCACTAAATACTGGTGGCCCACTTTGGCTAGGGATGTGAGGGTTTATGTCTCCTCCTGCTCGGTGTGTGCCCAGTGTAAGGCGCCCCGACATCTGCCCAGGGGTAAGTTACAACCCCTGCCCGTTCCCACAACGACCATGGTCCCACCTCTCGGTGGATTTTGTGACAGACCTTCCCCTCTCTCAGGGGAATACCACCATCCTGGTCGTTGTGGACCGGTTCTCTAAGGCCTGTCGTCTTCTCCCTATGTCAGGTCTTCCTACTGCCCTACAGACCGCTGAGGCCCTATTTACCCACGTCTTCCGGCATTACGGGGTACCCGAGGATATAGTGTCTGATCGAGGCCCCCAGTTTACCTCTCGTGTTTGGAGAGCGTTCATGGAGCGTTTGGGGGTCTCGGTTAGCCTTACCTCAGGGTACCACCCGGAGAGTAACGGGCAGGTAGAATGTGTCAACCAGGATGTGGGTAGGTTTCTGAGGTCGTATTGCCAGGACCGGCCGGAGGAGTGGGGCACGGTACATTCCCTGGGCCGAGATAGCCCAGAACTCTCTCCGCCACTCCTCTACTAACCTAACCCCCTTCCAATGTGTGTTAGGTTACCAGCCGGTTCTGGCACCTTGGCAGCAGAGCCAGATCGAGGCCCCTGCGGTGGATGATTGGATGAGGCGCTCGGAAGAGACGTGGAACGCTGCCCACGTCCACCTGCAGCGGGCCGTCCTTCGTCACAAGGTGAGCGCCGATCTCCACCGCAGTGAGGGGCCGGTGTACGCACCCGGAGATCGAGTCTGGCTCTCTACCAGAAACCTACCCCTCCGCCTGCCCTGCCGGAAGCTGGGTCGGCGGTTTGTGGGGCCCTTTAAAGTCCTGAGAAGATTGAACGAGTAGTGTTATAGGTTACATCTACCTGTTGAGTATAAGAATATTAACCCCTCGTTCCATGTGTCTCTTCTCAGGCCGGTGGTAGCTGGTCCACTCCAGGACAATGAGATAGGGGAGACTCCTCCGCCCCCACTGGACATCGAGGGGGCTCCGGCGTACACCGTTCGGTCCATCTTGGACTCTAGACGCCGGATGGGGG
Source organism: Coregonus clupeaformis (assembly GCF_020615455.1). Classification (NCBI taxonomy): domain Eukaryota; kingdom Metazoa; phylum Chordata; class Actinopteri; order Salmoniformes; family Salmonidae; genus Coregonus; species Coregonus clupeaformis. The sequence continues at coordinate 49,226,200 of NC_059210.1, read as the reverse complement.
GTCTCCAGTATCTCGTGGAGTGGGAGGGGTACGGCCCGGAGGAGCGGTGCTGGGTGCCACGGAGGGACATCCTAGACCCATCTCTCCTGTCGGAGTTCCACCGGGACCATCCCGCGCGCCCTGCTCCGCGTTCTCCTGGTCGTCCCCGAGGCCGGGGTCGGCGCACGGCTGGAGCCGCGCGTCAAGGGGGGGGTACTGTCATGGTTTCGGCCGAGGCTGCTCCTCCTCCTGGTTCGGGCAGGCTTCGGCGGTCGTCGTCCCCGGAGTACTAGCGGCCACCGATCTATGTTTCATGTTCGTTTGGTTTTGTCTGGATGTTGTACAACTGTGTCCTGTTAGTCCTCGTTAGTGTCCTATTTAGTTCTCGTTGTGTGTGCTTGTCGTTGTGTGTGATTGCGCTTCTGTTTCGTGTTGGAGCTACATTTTCCCTCCAGTGTTTTGGAGAGGTTATTTTGCACATGTTTGTGCGCCGTTTGTTTTGTCGCCTGTGTGCACCGTGTATTCGCCTTCGGGCTTATTGTGCTTTTGTCTTTTATGAATATTACACTAAAGCCTTTGGACTGAGCCTCTGCGTCCTGCGCATGATTCATACACCACACCAACCTTCAGCACCCCTCGACAACATCGGTTAGTGAAGTTACCGAAAATTATGACCAGGCGTCATATTTTTTGGGATCAGTTAGCAATGCCGATAGGAGTGATGACCAATGGACAGTGCAATTTCTCATTGGTGCAACACCTGTAAAATGTTAAATTGACACTGGAGCAGGTGCTAGTGTAATGTGTGAAGAGACATTTGATATGCTCATTCCAGAGAGAACATTGCAGCTGTCTACCATTACTCTGTGCAGTCCCGGGGGCCAGTTGAATTGTTTATGGCATTTTCAAGCGAGCACCACATACAAAGAAAAGCACTACTCCTTCCCAGTATATGTCGTTCAGGGACAGAGTGTGAACAACTTACTCAGCCGATCAACAAGCCAACAGGGTCGGACAACTAGGACATAGGATAACTGCGGAAAATACTGCCACTCCTATTTGCCATATTTTCAATTTAAGCCGACAAGAAAGTGTGTGCCTCCAGGCCTGGAGGGAAGCAAAAGTCATTCCGCTACCCCTTTACTGGCTCAAGTAGCCAACCTATCAGCTTGTTACCAACCCTTAGTAAACTTTCAAAACAATTGTGTTTGACCAATGCTATTTTACAGTAAACAAATTGACAACAGACTTTCAGCATGCTTATAGGGAAGGACATTCAACAAGCACAGTGCTTACACAAATTATGATGATATTATTATTATATTATGATTGGCTGAGAGAAATTGATGATACAATTATTGTGGGGGCTGTTTTGTTAGACTTCAGTGCGGCTTTTGACATTGTCGATCAGTCTGCTGCTGGAAAAACGTGTGTGTTATGTCTTTACACCCCCTGCTCTATTGTGGATAAAGAGTTACCTGTCTAACAGAACACAGAGGGTGTTCTTTAATGGAAGCCTCTCCAACATAATCCAGGTAGAATCAGGAATTCCCCAGGACAGCTGTCTAGGCCCCTTACTTTTTTCAATCTTTACTAACGACATACTACTGGCTTTGAATAAAGCCAGTTTTATGTATGCGGATGACTCAACACTATACACGTCAGCTACTACAGTGACTGAAATGACTGCAACAGCTAAGAAAGAGCTGCAGTTAGTTTCAGAGTGGGGTGGCAAGGAATAAGTTAGTCCTAAATATTTCTAAAACTAAAATCATTGTATTTGGGACAAATCATTCACTAAACCCTAAACCTCAACTATCTTGGTATAAATAATGTGGAAATTGAGCAAGTTGAGGTGGCTAAACTGCTTGGAGTAACCCTGGATTTTAAACTGTCATAGTCATAACATATTGATACAACAGTAGGAGAAGTCTGTCCATAATAAAGCGTTGCTCTACCTTCTTAACAGCACTATCAATAAGGCAGGTCCTACAGGCCCTACTTTTGTCGTACCTGGACTACTGTTCAGTCTTGTGGTCAGGTGCCACAAAAAGGGACTTAGGAAAATTGCAATTGGCTCAGAACAGGGCAGCCAGTGGCGGACTGTTCCAGGAGGCTCACAGAGGCAGAAACCAGATACATTCAGATCGAAAAGGAGTTTCTGGCGAGTGTTTGGGCCTGTGAGAAGTTCGCAAAATATCTGTATGGCCTGGAGGACTTCAAGCTAGTGACAGACCACAAGCCCTTGGTCCCACTAATGAATAGCAAATACTTGGATAATGTGCCTTTACGGTGCCAGAGACTACTCATGCGGCTTATGAGGTTCAAACTCACAGCGGAGTACGCGCCAGGCAAAACCTTGGTTGTGGAAGACACTCTGTCAAGGAGTCCATTGACACGCACAGAAAAGGAAACAGGCACACACACAGACGTGGAGTGTTACATCGCAGCCGTAATCAACAACATACCTGCTACACAGACAAACATGGAGTGCATCAGAGTTGCCACTGCAGCAGATGATAAACTGCAGACAGTGATCAAGTACATCAGGTCAGGCTGGCCTGAACACGTGAGTAAAACCCCAGTCACAGTCAGAGAGTTTTTCCCAGTGAAAAGTGAACTGTCAGAGTACAATGGTATGGTCACAAGGGGGAACCGCATACTAGTACCACAGACACAGAGGGCAGACATTATTTACAGAATACATGATGGACATCAAGGTCTGACTAAATGCAGAGAGGGCCAACGCCTCAGTATGGTGGCCAGGGGGTTTTACTAGACCCATTAAAGCAAACCAGACATGACAACCTCACAACAGCAAAAAAACATTATGAAAAGCCAGGTAGGCCTCTCGGACCCAAAAGCCTCAAACCTCTAATCAAATATATTTAGACAATCAACCAATTGGTACATTCAACGTCCGAAATTATTTCCTTTTCATTCAACATCATGTTAGTTGGAATCCATATACCCTATACTCAAGTTGAGCTGTGGTAATTTGGCATACTTAGTTGAGGTATGGTACCGTGTATCACAGCAATACACTTCACCTCACTGGAATCACAATGAGCAACAATCCGACAAAGCATACCCCCTCATTGTCAGCCAGCCTGGGCTGTCACTTAGAAACCATGTGACAAAACAAATGTCAGCTTACTATGTGACAGCCAGCTAGACATGTGAGAGGTACACAATGAATAGCTTTATATACTCTGGCAGCAGCTAGAAAATTACAGGGCAGCCCAACATACCTGTAGATTGACTCAATGTGCTTATCATGAAATGTAAATCTTATTGTTTGCCAATCTGAATGGCAATGCTGCCCACAGGGCACACATTTCAATGAAATTACGTTGAACCAATGTGGAATAGACGTTGAATTGACGTCTGTGCCCAGTGGGCGGAGTCATCTAGACTAGTACCAGTACGTCTGTAGCCTTTCTCACTCGAGAAAAAGAGTTGAGATTCTTTGCATTGCACAGCAGAGTGCCGACATGAATTGAATATCTATTTTCTCAGTGAAAAATAGAGAAAATAGATGATTTGAATTACAATGAAGTGTCCTGATAACAGCAATACGTTTTTGTGAGACTATCGGCATGTGGGCTTTAAAATGAAGATATACATATTTTTTTTACTGAAGCCACGAGGCATCTCATCACCATACATACATAATATACAAAAACAGTTGTCAAGAACATTTTGCAGTCATTTTACATTCTGCTTTATGTAATCACAATATGGGTCGACTCTCAGTGGTCTGATTGCCTTCCCTGACAAATTGGATGCATTGTGCCAGGTCAAAGAGCTGAATAAGTTAAAGGGTCTAAAAAACACAATGGGGGAGTAATCCCGGTGACAGGGAGATAGAGGAGAGACAGAGAGGTAGAGTGTTAGCCACAATGAGAGGCATGTATGGAAGAAGTGGGATCTAGTGAGGTTGGTTGCCGCCAGGCACAAGAGCAGGAAGTGGGAAGCTCTGAGACATGCAGTGCTCATTCTGAGAGCACCACCTTCCTGAAAACCGCTTCGACACACACACACACACACACACACTTCCACCAACCCCACAGGGAAGAGACCTTTAATCTGAGGATAACTAAGGTAAAGGTGTGCTTTTTACCCTGCCAGCCACACAAACACAATCTCTCTCTCGCACACTGTGTGCAGGTATGCACACTGAAGACCCAGGCTCCAAATGGAGGGACGGGGGAGGGCCTGTTGTCTTCTGATGTTGATGGAGATCTTGAGACATTTTCAGCCCTATGTCTCTGGGTGTGAGTGTGCATGTGTAGATATTATGTTTGTAAAAAAGCACCGTTAGCGTGTATTAGCGTGACTTTATTTTCTCCCTCTACCTCTTTAAAAGGTAAAGAGAAGTAGGTCACAGGAACAGCAGGAAACTCTTTCAGATGTCTACAAATATGAGGAGTAATATTAATCTCCAACTAACGTTGTATTTACAAGTTTGCTCTACTTTCTTGCTGCTTTTCTGTGTATTGAAAGTCTTATATTTAACCCATTCACATCCTTGTACAATATTTAGCACAATATCAAAATGTGCCACAGAACAAATTCTGTTTGGTGTAAATGCATGAAATATGGTGTCAACATAGTTAGTACCAGTGTCTAGACAGGCCACATTGACATGCTAAGATTGTCATTATCTATCATACTTCCAGTGTCAATCAAAGTTGGAATTCTGAGAAAATGTGAAGAAATTATTAAATTGACTTCAGCATATGTATTTTGAAATACATTTCAGAATTATATATTTTTAAAGGACATAGTATTGTTATTCGACCTGTTCTAAGCCCAAATATATGATTCAACCCATTGTCCTTTGTGAACTACAGCCGTTTCTGTATCATACTATTTTTAGTCTTTGGACACATGGGGTTACTGTTTTTTACACATTTCATGAATCAAGTCATGTGAACACATAATCAGATCTTAATAATTTCTGGCATATGGATTGTCCAGACTAATATATACAGTATGTATTTAAAAGAGGTATCACAGCCATAGGGAAGAAAACAGGACACTAGAATATACATTTCCCCTCAGAGGCCATGTCTCTGTAAAGGCATAAGAAATACCAATTGAAGATTGAGAGCCGTATTCTCGGATGTGAATATAAATTGAGACACGGTGACTACACATGTCACATATATATGTCTCTGTAAACAAACACTTGCCTTCCAAATGGGATTCAGGGATCAGGTGTTTTCAACACATCTGCTTTCCCAGGACAATCCTTCAGCAGAGAAATAGGACAAGAGTAGAGCTGTACATTGGAAGCAGGGAAGCAATTACAGGAAACAATAAAAGCCAAGGAGTGCATTCAACAGAAGCAATTTTGCTTCCCTTTTGCTGTGGGCTTGTTGCTTGTTATCCTTTGCTTCAGGGGAGAGAGAGAGAGTGAGAGAGAGAGAGAGAGAGGTCCATACAGTCTCTTAACATTTCATTCTCCTCTCCCTTGCTACCCAGTTCTCATTAAGATGCTACATTGTTAACCTTCTACAGATGTAGGAGGAAAATGGTGGAACAACTATAAGTAATTTGTGCCTGCGAGAAACTGCTGAGGGTGCACAGCGGGGTCAACATGAGGCCTGATGAACGGTGCCCCAGTTCCACACCAAGCTGGGGCTCTCTCACTCACAGGGTGGCCAGTCCACAACAGATTGCCCTCAGCAGTGTCCAGGGCAAATCAGAGGAAGGAAAAAGATTCAGGTGTGCAGTAATTTGGAGAATAGCGGGAAGCAATACTAGCCTGATGCTGTAATAACCTTGAAAGTTATTGTGACGAGTACTGAGGATACGAAGAGGCAGGAATCAACAATGTAAAGGTTTACTTAACACTGAGCAAGAGAACAACAAAAGAGTGAGTACACGACATGACACTAACAATCACACACAACACAACACTGAACAGTTCAGGGCTATATAGGGGTGGTGGTGAGATGAGGTGCAAGTGCGCTGGAGGTGATTAGGGTGCGTTGGGTTTCCATTCCGGTGTTGCCGAGGTGGTGAGCTCAGACCGGTGGCTCAGTAGACCGGCGAATCAGAGCACCGGAGGGGAGCAATGGGAGGAGACGTGACAGTTATATGCTTTGTACAAAGTCACACACACACACACACACACTGATGAACTAATCTCACTGTCAGATGGTCTATAAAATATATATTAAAGAATCTGCACCCTCCCTTTTCTCCCCCTCACACACACACACACACACACACACACACACACACACACACACACACACACACACACACATTACCTTTCAAATTGAGTTCTGAAACCATTTAGGCATTGTGGGAATGCACAAAAAAAGCCTCTTCAGGCATTCACATGGACTCTATCATGAGGCCCGGTGCTTTTTTCAATTGATTCAAGAATTGAAGTCTTCATGCACAATTTAACTCTGCACCACTCTATTTTTACCGCCTCCCTCCATCCCTCCCTCCCACCCTCCTTGTCCTCTTTGAGGGGCTGGGGAGCCATTGTCGCCTCTGAGAGGGACTGACACCAGCAGCAGATGGGTGGGTAGTGTCTGGGGAGTGGAGCAGCAATATCCAGCCAGTGGAAATGTCAGCAACAGGCAACAACACAATAGTCTCACATATCACCACCCATCCCAACGGGCGATGTAATAGGGCTGCGACATTTAAAAAACAATACCGGCGAAATATCGAGCAACCAAGATGGCGGGTTACAAGCGAGCGGGGGTGTTGCGCTGATTCATTTTCTAGCTCATAATGCACTAATATGGTTGCAGTTTATTTTGTGACTCTTCCGCATGATTTCTCAATTAAAGAAAAACAAATTCCTGCCTGTCTGCTTGTTGACCAGAGGGACCATCTGTTTTTGTTCTCCTGTCGACCAGTTCTGAGACAACACAAAAGCTCCGTCAACAGAGAATAATATTCCTCTGACATTGATGAATGGCTAGTTTAAAAGCATGAATAGCTGTAGACTTGACAGAATATTAGCATTCCGGTGCGAGGCAAACTTGCGTGGCATATAATTACCTCAGCGAGAGAAAGCATTAATCGCAGCTAATTATTTTTCAGTAGCGAGTGAGTTGAAAGTGTGCGTTTCCCAAACATAAGGGAAGAGTTGCAGAACACCAGTTGATGAACCTATACAGCTACAGCTCTGCCTGTGTGCCTGTTTGTCTTCTTGCCTGTGTATACACAATATCCGTACTGTATGTTTGTGCTGTGTTGCTGTGTGGGATTGAGCATGTCTGCAGCATGTGTGATTGCCTGTGACTGTGTACATGTGTGGAATATCAATGAGTCTCAGTGAGAGGAAGCACTCTGAGAGAACCTGGAGTCAGCAGTGGTTTGTGCAGAGTTGCTGCCAAGGTTATTGATGGCAGACATAATGTCTCTGAGGCTCCATGCCACAGCGTGGGACTGGAAGAGGGAAGAACCACAGCCACATTGGTGCACAGCTGCATTTGTGTGTGTGTGTGTGTCTGACTGCATCCTTGTATTTATCAGTTGGGGGCAGCACTGCTCCTCACAAAGCTGCAGCCTGTCACGTACTGTACAGGTAAAGACACAAAGGTGCATTGCCGTAATGCCACCCTCCCCGGACTCCTAGATCAAAAAGATGCACAATCATTGCGAATGCGGCATGGTTGGGGCTGGGGACGGAGCATGCCCATTATTCTAAAGTAAAGCTGTCTGGTAGGGAGAGGCCTGAGCACCGCATGGCGCCCTGATAGATAGGGGCAATTAATCAAGGTGGGGGCCGAGGCCCGAGATTGATGTGCGGAAATTCAAATCCTCAAGCAGCATTTGGAAGATTAAACCATCATAGGCAAAGTTAGGATCCTTCCTTCCCACCCTCCTTCCTGGTGTGGAGTAGGAGTGTGATGGGGAGAGGAGGGGAGGACCACTCCCTAAGAGGTGAGCTAGAATGGATGAATGGAGTCGAGGAGGGCTGGTCTCCTGTAACAACTGTGCCTTAAGTGTTCCGTCCCCATAAGGCTTCCCTGATATTGAGGAAGATGTCTTCCATTCGTGAATATCCCATTGACTTTGGTGTGACTGTGTGTTCAAGTGATACAGTAAAACAAAATATTCAGGACCTGGAAGGATTCCTAGTGTAGTCTTGTAGGGGAATTCACATGGTAGGAATAACTAAGACTGTTGTTCAGATTTTGCTATTGACCCACTAAGGTGAGCTGGGAAACTCTGAATAAGTTTCTCATGTATCTAAATATAAACTATTTGTGTTAAATTAGTTTCAGAAATAAGGAAAATCACCTTTACCTATCTCCTGATAAAATTTTAGGAAGAGGTGATACTTTCAACAGGTAGACCATTGTCCGAGGAACCATTTCTCAATCCCTTAATGGGCTCTTACAGTAAATCCTGACATTTCCTCAGATTCCTGGAAGGTGATAAAAATACAACATACTACTATAAACTATTATGGTCTAGGGCAGGGGTTGCCAATCCTCCTCCAGAGCCTTGTTTATACCTGTCACTAACGTGCATCCTTGGTCCTGAACTTGTCCACACTCTGATTATGCCCACCTTTTCAGATATATGTCTACACATGGTATTAAAATGTGTCTCTTATGAAGGGTTAGTCATTAACATGGTAAAAAGTTGTACGTGTCACAACCTGAAGATATCCTCTAAGTGTAACAAATGTGATTCCTGTGACATCTGTGGCTATTAACGTTCAACTTTTCAAAGGCGCTCCTGAAAGAGAACGTGGGTTTGTGGAACAGGATGCCAGGAACAGTAGGGAACATTGTGGATCATTACCACTTCTTGGAATCAAATATAACATACATTGAAGTAGAAAAGCAGTGCCTGTTGGAAAGAGAAAGGGAAGACAAGCATATCACCGTTTTCTAGAATTCTCATTACACATCCTGTGATCTTTGCTCATCAAACATTTCCTGTGTTTAAACGTGAATGCCACCCTCGTCACAGTGTTCCATTTCATAAGGGTCCTTCTTCTCACTAACATCCCACACGCCGTCTTCGACAGTCCTGGAATGTAAAAACACATCCCACTGCACCACCTATGTCGTTTAGCCCGTCTTCATCTGTCCATACATACAGTGCATTCGGAAAGTATTCAGACTTCTTGACTTTTTCCACATTTTGTTACGTTACAGCCTTATTCTAAAATTGATTAAATTGTTTTTTTCCCCTCATCAATCTACACACAATACCCCATAATGACAAAGCAAAAACAGGTTACTAGAGTTTTTTGCATTAAAAATATAAACAAACTGAAATATCACATTTATATAAGTATTCAGACCTTTTACTCAGTACTTTGTTGAAGCACCTTCGGCAGTGATTACAGCCTCAAGTCTTCTTGGGCATGACACTACAAGCTTGGCACACCTGTATTTGGGGAGTTTCTCCCATTATTTGCAGATCCTCTCAAGCTCTGTCAGGTTGGATGGGGAGCGTCGCTGCACAGCTATTTTCAGGTCTCTCCAGAGATGTTGGTTCGGGATCAAGACTTGGCTCTGGCTGGGCCACTCAAGGACAATCAGAGACTTTTCCCGAAGCCACTGCTGCGTTGTCTTGGCTGTGTGCTTAGGGTCGTAAGGTGAACCGTCGCCCCAGTCTGAGGTCCTGAGCGCTCTGGAGCAGGTTTTCATCAAGGATCTTTCTGTACTTTGCTCCATTCATCTTTCCCTCGATCCTGACTAGTCTCCCAGTCCCTGCCGCTGAAAAACATCCCCACAGCATGATGCTACCACCACCATGCTTCACTTTAGGGATGGTGCCAGGTTTCCTCCAGACGTGTCGCTTGGCATTCAGGCCAAAGAGTTCAATCTTGGTTTCATCAGACCAGAGAATCTTGTTTCTCATGGTCTGAGAGTCCTTTAGGTGCCTTTTGTCAAACTCCAAGCGGGCTGTCATTTGCCTATTACTGAGGAGTGGCTTCCGTCTGGCCACTCTACCATAAAGGCCTGATTGGTGGAGTGCTGCAGAGATGGTTGTCCTTCTGGAAGGTTCTCCCATGTCCACAGAGGAATCTGGAGTTCTGTCAGAGTGACCATTGGGTTCTTGGTCACCTCCCAGACCAAGGCCCTTCTCCCCCGATTGCTCAGTTTGGCCCGGCGGCCAGCTCTAGGAAGAATCTTGGGGGTTCCAAAATTCTTCCATTTAAGAATAATGGAGGCCACTGTGTTCTTGGGAACCTTCAATGCTGCAGACATTTTTTGGTCCCCTTCCCCAGATCTGTCTCGACACAATCCTGTCTCGGAGCTCTACGGACAATTCCTTCGACCTCATGGCTTGGTTTATGGTCTGACATGCACTGTCAACTGTGGGACCTTATATAGACAGGTGTGTGCTTTTCCAAATCATGTCCAATCAATTGAATTTATCACAGGTGGACTCCAATCAAGTTGTAGAAACATCTCAAGGATGATCAATGGAAACAGGATGCACCTGAGCTCAATTTCGAGTCTCATAGCAAAGGGTCTGAGTACTTATGTAAATAAGATATATTAATTTTTTTCTTCTAAAAACCTGTTTTCACATTGTCATTATGGGGTATTGTGTGTAGATTGATGAGGATTTGTATTTATTTAATAAATTTTAGAATTAGGCTGTAACATAACAAAATGTGGAAAAGGCAAGGGGTCTGAATACTTTCCGAATGCACTGTACAGTCATGTAGATTAATCATGTAGAACATTAATTCTAATTAAGCAATAAGGCCCGAGGAGGTGTGGTATATGGCCAGTACACCATGGCTAAGGGCCGTTCTTACGAATGATGCAACGCAGAGTGCCTGGTCATAGCCCTTAGCTGTGGTATATTGGCCAGATATCGCAAACCCCCGAGGTGCCTTATTGCTATTATAAACTGGTTACCAACGCAATTAAAGCAGTAAAAAATAAATGTTTTGTCATACCCGTGGTATACTGCTTTCAGACAATCAGCATTCAGGGCTCGAACCACCCAGTTTATAATAAATGTATACTGCAGTACTATACTCAGTTAAAGCACCTTGGTTTAGAATGGTTGCAATGGCTCTCTCAAGCAGGTTGAGCGAACTGTGCCAAAGTAGGACACAATTTACAAGCTAAATTCTCGCTGCACTTTCTGCCCATTAAAATCAGGTGTGAGCTCCATTCTTTAATAATTTTAACAATACCTGCAGAGGTCTGGAAAAGTTCCTGCCGCTCTCAAACTCTATCCTCAATAAAGCTTATTAGTCCAGGGCCTCCCGAGTGGGGCAGCGGTCTAAGGCACTACATCGCAGTGTTGCGGCGTAACTACAGCCTGGGGTTCGATCTCAGGCTGTGTCACAATTGGCCGGGAATCCCATAGGGCGGCGCACAATTGGCCCAGCGTCGTCCTGGTTAGGGGATAGTTTGGCCGGGGGGGCTTTACTTGGCTCATTGCGCTCTAGCCACTCCTTATGACGGGCTGGGAGCCTGCAGGCTGAATTCGGTCGTCAGTTGAACAACGTTTCCTTCGACACATTGTTGCAGCTGGCTTCCGGGTTAAGTGAGCGGGTGTTAAAAAGCGCGGCTTGGCGGGTCATGATTCGGAGGACTCATGACTTGACCTTCGCCTCTCCCAGACCCGTTGGGGAGTTGCAGCGATGAGACAAGATCGTAATCACGAAATTGGGGAGAAAAAGTGGGTAAAAATTACAACAACAAAAAAACAAAAAAAGCTTATTAGTCCAAACTCTGACAGACTAGGTGCCATTGTAGTCATGATTTTGCTCCAATATTTAGAGTGCAAATGCATCAGTGCCAACACAACTGTATATCCACTGTGGTATATCAGTAATACTGTAGTTGCAGAGATAGTTCAGTAGTACTGTAAACAACAACGTGACACAGATAGTGGGAAGTTGAAGTTAGGGACAGTTCAGCATTTACTGGGATGAGGGGGCTGGTTCAAAATAGCCTTCCCTATCAAGGTGTTTTGGTACTTCCCTTATGCACTACGCTTTTCAGCACCCTTACCATACCACAGGTCAATATATTGTACCAGTCAAATGTCTATCCTGCCCTCTATCCATATTGACAATAGTTCAGTGTTTCCCTTAGCTGGTAATAGCCTGCTTTTAGACGATCAATAAAATTGTCTCTGGCCAATTGTCCGGGAGAATAAAAAAAATCCCATTTCAAAATAATGCTTGTTAGCCTATTGATAGATGAAAATACCAGTTGATGTAAATGCATTTGACCGATCTCACTTATCAATCTATGGGCTGCTGGAGTGAAACATGCTTTTATTAGCCCAATCATTGCGCAACAATTCTAAATGAAATTGCATGTTAAAAACAGCTAATATTTGTATTACTCAACTGGTAATTGAAGCGCATATCCTATTCGCAATTCAAGTGAAATTCAATGGTAGTGTCACGGTTTCGGCCGAGGCTGCCTCTCTTCCTTGTTCGGGCAGGCTTCGGCGTTCGTTGTCTCCGGAATTCTAGCTGCCACCGTTGCATGTTTCTATGTTCGGTTGCTTTTGTCTGTTTGTTGTGACACCTGTTATCGTTTAGGTTAATTAGCGTCCTATAAGTTTCTCGTTGTGTTTGTCCAGTGTTGTGTGTGATTGCTTTATTGTCTGTCGTGCGTTACTGGACGTGTTTACTATATTCGCACGGTTGAGCTATCTCTCCACTGTGTTGGAGCGTTTTACGCACCTGTGTAGTGCGCCCGTTTGTTTTGTCCGCCTACGTGCGGAGTTTCGCCTTCGGGCCAGTTTGTTCATTTTCCCTTGTGGAATTTCACTAAAGTCTTTTGGACTGTACTTCGGTGTCCTGCGCTTGATTCCACCACTACACCCACCTACAGCATCACTGACAAAATCACACACCTTCAAGAATGGAATCAGCAGGAGCCGCAGCAGCCCAGGCGACGCTGGAGTACAGGGTCCGAGAACAGAGTGACCAGATCCTGCAGATGGGGTCCGCACTGCAGGAGGTGATCACCACCATCCGAGGCTGGGGGACTCCTCCACCGCCATCCTCTCTGCCAGCAACATCGGCAAGTCAGCCCATTCCCGCTCCGGAACCCAGAGGAGTTCGACTCTCGCTCCCGAGGGCCTACGATGGGACCGCGGCCGGGTGTCAGGGATTCCTTCTCCAGGTGGAGCTTTACCTGGCCACCGTGCACCCGGCGCCTTCGGGACATGAGAGCGTGTCCGCCCTGATCTCCTGCCTTTCCGGGAAGGCGTTGGAATGGGCCAACGCAGAGTGGAGGAGGATCGACGCGAACACCATCACCTACGACGAGTCTGGTCTTCCTCCGGCAGGGGAGGAGGAGTGCCCAGGAGTTCGCCTTAGAATTCCGTACTCTAGCGGCGGATGCAGGGTGGAATGAGCGGGCTCTCAGCGATCACTACATATGTAGTCTACGCGAGGACGTCCGTAGGGAGCTGGCCTCTAGGGACACCAGCCTCTCGTTCGACCAGTTGGTCGACATGTCCATCAGGCTGGATAACCTGCTAGCTACCCGCGGACGTCCGAGGGGGTCCGTCCATTTCACCCTCCAGCGCTCCCGAGCCGTGCCCCATGGAGCTCGGGGCGCTGGCGCTAGAGAGAGGAGGGGTCGGCTACGAGGGGGTCCATCTCCTGCACCAACTGTGGTCGGGGGGAGGACACACCGCGGCTAGGTGCTGGGGATGGCCTCCTAGGGGAGAGGACGACAGGTCCCGCACTGGGGAGTCCTTCCAGGTGAGTAGGTGCCCCACTCACCCAGAGCTCTCTGTTGCACATTTCTGTATACCTGTGCGTTTCCCACAGGTAGCACCTCATTCCCAGCATAAGGCGCTGGTAGATTCAGGCGCGGCTGGGAATTTTGTTGATAAGAAGTTTTGTTTAGCCTTAGGGATCCCCCGTCTCCCTGTGGATGTCCCTTTCCCCGTTCATGCCCTAGATAGCCGTCCGTTGGGTGCGGGCTTGATCAGGGAGGTCACTGCGCCACTTAGGATGTGTGCGCAGGGGGGTCATCAGGAGATGATTCAGCTATTTCTGATCGACTCGCCTGCGTATCCGGTGGTGCTGGGCATGCCCTGGTTGAGTACCCATCTATTTCATGGCAGGAGAGGGCTCTGATGGAGTGGTCTGCCCAGTGTGTGGGTCGATGTTTGGGCGTTTCCGTAGGGGCTACCTCGGTGGAGAGTCCAAACCAGGTGCCCGCATTGCACGTTCCCCCTGAGTATGGGGATTTGGCTATTGCGTTTAGTAAGTCGAGGGCGACGCAGTTGCTGCCCCATAGGCAGGGAGATTGTGCGATAGACCTCCAGGCAGGAGCTGCGCTCCTACGGAGCCATGTGTATCCTCTATCTCAGGAGGAGAAGAAAGCTATGGAGACTTACATAGACGAATCTCTGAGACAAGGATACATACGGCCTTCCACTTCCCCTGCGTCCTCGAGTTTCTTTTTTGTGAAGAAAAAGGATGGTGGGTTACGCCCGTGCATCGATTACCGTGGTCTCAATCAGATCATGGTGAAGTACAGTTATCCACTCCCGCTGATTGCGACCATGACGGAGTCATTGCATGGGGCGCGTTTCTTCACTAAATTAGATCTCAGGAGCGCGTACAACTTGGTGCGCATCAGGGAGGGCGAATGAATGGAAGACAGCCTTTAGTACCACCTCGGGCCATTACAGTATCTTGTCATGCCATACGGGTTGATGAACGCTCCGTCAGTTTTCCAATCATTCGTGGATGAGATCTTCAGGGACATGCAGGGGCAGGGGGTGGTTGTGTACATAGATGACATTCTCGTGTACTCGCCTACCCGGAGTCGAGCATGTGGCCCTGGTGCGCAGAGTGTTGCGGAGGCTGGTGGAGCACGACCTGTATGTTAAGGCAGAGAAGTGTCTGTTTTTCCAGGAGTCGGTCTCCTTTTTGGGGTATCAGTTGTCTGCGTCAAGTGTGAAGATGGAGGTAGACGGGTGTCAGCCGTAGCGTAATTGGCAAACACCAACCACTGTGAAGGAGGTGCAGCAGTTTTGGGGGTTTGCGAATTACTACCGGAGGTTTATCCGGGGGTTTTGGACAGGTGGCAGCTCCCATCACGTCTCTTTTGAAGGGGGTCCAGTGCGTCTGCAGTGGTCTGCCGAGGCGGACAGGGCGTTTGGGAGGCTGAAGGACCTGTTTACCTCGGCCCCGGTGCTGGCGCATCCGGATCCCTCTTTGCCATTTCAGGTAGAGGTGGACGCGTCTGAGGCCGGTATAGGAGCCGTGCTTTCACAACGGTCAGGCGCGCCACCTAAACTCCGCCCCTGTGCTTTTTATTCTAAGAAGCTCAGTCCGGCGGAGCGAAACTATGACGTAGGGGACAGGGAGCTGTTAGCCGTGGTACAGGCCCTAAAGGTGTGGAGGCACTGGCTTGAGGGGGGCTCAACACCCTTTCCTCATTTTGACGGACCACCGTAACCTGGAGTACATCCGGGCAGCGAGGGAGGCTGAACCTCGCCAGGCAAGATGGAATATGTTTTGACCCGGTTTACATTTAAGATCACGTACATCCCTGGGTCACAGAACGGTAAGGCAGATGCGCTGTCTCGGCGGTATGACACGGAGGAGAGGTCCGTGGAGCCCACTCCCATACTGCCGGAGTCGTGTCTGGTGGCACCGGTAGTGTGGGAGGTCGATGCTGAGCTCGAGCGGGCGTTACGCACCGACCCTAGTCCACCGCAATGCCCGGAGGGTCGGAAGTACGTTCCGCTCGAGGTTCGGGATCGATTGATCTATTGGGCTCACACGTCACCCTCCTCTGGACACCCTGGTATCGGCCGGACAGTGCACTGTCTTAGTGCCAAGTACTGGTGGCCCACGTTGGCAAGGGATGTGAGGGTTTATGTTTCCTCCTGCTCGGTGTGCGCCCAGTGTAAAGGCGCCTAGACATCTGCCTAGGGGTAAGTTACTACCCCTGCCCGTTCCACAACGACCATGGTCTCACCCTCTCGGTGGATTTCCTTACTGACCTTCCTCCTTCACAGGGAAATACCACTATACTGGTCGTTGTGGACCGGTTTTCTAAGGCCTGTCGTCTGCTCCCCATGCCGGGCCTTCCTACTGCCCTGCAAACTGCCGAAGCACTATTCACCCATGTGTTCCGTCACTACGGGTACGCGAGATATTGTGTCTGATCGAGGTCCCCAATTTACCTCCAGGGTTTGGAGAGCCTTTATGGAGCGGTTTGGGGGTCTCGGTGAGCCTCACCTCGGGTTACCACCCGGAGAGTAATGGGCAGGTGGAACGCGTGAACCAGGATGTGGGTAGGTTTCTTAGAACATACTGCCAGGACCGGCCGGAGGAGTGGGCAGGTCGTTCCCTGGGCCGAGATGGCCCAGAATTCCCTACGCCATTCCTCCACTAACTTAACCCCTTTTCAATGTGTGTTAGGTTACCAGCCGGTTCTGGCACCTTGGCAGCAGAGCCAGATCGAGGCTCCTGCGGTGGATGAGTGGGCGCGGCGCTCGGAGGAGACATGGAACGCTGCACACGTCCACCTGCAGCGGGCCCTCCGTCGTCATAAGGCGAGCGCCGATCTCCACCGCAGTGAGGGACCGGTGTACGCACCTGGTGATCGAGTCTGGCTCTCTACCAGAAACCTGCCCCTCCGCCTGCCCTGTCGGAAACTGGGTCGGCGGTTTGTAGGGCCATTTAAAGTCCTGAGAAGGTTGAACGAGGGTGTGTTACAAATTACAACTACCTGTTGAATATAAAAGTATTAACTCCTCGTTCCATGTGTCTCTTCTCAGGCCGGTGGTAGCTGGCCCACTCCAAGAAAGTGAGATCAGGGAGACTCCTCCGCCCCCATTGGACATCGAGGGGGCACCGGCGTACTCCGTGAGGTCCATCTTGGATTCGAGACGTCGGATGGGGGTCTCCAATATCTAGTGGAGTGGGAGGGTGCGGTCCGGAGGAACGGTGCTGGGTGCCGAGGAGAGACATTTTGGACCCGTCTCTCCTGACGGAATTCCATCGTGGGCACCCGACGCACCCTGCTCCGCGTCCTCCTGGTCGTCCTCGAGGCCGGAGTCGGCGCACGTCTGGAGCCGCGCGTCAAGGGGGGGGTACTGTCACGGTTTTGGCCGAGGCTGCCTCTCTTCCTTGTTCGGGCAGGCTTCGGCGTTCGTTGTCTCCGGAATTCTAGCTGCCACCGTTGCATGTTTCTATGTTCGGTTGCTTTTGTCTGTTTGTTGTGACACCTGTTATCGTTTAGGTTAATTAGCGTCCTATAAGTTTCTCGTTGTGTTTGTCCAGTGTTGTGTGTGATTGCTTTATTGTCTGTCGTGCGTTACTGGACGTGTTTACTATATTCGCTCGGTTGAGCTATCTCTCCACTGTGTTGG
The DNA here is from genome assembly GCF_020615455.1 of Coregonus clupeaformis. NCBI lineage: Eukaryota > Metazoa > Chordata > Actinopteri > Salmoniformes > Salmonidae > Coregonus > Coregonus clupeaformis. The sequence continues at coordinate 49,208,878 of NC_059210.1, read as the reverse complement.
AGCGTTTTACGCACCTGTGTAGTGCGCCCGTTTGTTTTGTCCGCCTACGTGCGGAGTTTTGCCTTCGGGCCAGTTTGTTCATTTTCCCTTGTGGAATTTCACTAAAGTCTTTTGGACTGTACTTCGGTGTCCTGCGCTTGATTCCACCACTACACCCACCTACAGCATCACTGACAGGTAGGCAGGCTTCAGCACGTCACACACCACTTTGCAATGAGCTGGATGCAGTATGCATTTTGAAAACATATACTTAATTGTTTGAAACCTGAACGTTTTACTAGATATTATGAGGCATGTTTACCTTGCTTCAAAGTAGCCTAGCCAAAGTACGACCACACGTGGAGGCAATTATTTTAGAAATACTTCATATGCCATTTAAACCAGTAGCCTATTTCTCTCATGTTCTATTGGTTCTCAAATTAACTTTTTTTCATTGTCCAGTAGCCAAAAGGCACAATCCTAGTCATATTAGCAACCCCTGCTAGTTGTTGTATCTTTAGATCTCCCCTCTTTCTGTATTTCTAACAGATATTTTAATCTCTGTCTCATGAAACCACTCGCATGTGTGGTGCACTTCTGACAATAGTGTGTTACAGCTAATTGCATTATGGAATGAACTGCGCTTATAATGTGAAGAAATAACAGTTTATCAACATTTTAAGCTAAACGTTCTGATCTGTTGCATCAGCCTCATTGCTTTTTTTATGTAGCCTAGGCCTACTGGTTGTATGAATTTGGGATCTATCATCCCACAACTGTTCCAGAGTTTCTTTGGAATAGGCTATTTCTTTCTCGCACAGAACAAAAAGATGCACTGTTAATCGTTTTATTTTATTTTATCAGTAACATACTGTATTAATCAACAGTATGATAGTGTATAAACTAGAGTAGATTACCAAAGAATGCACAGTAAAATACCATATTTTTGTTTTACAGCACACTGTAAGACCTTTCTGTAATTTCAACAGTAAAACACTGTATAATCCACAGTAAAATACCAAAATGTGTTTTACAGTATTAATTATGGTGCATTTTTCATGTAACTTTTAAAATGTATTACCTTTTATGTGTGGCATAAACACAACTAGTCACATTGTTTTAATCTGATTAGGCAACTTCAAAAGTCTCCTATAGGCTACCTGTCATCCACTCCACTCTAATATAATATAATTCCAGCATTCAAACTGTGCAATGCCCAATTGATTAATGGAAAAAAACATTGTCAAACCAAGCTTCGATGCTGAGTAGGGAGGGGATGTATTTTCTGTTTGTCGAGATTGACATAATCTACTTGATTGTGGTGTTGAAAATGCAAACCAGGATGATAAGCGCTCGAAGTCGATAATGTTATGCAGTTATGCGTTGCTTATTGGTTGTGGGTGGTGCATTGGCACAGAAATTCGCTGCATATATTTTATATCATTATAAATATAGCATCAACATTTTGAAAATCATATTTCCCCCTAGCTGATCATTGTCTGCAGCCGGCTCTGATTGTAGTGTAATGAAAAGGCAGGGAGAGTGAACACATCCGTAGTGGTTGGCGAACCCTCAGCGTTCTGGCCCGTTAGCCCTGCGTGGCATTGACTGTGCTGCAAAGCTATGCTGAAGTGGTAAAGTCGATATCCACGTTTATAAACACAGGGTTGCTATTGTTATAGTTATTTATGGTGGTACTAATTATTTTAGAGTGCATTTTATGAGGGGGGAGGGTCAACAATTTTTACAGTACAAGGGGAGGGTCATGTGAAAATATTATAAATGTTGGGGAGGGGGGTGCATTTTTTTTTTTATGACACCTCGAGTTGGGGAGGAGATGGAGTTTGTACAGATATCAGCAGGATGATTTAGAAATATTTGCAAAGCAGCATGTCGTTAATTACATTCCGACAGCTGAATCCCAATTAGTTGGGTAAAGCTTTGAGGATGGCCCCAGCAGGGTTCCTGTTGTATTCCCTTCTGCCAGAACGCAATGTGTTCGATCCTCATCATCTCCCTCCCTCCCTGTTGTATGTATATTATCTCATTACATTACAGTACCATGACATACTAATCGTCCAACCGTTGACCTGTACCCTCCAGAGGGCTCTCCCCTGGTGAGTAGAACTGCTGCTTCGAAATTAAACAGAAATGGCATATTTAGTGCTTCGTAAAGACACTTGATAACTTTGTACAAAATCGTGAAAAGAAGACAGTTAATCGCAATAGGTTTAGACTGTAGTCAATCAGCCTACAACCATCTTACTGTCAATTACAGCAGCATGGGTTAACTGTGCTACCATCCTGAGGGTGTCCATGTTCATTTGGGAATACCTTCACTTCATAAGACTGTTCATTACATTGTTCCCTTGCAGGGTGAGTCTGATTAGAGAGTAATCAGTGGTTAATTATAGAGAGGATCTCATCGAGGGTACAGTTTAGATGTATTAGCCAGACTGATTAAGCAGCTTATGCTTCACATGTGCTTTCATGTCAACTGTTAAGACATCACAGGCAACTTTTCTGATAGACATTCTGAATCATTCAAGACCATTCTCAAGGATCTCCATTGGATTGTGACTCCCACTGATCAAACTAGTGCTAATTTAGTGAGTGCACACTGTAAGAAACAAGGGTTCCAAAAGGGTTCTTCGGCTGTCCCCGTAGGATAACCATTTTTTGTTACAAAAAAAACAAAAACGCTTTGGTTCCAGGTATAACTATTTTGGGTTCCATGTAGAACCCTCTGTGGAAAGGATTCAACATGGAACCCAAAACTGTTCTACTTGGAACCAACAAGGGTTCTTCAAAGGTTTCTCCAATGGGACAGCCGAATAACCCTTTTAAATTCTAGATAGTATTTATTTTTCTAGGAGTGTAGCCCTGTGTTCGGAGGTCTGGTTGAGGAGGTCACTAAAGAGAGAGCCTGTTTCTAGCTGAGTCTGAAAACCATGCCAAACTTCCAACGGGGACCGTACCCCAGTGCAAAGCAGTCATCTGGCTCTGACAAAATGAAATATGTTTAGGAGGCCCAGAAATGGCTTGCTTTATAATTTTTTATATTGTTTCCATGACAAAAAGGACCTTGGGCAACTCTAAACCCATCCACACAAGCATCATCCCTGGCTATCTCACCGCCTAGGGAGGACTTAAACCATTAGAGAATAAGGGAAGCAGAGAGAGAGAGAGAGAGGAGAGGGGGGGAGAGGGAGGGAGGGAGGGAGGTGGGGAGATATAGATTGATTGAGAGAGAGAGAGACAGAAAGACAAAGAAAGAAAAGGGTTATGAAATGAAAGTAGCAGGTTCCTCAGTTGAATATTTCTGAGGGGAAGGGGTCAGGTGAAGGTGCAGACATTCCCCTCTCAGTAAAATACAGCACTGAAGGAACAAAAGATAAGGCTGGACCCAATGGACCTAGTATTTCCGACTGTACTAAGAAATATGGAGTCTTAAGGACGTGCTTGATTTGTTTACTGGTCTAATCCCATCCCTATTATCTGTTTCCTTGGAAACCAATATTCCCTGAGTGGTCCAATGCTTTTACCACAATCATTTCTTCATCATGCAATTTTTCAATCACTCCTAGTTTCATCTACAGTAATCCTGGTGTCTGTTGTGTGTTGAATGAGAAGTAGGTCATTATAATCACAAGATTGTCATGGTCGGTCAGAGAGGATTAAAATGATTATGACAGAAATAATAGAGAAAGACAAGAAAGAGATGTCCAAAACCAGTTCACAAGTACTTCTAAGGGCTTTAATCAAAGCAATCTTTATTTTATTTTTTTATCTCTTCCGTTAGTAGTGTTGAAATACGTTAGCCAATACTGTAACATGTCTTAGAATATCCATGCATTTCAGTGAAGCAGACATTTCCGAGAGTAATGCATAAATAGGAGTTGAGGTGTGTGTTATATCACATTCACAGGAGGCTGCCAAGGGGGCAATGGCTCATAATAATGGTCGGAATGGAGCAAATGGAATGGCAACAAACACATGGAAACCATGTGTTTGATATATTTGATACCATTCCACTGATTCCTCTCCAGCCATTACCACGAGCCTGTTCGCCCCAATTAAGGTGCCACCATCCTCCTGTCATCACATTGGATATCAGCAATCAAGTGCCAATATCATATATATTCTAAATGCTCATGAAATAAACACGTTCTAATGTAGAATGCCAACCCAAAGCACTCATCAAAGAGTCTCCCCAGAGAGGCAGGCTGGCGGTGGAGAGCCCAGTATCTGGGATGAGTGGGGTGTGTCTAGGGCTGATCGCTCCACAGTCCGCTGGAGGTTGAAAAGCCAGGTAGAACTGAAAAGTTCTAGCAGTCTCGGCTGCTCTCATAGGGAATTAGCCTTTATTAGAGGGGAAGTTCTAGAACAGGGATGGGAAACTGGAGGCCCTGGTGCCGCATGCGGCCCGCAGCCCCCCTTTTTTAGGCCAGCAGATCAATTTCCCCAAAAATAATAATTATAATCAAATCAAATTGTATTTGTCACATGCGCCGAATACAACAGGTGTAGACCTTACAGTGAAATGCTTACTTACAAGCCCCTAACCACAGGTTAGTCGAGGTAATTGAGGTAATATGTACATGTAGGTAGAGGTAAAGTGACTATGCATAGATAATAAACAGAGAGAAGCAGCAGCGTAAAAAGAGAGGGTGGGGGGGACAATGCAAATTGTCCGGCTAGCCATCTGATTAGCTGTTCAGGAGTCTTATGGCTTGGGGGTAGAAGTTGTTAAGAAGCCTTTTGGACCTAGACTTTGCGCTCCGGTACCACTTGCCGTGCGGTAGCAGAGAGAACAGTCTATGACTAGGGTGGCTGGAGTCTTTGGCAATTTTTAGGGCCTTCCTCTGACACCGCCTGGTGTAGAGCTCCTGGATGGCAGGAAGCTTGGCCCCAGTGATGTACTGGGCTGTACGCACTACCCTCTGTAGTGCCTTGCGGTCGGAGGCCGAGCAGTTGCCATACCAGGCAGTGATGCAGCGAGTCAGGATGCTCTCGATGGTGCAGCTGTAGAACTTTTTGAGGATCTGAGGACCCATGCCAAATCTTTTCAGTCTCCTGAGGGGGAATAGGCTTTGTTTTGCCCTCTTCACGACTGTCTTGGTGTGTTTGGACCATGATAGTTTGTTACATTTACATTTTACATTTACGTCATTTAGCAGACACTCTTATCCAGAGCGACTTACAAATTGGTGCATTCACCTTATGATAGCCAGTGGGACAACCACTTTACAATTATTATTATTATTTTATTTTTTTGTTTAATAATTTTCAAAAAAAAATCTTTCTTTTTTTCTAGAGAATATATATATATATTCTCTAGAAAAAAAGAAAGAAAAACAATTAGAAAATTATTAAACAAAAAAATTAAATAATAATAATAATTGTAAAGTCGCTCTGGATATATAATTACAATAACACAATTATATATATATATATATGTATATATATATATATATATATATATATATATATATATATATATATATATATATATATATATATATAATTGTGTTATTGTAATTATATATTGGGGGTGTAGAAAGATTACTTTTATACTATCCCAGGTATTCCTTAAAGAGGTAGGGTTTCAAGTGTCTCCAGAAGGTGGTCAGTGACTCCGCTGTCCTGGCATCGTGAGGGAGCTTGTTCCACCATTGGGGTGCCAGAGCAGTGAACAGTTTTGACTGGGCTGAGTGGGAACTGTGCTTCCACAGAGGTAGGGGGACCAGCAGGCCAGAGGTGGAAGAATGCAATGCCCTCGTTTGGGTGTAGGGACTGATCAGAGCCTGATCCCCTCACAGCTCCGTAGGCAAGCACCATGGTCTTGTAGCAGATGCAAGCTTCAACTGGAAGCCAGTGGAGTGTGCCAAGGAGCGGGGTGACGTGAATTTCATATTGTTGATGTGGACACCAAGGAACATGAAGCTCTCAATCTGCTCCACTACAGCCCCGTCGATGAGAATGGGGGCATGCTCGGTCCTCTTTTTCCTGTAGTCCACAATCATCTCCTTTGTCTTGATCACATTGAGGGAGAGGTTGTTATCCTGGCACCACATGGCCAGATCTCTGACCTCCTCCCTATAGGCTGTCTCATCATTGTCGGTGATCAGGCCTGTTGTTGTGTCATTGGCAAACTTAATGATGGTGTTGGAGTCATGCTTTGCCATGCAGTCATGGGTGAAGAGGGAGTACAGGAGGGGACTGAGCACGCACACCTGAAGGGTCCCCGTGTTGAGGATCAGCGTGGCAGATGTGTTGTTAACTACACTTACCACCTGGGGGCGGCCCATCAGGAAGTCCAGGATCCAGTTGCAGTGGGAGGTGTTTAGTGCCAGAGTCCTTAGCTTAGTGATGAGCTTTGAGGGCACTATGATGTTGAATGCTGAGCTGTAGTCAATGAATAGCATTCTCACGTAGGTGTTCCTTTTATCCATGTGGGAAAGGGCCGTGTGGAGTGCAATAGAGATTGCATCATCTGTGGATCTGTTGGGGTGGTAGGCAAATTGGAGTGGGTCTAGGGTTTCTGGGATAATGGTTTTGATATGAGCAATGACCAGCCTTTCAAAGCACTTCATGGCTACAGACATGAGTGCAACGGTCGGTAGTCATTTAGGCAGGTTACCTTAGTGTTCTCGGGCACAGGGACTATGGTGGTCTGCTTGAAACATGTTCGTATTACAGACTTAGTCAGGGACAGGTTGAAAATGTCAGTGAAGACACTTGCCAGTTGGTCAGCGCATGCTCGGAGTACATATCCTGGTAATCTGTCTGCGGCCTTGTGAATGTTGACCTGTTTAAAGGTCTTACTCACATCGGCTACGGAGAGTGTGTTCACACAGTGGTCCGGAACAGCTGATGCTCTCATGCATGCTTCAGTGTTGCTTGCCTCGAAGCAAGCATAGAAGTAATTTAGCTCGTCTGGTAGGCATAGCAGGATTTCTTATAAGCGTCCGGGTTAGAGTCCCGCTCCTTGAAAGCGGCAGCTCTACCCTTTAGCTCAGTGCAGATGTTGCCTGTAATCCATTTTTTCCTCTGGTTGCACATTTAACATGCTGGTAGAAATTAGGTAAAATTGATTTAAGTTTCCCTGCATTAAAGTCCCCGGCCACTAGGAGCGCCGCCTCTGGATGAGCATTTTCTTGTTTGCTTATGGCCTTATACAGCTCGTTGAGTGCAGTCTTAGTGCCAGCATGGGTTTGTGCTGGTAAATAGACAGCTAAGAAAAATATAGATGAAAACTGTGTTGGTAAATAGTGTGGTCTACAGCTTATCATGAGATACTCTACCTCAGGCGAGCAAAACCTCAAGATATCCTTAATACTAGATTTTGTGCACCAGCTGTTATTTACAAATATACACAGACTGCCACCCCTTGTCTTACCAGAGGCAGCTGTTCTATCTTGCCAATTCACCGAAAACCTCACCAGCTGTATGTTATCCACGTCATCGTTCAGCCACGACTCGGTGAAACATTACAGTTTTTAATGTCCCGTTGGTAGGATATATATTGATCGGAGCTAATCTTCGTCAAGTACGAGGTGAGTAATGGTTGTCCTGATATCCAGAAGCTATTTTCGGTCATAGGAGATGGTGGCAGAAACATTATTTACAAAATAAGTTACAAATAACGCGAAAAAACACACAATAGCACAATTGGTTAGGAGCCCGTAAAACGGCAGCCATCTTCTCCGGCGCCATTAATTAGGAACTCCGCTGGGGTCTCAACTTACTGTTGAGAGTTATTATAGTAGAATACACAAGTTGCAATTTCACTCTTACTCAGATATCATATAAAAAAAACTGACAACAATTCTCTCCACCCTATGGCAAAATATGTAGAATTGCAGGAAATTAGCTGTAAAATTGAAAGTGGATGATTTCTTATAAACTTGTAAAATCTTCTCTCTACCCCATATCAAAATGGTGTAGGATTTGTTCGTTGCCCCCACCCTGATCGAAGTTGCCTATCCCTGTTCCAGAAGATGAAAGGGGGATATCTAGTCAATTGTACAACTGAATGCATTCAACTGAAATGTGGCTTCCACATTTAACCCAACCCCTCTGAATCAGAGAGGTGTGGGGGGCTGCCTTAATCGACATCCACGTCATCGGCTCCCGGGGTAGATGAGCCTCAAAGAGGGAAGTTAATAAGGAAGCACCCGGCTCAATGCAGACTTGGAGTAAGAGGCATTCACTTACTGCGCCTTACAATGTTAAAGGGATATATTATTGGAATCCAGACACATTCAAAAATGATCTCTGTGAAAAAAATTCTGATTTTGTTTTAGTGTGTTGATGATTTTTGTTCAGCATCCACAGTATTGCAGATGCATTTACTCAATTGTAATGTGTTAAAATTAAAATTAAGAACGCTAAGGTCAAAACACTCGATCATACACTATATATACAAAAGTATGTGGACACCCCTTCAAATGAGTGGATTCGGCTATTTCAGCCACACCTGTTGCTGACAGGTGTATAAAATCGAGCACACTGCCATGCAATCTCCATAGACAAACATTGGCAGTAGAATGGCCTTACTGAAGATCTCAGTGACTTTCAACGTGGCACAGTCATAGGATGCCACCTTTCCAACAAGTCAGTTCGTGAAATGTCTGCCCTGCTAGAGCTGCCTCGGTCAACTGTAAGTGCTGTTAATGTGAAGTGGAAATGTCTAGGAGCAACAACGCTCAGCCGCGAAGTGGTAGGCCACACAAGCTTACAGAACGGGACCGCAGAGTGCAGAAGCACTCACTACTGAGTTGCAACACTCACTACCGGGAGAATGCTACCTGCCCCAATGCAGAGTGAAACTGTAAAGTTTGGTGGAGGAGGAATAATGGTCTAGGCCTGGTTTTCATGGTTCGGGCTAGGCCCCTTAGTTCCAGTGAAGGGAAATATTTACGCTACAGCATACAATGATATTCTAGATGATTCTGTGTTTCCATCCAACTTTGTGGCAACAGTTTTCTTTTTTCTTTTTTTCTTTCACCTTTATTTAACCAGGTAAGCCAGTTGAGAACAAGTTCTCATTTACAACTGCGACCTGGCCAAGATAAAGCAAAGGAGTGCGATAAAAACAACAACACAGAGTTACATATGGGGTAAAACAAAACATAAAGTCAAAAATACAACAGAAAATATATATGTGTGCAAATGTAGCAAGTTATGGAGGTAAGGCAATAAATAAGCCATAGTGCAAAATAATTACAATTAGTATTAACACTGGAATGATAGATGTGCAAGAGATGATGTGCAAATAGAGATACTGGGGTGCAAATGAGCAACATAAATAACAATATGGGGATGAGGTAGTTGGGTGGGCTAATTTCAGATGGGCTGTGTACAGGTGCAGTGATCGGTAACATGCTCTGACAACTGATGCTTAAAGTTAGTGAGGGAGATAAGAGTCTCCAGCTTCAGAGATTTTTGCAATTCGTTCCAGTCATTGGCAGCAGAGAACTGGAAGGAATTGCGGCCAAAGGAGGTGTTGGCTTTGGGGATGACCAGTGAGATATAAATGCTGGAGCGCATAGTACGGGTGGGTGTTGCTATGGTGACCAATGAGCTAAGATAAGGCGGGGATTTGCCTAGTAGTGATTTATAGATGGCCTGGAGCCAGTGGGTTTGGCGAAGGCCCTTTCCTGTTTCAGCATGACAATGTCCCCGTGCACAAAGCGAGGTCCATACAGAAATGGTTTGTCGAGATCGGTGTGGAAGAAATTGACTGGCCTGCACAGAGCCCTGACCTCAACCCCATCGAACACCTTTGGGATGAATTGGAACGTCGACTGCGAGCCAGGCCTAATCGCCCAACATCAGTGCCTGACCACACTAATGCTCTTGTGGGTGAATGGAAGCAAGTCCCCGCAGCAATATTCCAACATCTAGTGGAAAGCCTTCCCAGAAGAGCAGGGGGACCAACTCCATATTAATGCCCATGATTTTGGAAGGGGATGTTCGACGAGCAGTGTCCACATACTTTTGATCATGTTTTGTATATCATGTAGTCTTTGCACCATCAATGTCCTAAAAACGACCTCAAAATGTATTTGGAAATGGAGCAGGCACCAGCGTACTGTAGTTTTACTATGTCGCCTAGATAGGCTGAGACAAGCGGAGCTGCCTGGTCCCATGGCACTGATATAATTTATTTGAAGAATATTAAACACTAAACGCTATTGATCTCCCTCTCTTTATGTGACGTCTACCTGCTGGGAATAGTTGTTGAGGCCTTGTTAGGCGCCCGCTAGAATGGGGAGAGATCCTGTCAAGACTTCTTTCGGAGGGTACTCCACACTTTGGTCTCATTGTATCCGCAATGTCAAAGCCTATGCAGTAAACTCCCTATTTTCTACAGGCTCTGGGCAATTTATGTACAGAGAGTGTATAGAATGAGAAACTGTTTATAAATGTAGACTTTGTAGGGAGAGGGGGGAGCTGCTATTATGGGGAGAGATTATCTATTTTAGATATGTTACACTGTCAGAAGTGGTTAGTATAGCTACAGGTGAATTGTCGTGATACTCTGCTTTGGAGTGATAGAGATAAAGGTTATAGGTGTTGCAAAATCACAAATAAATGTTTGTTAATGGAAGTGATTGTATGTGGGTAAAATAAAGCAAATAGTAAACACTTAAAATAATTCTAAAATGCATAGGTGAATTTAATATAATGCAGGATACTGTATACACAGTCATACAGAGCAGTAGGGGTGAACCACAGAGGTCTGCTTCCATAGCCACAGGGTACCTGAAGTCCAATACCGGTTGTCATGAGCAACCACTATAGTATGGTTTAACACAGTGGTCTCCAACCTTTTCTAGCATGAGAGCTACTTTTAAAAAATGAAAAATCTTGCGAGCTACTCATATTTTTTATAGCTTTCAAATAGGCATATTCTTCTCTTCACCTCCACCCTGCAATTCTCGCTGGGTCCTTGGAGTAAAATATATGTGTTTTCTGTCAATATACCTGGTAAAATAATGGTTAATAAACAACTCCATAAAATTTATGAAAAAACGAAATATATTTGTTATTCTCAATATTACAAGTATTCATAGAGAAACAATGCAAATGTATGTTCTGAGTCCATGTAAATGCTTAAATCACATCAGAAGACCATTTGAGATAAAAAGAAACGATGTACTGTATTTTTAGTGAAATTCCCCTTTAATTGCTCAACTAGCAAGAGGAATGTGTTGGTCTAGTGATGTTTCTGCTGTTAGGCCTACTGCTGCAGCACATGTCATGGCAGAGTTTGCAAACCGTCGCCACCCAACTGATACAAATAATCCTGATATACAGTGCATTTGGAAATATTCAGACCCCTTGACTTTTTCCACATTTTGTTCTGTTACAGCCTTATTCTAAAATTGATAAAATAATTTTTTCCCTCATCAATCTACACACAATATCCCATAATGACAAAGCTAAAAACAGGTATATATAAATTTTTGCAAATTTGTAAATACCTTATTTACATAAGTATTCAGACCCTTTGCCATGAGACTCAAAATTGAGCTCAGGTGCATCCTGTTTCCATTGATCATCCTTGAGATGTTTCTACAACTTGATTGGAGTCCACCTGTGGTAAATTCAATTGATTGGACATGATTTGGAAACGCACACACCTGTCTATATAAGGTCCCACAGTTGACAGTGCATATCAGAGCAGAAACCAAGCCATGAGGTCGAAGGAATTGTCTGTAGAGCTCCGAGACAGGATTGTGTTGAGGCACAGATCTGGGGAAGGGTACCAAAAAAATTATGCAGCATTGAAGGTCCCTAAGAACACAGTGGCCTCCATCTTTCTTAAATGGAAGAAGTCTGGAAACACCAAGACTCTTCCTAGAGCTGGCCGCATATCCTAGCATATCTTACTGGCTACATACAGAGAGATGGACAAATGCGCGCACCAAACAGACAGACGGGCAATATTGCTGGAAATGTATTGTCAGATTGTGTTACATTTGGCTTAAGGCAAGAGTGGCTAACCAGGGGTGGGATAATGTCAATGTGGCTTTGATTGTACAGTAGCTGGGAGCTTTATTTTTATTACAGTTTGCGATGGAACACATGAAAAAAATGCATGTATTTTCAGAATTGATTGGCAAGCTACTCATAGGTGGGATGCGAGGTACTGGTAGCTTGCGATCTACGTGTTGGAGACCCCTGGTTTAATATTTAGCCAGAGCGCATTAGGCTTTAGAGGCTCTGGAACTCACATATTTCTTTATCCATGCACATATTTCTTTAGTATAGCTTTTATCTAACTCATACATGGCATTATCTACAAGCATGACTTTTATCTGATGTGTAGCCTACCATTTCAACATGAATCAGTCAACTGAAGTATAATCTTTGTCTTATCCATAGAGATCCTATTAAACTGCTATTTCCTTATCTCCCTTATGTATTACATATAGCTATGTTGCTACAGCACTGCATTGCTAAAATATCTGTCCTGTCAGCTAAATGTCGCAGGAAGAGTCCAAGCTCTCTACCATGCCTGTATATAACATTCTATATCTGAGACCAATCTCTTCAACGGTCTCCAGGCAGGATTAAAAGCCATACAGCCACCAGCAGCCTCACACTAAATCCTTTGGAGGAGACTAAACAGAATCAGGGAGAAATAAATTGCTACCCAATCCTAGCCATATCTGACCGTAACCCTGAAAATGGCATAATGATCAATACAATAATTACAATGATAAACAACCCAAGCCACAGAAAATGTGCTAGGCTATGGAATTGAATGCAACAAATAACTATCAGAAATTAAATGTAATAAGAATAACATAATTTAAATGGAAATTAAGAAGAAATTAGTAGCTATCTGAATACTTACTCTTATATTTAGTGAGGAGGAAAGGAGCACATTTTGCCCCCCCCCCCCCCAAAAAAAAAAAAACTGGATTCCCTTGAGGATGCCTAGCTGTAAATGCTGTGTGGAACTGGGTTCAGATTAAAGCTTAATTAGTCATGGATTTGGCGGCTGTAGCTCTGCATGTGCTACTATAGGGTGCGCGAACGCACACACACACGCATACAGTCAACTCCAAAATGATTGGAAGCCCTATAGTGGCTATAGTGCAGTGTAGCTCAGTTGGTAGAGCATGGCGTTTGCAACGCCAGGGTTGTGGGTTCGTTTCCCACAGGGGACCAGTATGAAAAAAAAAAGTATGCACTCACTAACTGTAAGTCACTCTGGATAAGAGTGTCTGCTAAATGACTAAATTGATAAAGATGAGCAAAAAATAAAAAATAAGTCATACAAATACTAAGCTATATTGCATGCTATAAAAAGGGGGAAAATCTATTATTTTATACTAATACAAGAAAGAGATGTTGTTTAACAAGTAATAAAACAAAAATCTCAAAAAGATAGGTGTCAAAAATACCCTCCCCTTGCGAGGATAAAGGCACTGAGCTTTTTTCAAAAATATTTTATGAGATTGGAGAACACATAGGGAGGAATCTTAAACCATTCCTCCGTACATCATCTTTGCAGATCCTTGATGTCTTTCAGTCTGTGCATATGGACTGCCCTCTTCAATTCAAACAACAGATTTTCAATGGGGTTCAAGTCCGGAGACGGCCATTGCAAAACTTGCAGCCAAGTTGGCAACTAGGTTTTTGGTTCAAATGTCCTGGTACTTGATAGAGTTCATGATGCCGTTGACCTTAACAAGGGCCCCAGGACGAGTGGAAGCAAAACAGCCCCATAACATCAAAGATCCACCACCATATTTAACAGTAGGTATGAGGTTATTTTCTGCATATGCATCCTTCTTTCGACACCAAACCCACCATCGGTGTGCGTGGTCAAAGAGCTCTATTTTTGTGTCATCTGACCATAGCACCAATCCAAGTGTCAATGCAGTTTAGCAAACTCCAGGAATTTAAATGTATTGTTTACTCTCAATAAAGCCATTTTTTCTGGAAACCCTTCCAAAAAGCCTATTGGCATGGTGGTGCAGTCATATTGTAGGTTTGCAGACTTGGTGACCTTAAGATGCGACCAAGTTTTGTAATTCTTCAACTTTGGCCCTTAGATTTTTCTTTGCCTCCCGAACCATCTTCCTCCCTGAGCATGTGCTAGGCTAGTTTACCACTGTTTCAGTGGTTTTAAACTTTTAAATTGTTAACTTATAGTGGTAAGTGGTATGTTTTTTTTGTTGCTATTTTTTGTATCCATTGCCTGATTTATGAAGGTCAACAACCATTTGTCTCTTTTTGTTCGTGAGTTCTTTGCCTTTTCCCATGGTGATGGATGACAAAGGGATTTTACATGTGTGTTATTTAATGTTTATACCATATTGAAACAGGAAGCCATGGAAGGCCACAATACAGTTCCTTAAACTGAGATTAACCTAAAAAAAAGTAGAATGTTAATGCAGATTTTATTTTGTTCAATTTTATTTATAAGAATCTTTAGGGCCAATAATGTTGACACCTATCTTTTTGAGAAAGAAATATATGACTTGTTAAACAAAATCTATAAATTAATATAAAATAATATAATAGTCCAATTATTTTGAGTATACAATAGAGTTTGCCAACTTGTAGTTCTAAAAGATGTAAATGAGTTACCTCTGGTTCGTTTGGCCATTCCTATGGGGGAAAATAATCGGGAAAGAATGGGATTTGGGATAAACACAGAAAATAAGGTCTGAGGTTAACCTCTTAAGGATCAGACCCTTCTTTTCCAGTTTCACCTAAAATGACATACCCAAATCTAACTGCCTGTAGCTCAGGACCTGAAGCAAGGATATGCGTATTCTTGGTACTATTTGAAAGGAAACACTTTGAAGTTTGTGGAAATGTGAAATGAATGTAGGAGAACATAACACAATAGATATGGTAAAAGATTTAAAAAAAAAAAAAAAAACATAGGATTTTTATTTTTGTTGCATCATCTTTGACATGAAAAAGAAAAGCCATACATTCAGATAGGAAGCTGGATATAATTTAGATGTTGTCTACAAGAGGGCAACAGTGTATGTGCAAAGTTTCAAGAATGAGGGAGCTAAATTGATACATTTTCAAGTGCATAACTATAGAGAACATACAAAAATGCTATGGTAATAAAAAATACAAGTTTACACACTCCCAGGAATGTCATATATGATGTATCATTAGCTTCCCTACATAAGACACTAACCTTCACACATCTAGATGGGCGGGCAGGGTGGATGTGGAGTCAGAGACAGCTTCAGGGGTCCGACTGAATGAACCAGTTTCTACAGGAGGTCTTGAATGTGGTCTCTATGGGGTTGGCTCCCAGAGGTCATCTGAGTCAGAGTCTCTAGCGCTGTAAAAGATGCTAAAAAAATCATTAAGAACTCAAGTTTACTATTACTTACTTTATTGAGCCCTGCATCAATTATTTTAGCAGGGAGGTGAGCCTTAGCCAATGTGTATTTTATGTTGATTCACACCTCCTGCGCCTGGCTCCGTCCGGGGAATATGCCTGGAGTCATTGAGCGGGTCCAGGAGCATTCCACCATGTTAGCCAGCTTGGGTGAAGTGATGAATTGGGTTCTCCAGGCCGTCCAGGGCCTGGAGAAGAGAAGATCCGAAACTGCGGAACCTGTTGAGCGACCGGATCCAGCCAGCCACCCACACACAAGCAACCAGGGGTATTCACCTGTCTCTACCTAGGGAATATGACGGGACAGCTGCCCACTGCCAGGGTTTCCTCCTGCAGCTGGACCTCTACTTCAACACCATCATCCTTGCTCCATCGGATAGAGAGAAGGTGTCCGCCCTCATCTCCTGCCTCTCGGGGAAAGCCCTGGAGTGGGCCAACGCGGTCTGGAGTGAAGGAGGAGACGCGTTGGACAGCTACGGAGAGTTCGCTCACCTCTTCCGTGCAGGCTTCGATCATCCCCACGAAGGAAGAGAGGCAGGCGAGCGTCTTTTCCATCTGAGGCAGGGGACGAGGACCGCGCAAGAATTTGCCCTGGAGTTTAGAACCCTAGCGGCTGGGTCCGGGAGGAAGGAGCAGTCCCTCATTGACCATTTCCGATGCAGCCTGCGTGAGGACGTCTGAAGGGAGCTAGCCTGCCGGGATACCACTCTGACCTTTGACCAACTGGTGGACATGACCATCCGGTTGGACAACCTGCTGGCTTAGAAGGACGTGCTGGAAGGGGCCTGCCCGTTTCACCCACCCTCACCCCGGCTCACGTTCCAATGGAGCTGGGTAGTGCAGTGTTGCGGGAGAACAGAGGACGATAGATCCAATGTCACTCTTGTGGCAGAAGAGGACATTCTGCTGCACGATGTCGTCAGAGTTCTTCTGGTTTTGGAAGCGGCAGGCAGGGCACTCTCGCGTCACCCCAGGTAGCACAAATGCACACTCGTTCAGAGCCCTCTGCTGCACATTTAACCATCCACGTCAACTTCCCTGATTACACGGTAGTTCCCCAGTGTAAGGCACTGGTAGATTCAGGCGCAGCTGTTAACTTTATGGACAGGTCTTTAGCTCTTAGTCTACTTATTACATTGGTTCCCCTATCTATTCCCTTGCCCGTCAAAGCACTTGACAATCGACCATTAGGGTCAGGTTTTGTTAGGGAGGTTACAGCACCAGTCACTATGATTACGCAGGAGACCCATAATGAACAAATCACGTTTCATATTATTGAGTCCTTGATTTCCCTGTTGTGTTGGGCCTTCCCTGGCGAGCGCTACATGACCCCACCTTTTCATGGCCGCAGAGGGCTCTCACGGGGTGGTCGCGAGAGTGTCAGGGTAGGTGTCTAGCTGTTTCTGTTAGTGCGACCACAGTGGAAAGTTCAGACAATGCCTCCACCGTGCGCATCCCCCCCCGAATACCTCGATTTGGCATACGCCTTTTCCAAAACGCAGGCGACCAAATTACCACCCCATCGGATTGCGCGATAAACCTCCGGTTAGACGCTGTGCCACCTAGGAGTCATGTATATCCCCTGTCGCAGGCTGAAACGGAGGCTATGGAAACATATGTCTTCGATTCCCTGCGTCAGGGGTTCATACGTCCCTCCACTTAACCCGCCTCCTTGAGTTTATTTTTTGTGAAAAAGAAAGATGGGGGTCTGCGCCCTTGCATTGATTCAATTACAATTCGCTATAGTTATCCTCTACCCCTTATTTCCTCTTTGATCGAATCAATGCATGGGGCGCGCTTCTTCACGAAATTAGATCTCAGGAGTGCGTACAACCTGGTGTGTGTCCGGGAAGGGGATGAATGGAAGACAGCATTTCGCACCACCACGGGGCATTATGAATACCTGGTGATGCCGTTGTATGCCATCAGTCTTCCAGTCCTTTGTGAACGAGGTGTTTCGGGACATGCTTAATCGCGGTGTGGTGGTCTACATCGATGACATCCTGATGTATTCCGCTACACGCGCCGAGCATGTGTCCCTGGTTCGTAGAGTGCTTGGGCGACTGTTGGAGCATGACCTGTATGCCAAGGCAGAAAAATGTCTGTTCTTCCAACAATCCATCTCCTTCCTCGGAAACCACATTACCACCTCAGGTGTGGAGATGGAGGGAGACCGCATTTCAGTCGTGCATAATTGGCCAACTCCAACCATGGTTAACCCTCCCGTTGTCCTAGGGTCAAAATGACCCGCCACTGTGTTGAACCAACTTTATTAAATTTTTATATTTTTTGGATCATTTGTGAGAAGGAGGCAGTGATACTTTCTTTAAAGTCTCACTGCCTCCTTCTCACAAATGATCCCAAAAATATTAAAATTAAATAAAGTTGGTTCAACACAGTGGCGGGTCATTTTGACCCTAGGACAATGGGAGGGTTAAGGAGGTGCAGCGCTTCATTGGCTTTGCCAATTACTATCGGAGGTTTATCCGGGGCTTTGGCAAGGTCGCAGCCCCATCACCTCTCTGTTGAAGGGTGGGACGTCCCGGCTCCGCTGGTCTGCTGAGGCTAACAGGGCTTTCAGTACCCTGAGGGCTCTGTTCACCTCAGCCCCGGTACTGGTCCATCCCGATCCCTCATTGCCTTTCGTAGAGGAGGTGGACTCGTCCGAGGTAGGGGTAGGCGGTGTCCTATCCCAACGCTTGGGCACGCCACCCAAGCTCCGCCTGTGTGCCTTCTTCTCTAAGAAGCTCAGCCCGGCGGAGCAGAACTATCCCAACGGCGGGCAGGTGGAACGGGTGAATCAGGATGTGGGTAGGTTTCTGCGGTCCTACTACCAGGACCGGCCGGGGGAGTGGTTGGTGTTCTTGCCATGGGCCGAATATGCCCAGAACTCTCTCCGCCACTCCTCCACTAACATGTCACCATTTCAATGTGTTTTAGCGTATCAGAGCCAGACCGAAGCTCCTACGGTGGATGACTGGTTTCGGCACGCAGAGGAGACGTGGAACGCCGCCCACGTCCACCTCCAGTGTGCCATGTGTCTTGAGAAGTCCAACGCTGACCGCCACCGCAGTGAGGCCCCGGTCTTTCTACCGGGTGATTGGGTCTGGC
Source organism: Coregonus clupeaformis (assembly GCF_020615455.1). Classification (NCBI taxonomy): domain Eukaryota; kingdom Metazoa; phylum Chordata; class Actinopteri; order Salmoniformes; family Salmonidae; genus Coregonus; species Coregonus clupeaformis. Next base: position 49,190,388 of record NC_059210.1, on the reverse strand, counting down.
TCTCGACCCGGAACCTGCCCCTCCGCCTGCCCTGCCGGAAGTGGGCCTGCGGTTTGTGGGGCCGTTCAAAGTCCTGATGAGAGTGAACGAGGTTACTTATAGGTACCTGCTTCCTCCTGATTACCATTTTAACCCCTCGTTTCACGTGTCTCTCCTCAGGCCAGTGGTGGATGGTCCGCTCCAGGAGTCTGAGGTGCGGGAGGTCCCTCTGCCCCCTCTGGACATCGAGTGTGCCCTGGAGTACTCTGTCCGTTCCATCCTGGATTCGAGGCGTTGGGAGGGGGGCCTTCAGTACCTCGTGGAGTGGGAGGGGTATGGTCCGGAGGAGAGGTGCTGGGTCCCGGTGAAGGATGTCCTCGATCCCTCCCTGTTGCGAGATTTCCACCCTCGCCATCCGGATTGCCCTGCTCCGCGTTCTCCTGGCCGTTCCCGGGGCCGGTGTCGGCGCGCTGCTGGACCTGCGAGTCAATGGGGGGGTACTGTCACGACTCCCTCCGAAGCTGCCTCATCTCCTTGTTCGGGCAGGCTTCGGCGTTCGTCGTCACCGGCCTTCTAGCCAATGCCGATTCTCTTTTCATCATTCCATTTGTTTCATATTGTTTTTCACACACACCTAGTACATATCCCCTCATCAGTCTCTGTATAATTATTCCCTCTGCTCCCCCATGTCTTTGTGTGTTATTGTTCCATGTGGAGGTGTCGCTAGCTCATGTTGAGCATTATGTTACTTTTATCGCCGGGATATTCACTTGTGTGTTTTGTTATCCCAGTACACATTTAAGTCGCGCTGTATTTGGTTTATGCATTTCTGCAGACTGCTGTATTGGCCAAATAAACCCTATTATTTGATTCACACCTCCTGCGCCTGGCTCCGTCCTACTCACCTTGTTACATTTACTCACCAGTCTAAAGTTACACCTTTCCCATCCAAAATAAATCATTGTGAGTCTATAGTGTAATCACTAACTGAGTCCTCATCCATTTCTATGTCACTTTCCCGATCGATTTCTGCAATAATCTCATCCAAATCTGTATACTTGGTCTTCGATTGAGCTTTTCCTGTTTTATTAGCCATGTTCTACTTTCTAAAATAGCAATAAACTTGGTAGAACTAATCGAGCGTGCGTGTGTAATATGAGTCCCTCTTTGTTCTCTCAATTTTATCTGCCCAATATTTGTTGTTGCGTGCGAGCTCATCACAATGGCTTTTACTCACGCAAAGGACCATCACATACTCCTGTAAAGCCCAACTCATTGGCTATCTAGCTAGCTATGTTTTAAAACAATAGGTGGTCATTGGACCAAGATACAGTCAATCAAGTGAAGACCACCCGTCTCATTGGTATGTAATCATGTCAATCCTTGATGGGCTAAAATACCTTTTGTGTACCATTGCGACATGCAGAATCATGAAGCAAGTTCGGTCACCTTCTAGAGTATCTGAGGATTGCAGAAAAAAATATCTGTCCTGGGTGAAAGAAGGTGTAGCGTATATATTACATTGAAATATTTTGTTTCAAGTTCATCTAGTCGGAATTCAGGGGAAACGCTGTATACAACAAATCAGATTAAGATTATTGAATGTAAGTACATTATTTACCTTCCGAGATGAATGTATCAAACCAGTTGCTTTGATAAAAGTGTTTTGCTGTTGTGCACTATCTTCAAACAATAGCACGGTATTTTTTCGCTGTAATACCTACTGTAAATTGGACACTGCAGTTAGATTAACAATCATTTAAGCTTTCTGCCCATATAAGACATGTATATGTCCGTGGAAATCTGCTTTTGTTTACAATGTCATTGTAGTCCCATTATCCGTATTGAGCAACAACTGTCCCAATTTCGGGACACCCATCCAGTAGAGGTTAACACAGGCTTAGGAGATCTTATAGATTTTGTTCAATGAGATAATATCAATCAGTTAACATGACCTTATGCATTTTGAAGCCTTTATGTGCTTGTTTTGATTACATAAATTCTTCAAAATTCACAAAAAGTGATGCTAGCTAATTAACAATATTTCATACAACAAAACTTAGAAATCTCCTAAAACTGTGTTTACCACATACCTTTTTTTCTGTGTTTATCCCAACAACAACAACAAATATTTTCCCAATAGGCTTTGGCCAACGAGCCATGGTGGAGTTAGTTCCTACAAAAAGATGGCATTACTATATAGCTCAGTATTTCACGTTTGCGTTTTTTCATCAGAAATTATATCTCATGTGTACCTTCATGTGTGTGTAAAATATTACTTGTTTTCATTTGTTTAATTTATACATTTTATGAAAATGTGTTTTTTTGCAAAATGCTACAATACCAGTCAAAAGTTTGGATAAGGGTTTTTCTTTATTTTTACTATTTTCTACATTGTAAAATAATAGTGAAGACATCACAACTATGAAATAACACACATGGAATCATGGTTCCCATGCTTCACGGTGGGAACCACACATGCGGAGATAATCCGTTCACCTACTCTGCGTCTCATAAAGACACGGCAGTTGGAACCAAACATTTCAGATCTGACCAAAGGACAGATTTACACCGGTCTTATGTCCATTGCTCTTGTTTCTTGGCCCAAGCAAGTCTCTTCTTCTTTTTGGTGTCCTTTAGTAGTGGTTTCTTTTGCAGCAATTCGACAATGAAGGCCTGATTCACGCAGTCTCCTCTGAAAAGTTGATGTTGAGATGTGTATGTTACTTGAAGTCTGTGAAGCATTTATTTGGGCTGCAATCTGAGGTGCAGATAACTCTAATGAACTTATCCTCTGCAGAAGAGGTAACTCTGGGTCTTCCTTTCAAGTGGGGGTCTTCATGAGAGCCAGTTTCATAATAGCGCTTGATGGTTTTTGTGACTGCACTTGAAGAAACTTTCAAAGTTCTTGAAATGTTCCGGATTGACTGACCTTCATGTCTTAAAGTAATGATGGACTGTCGTTTCTCTTTGCTTATTTGAGCTGTTCTTATCATAATATGGACTTGGTCTTTTACCAAATAGGGCTATCTTCTGTATACAACCCCTACCTTGTCACAACACAACTGAGTGGCTCAAACGCATTAAGAAGGAAATAAATTACACAAATTAAATTTTAACAAGGCTTACCTGTTAATTGAAATGCATTCCAGGTGACTAACTCATGAAGCTGGTAAGAGAATGCCAAGAGTGTGCAAAGCTGTCATCAAGGCAAAGGGGTGGCTACTTTGAAGAATCTGAAATATAACATATTTTTTTATTTGTTTAACACTTTGTTGATTACTACATGATTCCATATGTGTTATTTTGTACTTTTGATGTCTTCACGATTATTCTACAATGTAGAAAATAGTACAAATAAAGAAAAACCCTGGAATGAGTAGGTGTGTCCAAATTTTTGACTGGTACAATATATAGGCCTATCCATTGTTTATGCTACCCTCCAGTCCCTCGACTTCTTGGCGCTGACGGAAACATGGATTACCACTGAAAACTGCTACTCCTACTGCTCTCTCCTCGTCTGACCATGTGTTCTCGCATACCCCGAGAGCATCTGGTCAGCGGGGTGATGGCACAGGAATCCTCATCTCTCCCAAGTGGACATTCTTTCTTTTCCCCCTGACCCATCTGTATATCTCCTCATTTGAATTCCATGCTGTCACAGTCACTAGCCCATTCAAGCTTAACATCCTTGTCATTTATCTCCAGGTTCCCTTGGAGAGTTCGTCAATGAGCTTGACACCTTGTTAAGTTCCTTTCCTGAGGATGGCTCACCCCTCACAGTTCTGGGTGACTTCAACCTCCCTACATCTACCTTTGACTCATTTCTCTCTGCCTCCTTCTTTCCACTCCTCTCCTCTTTTGACCTCACCCTCTCACCGTCCCCCCCTACTCACAAGGCAGGCAATACGCTTGATCTCATCTTTAGTAGATGCTGTTCTTCTATTAATCTCACTGCAACTCCCCTCCATGTCTCCGACCACTACTTTGTATCCTTTTCTCTCTTGCTCTCCTCCAACACTACTCACTCTGCCCCTACTCAGATGGTAATGCGCCGTCGCAACCTTCGCTCTCTCTCTCCCGCTACTCTCTCCTCTTCCATCCTATAATCTCTTCCCTCTGCTCAATCCTTCTCCCTCCAATCTCCTGATTCTGCCTCCTCAACCCTCCTCTCCTCCCTTTCTGCATCCTTTGACTCTCTATGTCCCCTATCCTCCCGGCCGGCTCGGTCCTCGCTTCCTGCTCCGTGGCTTGACGACTCATTGCGAGCTCACAGAACAGGGCTCCGGGCAGCCGAGCGGAAATGGAGGAAAACTAGACACCCTGCGGACCTGGCATCTTTTCACTCCCTCCTCTCTACATTTTCTTCATCTGTTTCTGCTGCTAAAGCCACTTTCTACCACTCTGAATTCCAAGCATCTGCCTCTAACCCTAGGAAGCTCTTTGCCACCTTCTCCTCCCTGCTGAACCCTCCTCCCCCTCCCCCCCCCTCCTCCCTCTCTGTGGATGACTTCGTCAACCATTTTGAAAAGAAGGTTGACGACATCCGATCCTCGTTTGTTAAGTCAAATGACACTGCTGGTCATGCTCACACTGCCCTACCCTATGCTTTGACTTCTTTCTCCCCTCTCTCTCCAGATGAAATCTTGCGACTTGTGACGGCCGGCCGCCCAACAACCTGCCCGCTTGACCCTATCCCCTCCTCTCTTCTCCAGACCATCTCCGGTGACCTTCTCCCTTACCTCACCTCGCTCATCAACTCATCCTTGACCGCTGGCTATGTCCCTTCCGTCTTCAAGAGAGCGAGAGTTGCACCCCTTCTCAAAAAACCAACACTCGATCCCTCAGATGTCAACAACTACAGACCAGTATCCCTTCTTTCTTTTCTCTCCAAAACTATTGAGCGTGCCATCTTTACCCAACTCTCTTGCTATCTCTCTCAGAATGACCTTCTTGATCCAAACCAGTCAGGTTTCAAGACTGGTCATTCAACTGAGACTGCTCTTCTCTGTGTCACGGAGGCTCTCCGCACTGCTAAAGCTAACTCTCTCTCCTCTGCTCTTGTCCTTCTAGACCTGTCTGCTGCCTTTGATACTGTAAATGATCAGATCCTCCTCTCCACCCTCTCCGAGTTGGGCATCTCCGGTGCGGCTCAGTCTTGGATTGCGTCCTACCTGACCGGTCGCTCCTACCAAGTGGCGTGGCGAGAATCTGTCTCCACACCACGTGCTCTCACCACTGGTGTCCCCCAGGGCTCAGTTCTAGGCCCTCTCCTATTCTCGCTATACACCAAGTCACTTGGCTCTGTCATATCCTCACATGGCCTCTCCTATCATTGCTATGCAGACGACACACAACTAATCTTCTCCTTTCCCCCTTCTGATAACCAGGTGGCGAATTGCATCTCTGCATGTCTGGCAGACATATCAGTGTGGATGACGGATCACCACCTCAAGCTGAACCTCGGCAAGACGGAGCTGCTCTTCCTCCCGGGGAAGGACTGCCCGTTCCATGATCTCGCCATCACGGTTGACAACTCCGTTGTGTCCTCCTCCCAGAGTGCGAAGAGCCTTGGCGTGACCCTGGACAACACCCTGTCGTTCTCCGCTAACATCATGCGGTGACCCGATCCTGTAGGTTCATGCTCTACAACATTCGGAGAGTACGACCCTGCCTTACACAGGAAGCGGCACAGGTCCTAATGCAGGCATTTGTCATCTCCCGTCTGGATTACTGCAACTCGCTGTTGGCTGGGCTCCCTGCCTGTGCCATTAAACCCCTACAACTCATCCAGAATGCCGCAGCCCATCTGGTGTTCAACCTTCCCAAGTTCTCTCACGTCACCCCGCTCCTCTGCACACTCCACTGGCTTCCGGTTGAAGCTCGCATCTGCTACAAGACCATGGTGCTTGCCTACGGAGCTGTGAGGAGAACGGCACCTCCGTACCTTCAGGCTCTGATCAGTCCCTACACCCAAACGAGGGCATTGCGTTCATCCATCTCTGGCCTGCTGGCCCCCCTACCTCTGCGGAAGCACAGTTTTTTAATTTTTTTATTTTATTTATTTTATTTCACCTTTATTTAACCAGGTAAGCCAGTTGAGAACAGGTTCTAATTTACAACTGCGACCTGGCCAAGATAAAGCAAAGCAGTGCAATAAAAACAACACAGAGTTACACATGGGGTAAAAAAACATAAAGTCAAAAATACAACAGAAAATATATATATAGTGTGTGCAAATGTAGCAAGTTATGGAGGTAAGGCAATAAATAGGCTATAGTGCAAAATAATTACAATAGTATTAACCCTGGAATGCTAGATGTGCAAGAGATTATGTGCAAATAGAGATACTGGGTTGCAAAAGAGCAGGGTGCAAAATAACAGTTTCCGCTCAGCCCAGTCATAACTGTTCGCTGCTCTGGCACCCCAATGGTGGAACAAGCTCCCTCACGACGCCAGGACAGCGGAGTCACTCACCACCTTCTGGAGACACTTGAAACCCCACCTCTTTAAGGAATACCTGGGATAGGATAAAGTAATCCTTCTACCCCCCTTACCCCACCCCAAAGAAAGAAAAAAAACATATTGTAAAGTGGTTATCCCACTGGCTATAAAGTGAATGCACCAATTTGTAAGTTGCTCTGGATAAGAGCGTCTGCTAAATGACGTAAATGTAAATGTTTGTATCCTGTATATTTAACTGTGAAATGTAGTTGTCTCACCTAGCTACTGTATCTTAAGATGAATGTGCTTACTGTAAGTCAATCTGTATAAGAGCATCTTCTAATTGACTAAAATGGCAAATGTAAATTTTTACATACAAATGTCATAATACTGTATTGATTATTTTTTATTTTTGTATTTAATGTAACACATGTATAATGTGAACAGTTTTTTATAAAAATTGAAGTTGTGTTACATTTCACTGTGTAAAACCTAGCAGTACTACTTATTTCTCTGAGAGTGAGGTGGATATATAGCATTTTGCAAATAAACATGATTATTTTTTATTTGAAATGAAACCATCAAGTGATAGATAAACAAATATGTGCCATGATTAGATAGTGAAAAAACACACCACCTGAAAATTGATATATAGCATTTTGGAAACAAACACTTAATTAGGTGGGACTTGCAAAGCAGAAGTCCCAACTTAGATTTTCGTTATACTTATTTTTATAATTATTATTAGGTGGGAATTTGTTGTCCTTTTTGTCCTCCATCCACTTTCATGGGATTTCCTCAACATTCTAAATGGTCCCCTGCCAAAAAGTGTCCCCCACCTCTCTGCTTCACAATGGGATTGTTATGATTTAACTGGATAGAACCCAAATGCAGACAAGTACACCAAGCCAGAGAAGTTTTAACAGGTTTATTATAATGTTCAATAGTCCAGGTTTCCAATAAATGGGGAAGAGCAAGTCCAGGTTACAGGGAGGGTACAGATCCAGGTCAGGGCAGGTGTGGTACCGTAATGTCCTAGTGTCCGTGGTGAGTCCAAAGGAGAGGCCCGATAGTGGAGAGCAGGATGGTGGTGGCAGGAGTGAAGCGGAGGCAGGAGTCAGGTTCCAAATATATGGTTGTCTTGACTATGATCTGACGATGAGTGGAAAGTTTGACCGGGTCTTAAAGGCTGAGGTGATTATGGTGAATGAGCTGCAGCTGGAACCCTGACTCCCGCACACCAGACTTCACTCCTGCAATCAAGGACAGACAGAGGGGAGGAGGAGAGCAGAGAGAGAGCTACCTAGCAGCAGTAGGCCTAACAGGGATTCGAGACGCTAAATACTGCCCGTTGCTAGGGCCCTTGCTAGAACATGCCAAATACTGCCCGGGCTACGTAATGAAAGAAAAAAAATCGATAGTGTTCGTTGCTATACTGGTTGTCATGTTCTGATTGTTCTGAGGTGTGCGGAGAGAGAAGCACGTGCAGTCAAAAGACAGGGGAAAATGCAATCATTGTTACAGGTTATTTACGCTATGTTTTAGCTTTACATCTCACTAATTACTGTTGGATAAAGTACAAAACATGATCCATGCATGGTCAGTGTTGTTTACGTGCTTGCCAAACTTGATTTAGCTAGTATGAGCATGCTGCAAGCATGGATACTGCAAACAATGGATGCAAACACCACTGTGAGGTAAGATCACTTTTCCAAAGCTCTTTATCGAGCTAGCTAGCTAAGCTTTCTATTGTGTTATTTGTGTTTGTAGAAAATCAGTTGATTTAAATAGCTATCACTTATACTAAGTAGCCTATGACAATGTTATAACAAGTGCTATATCAGCTGTAAAATGTTATGGCAAAAAGGTGAACTCCATTAATCAATATTCTGGTTATAATGAGTGATCAAATTGTACCTGGGTCTACCATTAGAGGCGCTGGTTTCAGACTATAGGCCTATTCAGGCCTATACCAGTGAAATGCATAAGGGAAAGGACCTGTCTGAGTAGATCATAGGAAGTAAAATGGAGCGTGTGCGCGCAAACATTGACATCCATGTTTGGTTTTGATTTGAAGGGGGGTGCTAGCATCTAACAATTGGATGTAATTATTTACTGGCCACCGCTCGGTGATGCAAACAACACATTTATTTTCAGAACCGTCCACTGACATACCCTCCGACATTGTAAAATTGTAGCAAAACAGGCACAGACACAGGTCGGTAAATAAGTCACACGTGGGTTTGTATGAAAGGTTGCCTCTCTCGCTGTTCTCACTATAGGTGTGATGAATCATTCCTTTAGTAAACGCGTACATGGTTTTGTTTGGTTATTACTGCAGTGGGTTTTTAACATGTGCAACCCGTCTGTGGTATTAATTTATTAGTGGATGACGGGTCGGGGTCGTACCAGTCATTTCGGTTAGAAGGGTGCTCTTACACTTTGTGTATGCATACCATTTTGAGTACTATAGAATGTTAATTTGCCTTTTCAGGTCCCAGAGATAAAATGTAGCTTATTTCTGTTTGATAAAATCCATTTTTATATTCAAATGTAGGAACTGGGTTCTACAATTTAAACCCCTGCTGTCTTTGGCTCCACACCCACCCCGCCCGGCCATCTAGATGTGTGAAAGTTAGTGTATAAGCTAATGATCCATCATGTATGACATTCCTGGGAGTGTGTAAACTTACATTTTGAATTACCATATCATTTTGTATGTTCTCTACAGTTATGTACTTGAAAATGTATCAATTGACCCGGCACATGTATCAATGTATCAATTCGGCACATTTGGGCAGACTTGAAACAAAATAGTCAACATTGCAATGCTTCACTGGATCAATCTGAAACTTTGCACACACACTGCTGCCATCTAGTGGCCAAAATATAAATTGCGCCTAAACTTCAATATTATATTGTGGCCTTTCTCTTGTATTCCAAAGATGATGGAACAAAAAACAATCTAATGTGTTACATTCTCCTACGTTAATTTCACATTTCCACAAACTTCAAAGTGTTTCCTTTCAAATGGTATCAAGAATATGCATATCCTTGATTCAGGTCCTGAGCTACAGGCAGTTAGATTTGGATATGTCATTTTAGGCAAAAACATTTTTTAAAGGGTTCGATCCTTAAGAGGTTAAGAGAGTTAGTCATCATTAGTTGGTCAAGCCTAGGGCTGTTGCGGTGACCGCATTACCGCCACACCGGCGGTCACGTGTCATGAAGGCAGTCAAATTCCACGTGACCGTTTAGTCAACGTAATATGGCTTCTCCAAGCTCTGATGCTGCTGATGGTCATTAGTAGTCTTCCAAACTTGCTAACTGCCTGGTACTCCACACTATATTGTCCCTCTAATCACTCTGACATCAATGCAAATGTATTCGAAAATCTAATCAAACACTTAATGAGTGCCCATGAGCTCATGTTGGGCAACATTTCAATAGGCTATGCAATTGCGCGAGAAAAAAGAGTGATGGCCTCTACTAAAAAGAGGATCAGTTTTCTATAGGCTACGCCTACTATATTTATTTCTCAACTTTCCTAATATTAAGCACATTGCTTATATTTACAACAGGATTATAGCTTACCTGGCTGGCATGAAAATAAACCACAGGGAAAAGCGTTGTCCATTCGCTATTTAAGTGCATAGATTACATGTATTTTCCCCCCCTGTTTCTATTCAGGTGCATGATAATAGTCCATTCAAAATCAAAACAAATTTCACACATATATTTATTATATGTAAAGACAAGAATAGTCTGATGGTTGACAATATTAGCCTATCACTTGTGAATTATATATTATCACTTGTGAATGATGCCCAGCATAAGAAACAAATACTTTTTTTGCGACTTTTTCGAATCAGAGTCGCACACCTCATGTAGCCTAGCCCATAGGCCTATATGTTTTAATAAGGTTTGTATCACAACTAAAGTGGTCAAATAACTTAAAATTAAGCACATTAAATTAGCTTTACAAGGGGTGTAGAGCCTAACTGGCATACATAAGCAGCGTGTGAGTTTCAAGTTTATGGAAGATCATTTTCACCATAAAAATGCACCTTTATAATAAAAGCATTACATGCATAATTGCATTTGCAGTCACTTTTGATAATGGTGTTTTCCGCTAATGGAACATTCACGCATATAGCCTACTACCATGTGCGCATTGCTGTGCTTATAATGTGAAGAAATAGCCTAATAGTTTATCAACATTTTAAACGTTCTGATCTGTTGCGTCAGCCACATTGTGTAAAAAAGGTTTTTGGATGCTAGTGTTTGTATTCATTTGGGATCTGTCGCATCCCACAACTGTCCCAGACTATGTTTGGAATATTTATTTCTCGCACAGAATAGTATAGGTTGAGTTTTGTACTATGGGGGATAGTAGATTGACATAGGCTAGTGCTTTTGCTGTTCATTACGCCTACTCATCTTGTTGGCTGACGAAAGGTAAATGTGGACAGTCCTTCCAATATCTTCAATATGCACATTGGAATTGGATAAGGATGCATGCAGTTGCGTCCCCGATGTGTCTGTCTTCACTTGTAGCCTGTGAGAAAGACCTGATCACGTGATGGAGCGTGCAGCACTCAGGGAGAAGGGCACAATGGCCACTGGCCGCAAAAGGCATGGATTTTTTTAGGGTGCAATATGGCCAAACAAAGGGGATGCCGCCATGAAATTCAAGGCATTATCAAGTGCTTGTCAAATTGTGAATGAGTGACTGATGTGTGTACAGCCTGCGCAAAAAACAAAGCAGAGCTCAAGCCTTTCAAGCAAATTTTTTTTCAAATCTTCATTAGCATCGCATCATGTAGCCTTACAATGTATTAAAAATCAAAAAATTTAGCACAACGTTTGTAGAACAACTAAAGTTACATAAGTAACTCTAAATTAAGCATATAGGAAATCCTATTTCTTTGTTAACGGCTCAACACAGAATAGCCGCATGTGTGCACTCCCAAAATTGTTTGGAGAAAATATCCTTTCTATTTTATTCATCTTTGTTCAATTGTATTCTTCATACTATAAAAGAATGCCAAAGAATTGTAAGCAAATCTTGTCTGCTAAATGAACTAGTCTAGCCCACAGCCATTTGGCATAGCCAGATCAGGACCTAACATAAGGACAACTCAGAGTATGGTATTCTGTTCTTCTGAAATAGACTACATTTTCTTCATATTAAGCTTCTTTAAACCTGTCTAAAATAAATAATGGATTTATTGTGAAGGTGTAGTCTATATTACATGGATTTATTAGACTTATTTAAATGTAGATGTTCCAAAAGGTCTTTAACCCTCCCGTTGTCCTAGGGTCAAAATGACCCGCCACTGTGTTGAACCAACTTTATTTAATTTTTTTATTTTTGGGATCATTTGTGAGAAGGAGGCAGTGATATTTTCTTTAAAGTCTCACTGCCTCCTTCTCACAAATGATCCCAAAAATATACAAATTAAATAAAGTTGGTTCGACACAGTGGCGGGTCATTTTGACCCTAGGACAACGGGAGGGTTAAGACATGAAGGTCAGTCAATCCGGAACATTTCAAGAACTTTGAAAGTTTCTTCAAGTGCAGTCACAAAAACCATCAAGCGCTATTATGAAACTGGCTCTCATGAAGACCCCCACTTGAAAGGAAGACCCAGAGTTACCTCTTCTGCAGAGGATAAGTTCATTAGAGTTATCTGCACCTCAGATTGCAGCCCAAATAAATGCTTCACAGACTTCAAGTAACATACACATCTCAACATCAACTTTTCAGAGGAGACTGCGTGAATCAGGCCTTCATTGTCGAATTGCTGCAAAGAAACCACTACTAAAGGACACCAAAAAGAAGAAAAGACTTGCTTGGGCCAAGAAACAAGAGCAATGGACATAAGACCGGTGTAAATCTGTCCTTTGGTCAGATCTGAAATGTTTGGTTCCAACTGCCGTGTCTTTATGAGACGCAGAGTAGGTGAACGGATTATCTCCGCATGTGTGGTTCCCACCGTGAAGCATGGGAACCATGATTCCATGTGTGTTATTTCATAGTTGTGATGTCTTCACTATTATTTTACAATGTAGAAAATAGTAAAAATAAAGAAAAACCCTTATCCAAACTTTTGACTGGTATTGTAGCATTTTGCAAAAAAACACATTTTCATAAAATGTATAAATTAAACAAATGAAAACAAGTAATATTTTACACACACATGAAGGTACACATGAGATATAATTTCTGATGAAAAAACGCAAACGTGAAATACTGAGCTATATAGTAATGCCATCTTTTTGTAGGAACTAACTCCACCATGGCTCGTTGGCCAAAGCCTATTGGGAAAATATGTTGTTGTTGTTGGGATAAACACAGAAAAAAAGGTATGTGGTAAACACAGTTTTAGGAGATTTCTAAGTTTTGTTGTATGAAATATTGTTAATTAGCTAGCATCACTTTTTGTGAATTTTGAAGAATTTATGTAATCAAAACAAGCACATAAAGGCTTCAAAATGCATAAGGTCATGTTAACTGATTGATATTATCTCATTGAACAAAATCTATAAGATCTCCTAAGCCTGTGTTAACCTCTACTGGATGGGTGTCCCGAAATTGGGACAGTTGTTGCTCAATACGGATAATGGGACTACAATGACATTGTAAACAAAAGCAGATTTCCACGGACATATACATGTCTTATATGGGCAGAAAGCTTAAATGATTGTTAATCTAACTGCAGTGTCCAATTTACAGTAGGTATTACAGCGAAAAAATGCCATGCTATTGTTTGAAAATAGTGCACAACAACAAAACACTTTTATCAAAGCAACTGGTTTGATACATTCATCTCGGAAGGTAAATAATGTACTTACATTCAGTAATCTTCAGTAATTCTGATTTGTTGTATACAGCGTTTCCCCTGAATTCCGACTAGATGAACTCATTTTGACCCTAGGACAACGGGAGGGTTAAAAAGGAGACGAAGAGAGAGAGGATAGGAGGAATCAAAGAAAGACAAATTGAGAAAGTGCTTAACCCCGAATCCCAAATCAACACCTAGCCCTTACACCCTATACACTTGTGTAGACCTGAGCGGATAGGTGTAAGCTATTTGGGGACAATTCAACCTGGCCTGGATCTATCTGTAACCTGTGTTTTCTTTCTGCATCCTTCTATGCCTCTGTCTCTTTCCCTTTCCTTTCCCTCTGCTCCTGTTCTTCAGGATCTAGGATCCACGACGCCAGGACAGCAGAGTCACTGACCACCTTCTGGAGACACTTGAAACCCTACCTCTTTAAGGAATACCTGGAATAGTATAAAAGGAAAGTTCCCCCCCCACACACACCTGTTCCACAAAAAACAACTTAAATATTGGCAGTTTATTTAAAAAAATCACAGGGTGTTCTTTTAATTAATTAATTGTTGTAAATCCCTTTTGGTATTAGTGAGTTCAACATTATTCTATTGTGTCCTGCATTCTATTCAACCACAAGCGTACTGTTGTATTACTGAGCTATGCCTATGCCATGTGGTGGAGGAAGGGAGGTAGGGAAGAATAATCATAATAGGACTAATAGCATACTTTAATAAGAAAATATATGCCAGCCGGTGGAGCCAGTGTACGAATTGAACTGATTTGCACATTAAAGAAGTGTTAATAGCTTCATGGGAGCTCACTTTGCGATCTGAAAGGTAAGTTAATATGAAGTTTACACGTTTTCTTTGCTATTTTGAAAACTAAGAACGTTTAAGATATTACTTTTAATGTTGTTGAAATGTTAAGGTACCCAAAAGTAGTTCAAAGTAATGTTTTCATCTTAATCAGCAAAATTGTCGCGGAAATACGTTTTGTTTACATAGCAGGGATGAAAATAATGTATTTTTGCCTGTAATGATCTCCAAAATGTGATGCATTAGCTCATCACACCATTGATATAGTAACAGACGCTAATAGCTTCTCAAATCCCATTGTGATGCGGGGTGGGGACACTTTTTGGCAGGGGGACACTATTTGGCATGACAAGCCCATTGTGACATCATGACTTCCAACATTCACTGTAAACAATATAACTTCTCACACAAAACAAGTTAGACAAAAACTTAGAGGGTATGACTTCTTGGTCTATTTCTCTGCTATTCAAATCTGGAATTGGAACAGAAATATATTTCTAACGATATATAACGATACAGCTGATTTAGTAACCGCATCAACAACTGTCTTCATTTTTTTTTTTTACTATTGCCGTTTTGACCACTTTCCAAACAAGTTAGACAAAAAAAGTTAGAGGCTATTCCTCTACTATTCAAATCTGGAAATGAGAACATAAATATCTACTGCCAATCAAGAGGTACAGCTGTTTTAGTAACCACATCAACTAATTTAGCTAACTTCCCACAGTTAAATTAATTTATAACAACCGGGGCACACATTCTAAGCATGAGACAATGAGTAAACAATGTGACTTTTGATACAAATCAGCTACCTTAAACACTTCCCAACAATGTGTCATAGACAAAAACTTAAAGCCTTGGTTTCTCAAATGACTGCCTCGCCTGGTTCACCAACTACTTCTCAGATAGAGTTCAGTGTGTCAAATCGGAGGGCCTGTTGTCTGGACCTATGACAGTCTCTATGGGGGTGCCACAGGGTTCAATTCTTGGGCCGACACTTTTCTCCGTGTATATCAATGATGTCGCTCTTGCTGCTGGTGACTCTCAGATCCACCTCTACGCAGACGACACCATTTTGTATACATCTGGCCCTTCATTGGACACTGTGTTAACAAACCTCCAAACGAGCTTCAATGCCATACAACAATCCTTCAGTAGCCTCCAACTGCTCTTAAACACTAGTAAAACTAAATGCATGCTTTTCAATCGAACGCTGCTGGCACCCGCCCACCCGACTAGAATCACCACTCTCGACGGGTCTGACCTAGAGTATGTGGACAACTACAAATACCTAGGTGTCTGGTTAGACTGTAAACTCAACTTCCAGACTCACATAAAGAATCTCCAATCCAAAGTTAAATCTAGAATCGGCTTCCTATTTCGCAACAAAGCCTCCTTCACTCATGCTGCCAAACATGCCCTCGTAAAACTGACTATCCTACCGATCCTTGACTTCGGCGATGTCATTTACAAAATAGCCTCCAACACTCTACTCAGCAAATTGGATGTAGTCTATCACAGTGCCATCCGTTTTGTCTCCAAAGCCCCATACACTACCCACCACTGTGACCTGTACGCTCTTGTTGGCTGGTCATCACTACATGTTCGTCGTCAAACCCACTGGCTCCAGGCCATCTATAAATCACTGCTAGGCAAATCCCCGCCTTATCTTAGCTCATTGGTCACCATAGCAGCACCCACCCGTAGTCTGCGCTCCAGCAGGTATATCTCACTGGTCATTCCCAAAGCCAACACCTCCTTTGGCCGCCATTCCTTCCAGTTCTCTGCTGCCAATGACTGGAACAAATTGCAAAAATCTCTGAAGCTGGAGACTCTTATCTCCCTCAATAACTTTAAGCATCAGTTGTCAGAGCACCTTACCGATCACTGCACCTATAAACAGCCCATCTGAAATTAGCCCACCCAACTACCTCATCCCTATATTGTTATTTATTTTGCTATTTTGCACCCCAGTATCTCTATTTGCACATAATCTCTTGCACATCTAGCATTCCAGTGTTAATACTATTGTAATTATTCTGCACTATAGCCTATTTATTGCCTTACCTCCATAACTTGCTACATTTGCACACACTGTATATATATTTTCTGTTGTATTTCTGACTTTATGTTTTTTACCCCATATGTAACTCTGTGTTGTTTTTATTGCACTACTTTGCTTTATCTTGGCCAGGTCGCAGTTGTAAATGAGAACCTGTTCTCAACTGGCTTACCTGGTTAAATAAAGGTGAAATAAAAATAAATTAAAAAAACCCACCTTGGTCTACTTTTCTGATATTCAAATCTGAAATAAGAACTACCAATTACTACCCCCCCCACCCCCCCACCCCCACACATTTTGATTTATTTTAAACTTCAACAATGCCTCCTCGTCTACAGTTTGCATATACTGTGGTATGATAGTAGGGGAGTGTTTAAAAGTGTAGTAGGCTAGTCTGAGTGTAGATATTTGTGATGAAATATGTGAGCTAACTGCCCCATAATCCAAAGTAATAAGGTTGATAGTGTAGTCTATCAAAGTAATCAGACCAATTATTTTACTAAATGTAACTTTGACTATATTTCACTGATTGGCTTAACCCTCCCGTTGTCCTAGGGTCAAAATGACTACACTATGACATTAAAAAAAGTATCACTGCCTCCTTCTCACAAATGATCCAAAAAATATAAAAAATTAATAAAGTTGGTTCAACACAGTGGCGGGTCATTTTGACCCTAGGACAACGGGAGGGTTAAGTAAAACATTTTAAACTTTTTCCACTACCACAAAAATACTTGTAAAGAGTTAAAGAAAGTCCCACCAATTTTTCATCTTGGAAAATGACCATCTAGATCTGATTATTTAGCAAGCTACTCCACTTACAGTTTAAGCTAGAAATGCCATTCAAACATTAACCTCTTAAGGATCTAACCCTTTTTTTTTTAAATTTTTGCCTAAAATGACGTACCCAAATCTAACTGCCTGTAGCTCAGGACCTGAAGCAAGGATATGCATATTCTTGCTATCATTTGAAAGGAAACACTTTGAAGTTTGTGTAAATGTGAAAGTAATGTAGGAGAATATAACACATTATATCTGGTAAAAGATAATAAAAACAAAAAAACATGCGTTTTCTAATATTTTTTTTGTTCCATCATTTTTGAAATGCAAGAGAAAGGTCACAATATAATATTGCAGTTTAGCCGCAATTTAGATTTTAGCCACTAGATGGCAGCAGTGTGTGTGCAAAGTTTCAGAGTTTTTATTTAAAAAAATTTAATTTTACCTTTATTTAACTAGGCAAGTCAGTTAAGAACAAATTCTTATTTACAATGACGGCCTACACCGGCCAAACCCGGACGATGCTGGGCCAATTGTGCGTGTGATTGATCCAGTGAAGCATTGCAATACTGAACTATTTTGTATGAAGTCTGCCCAAATGTGTCAAATTGGTCAATTGATACATTTTCAAGTACATAACTATAGGCAACATACAAAAAGGATATGGTAATACAAAATATAAGTTTACACACTCCCAGGAATGTCATACATGATGTATGATTAGCATATACACTAACCTTCACACATCTAGATGGCCGGGCGGGGTTGATGTGGAGCCAGAGACAGCAAGGGTTCAAACTGTAGAACACAGTTCCTACATTTGAATATTAAAATTGATTTTTATCAAAACAAAACTATGCTACATTTAATATCTGAGACCCTCAGGATGACAAATCAGCGCAAGATTACTGAATGTAAGTACATTATTTACCTTCAGCAATGAATGTATCAAACCAGTTGCTGTGATACATTTTTTGTTGTTGTACACTCTCCTCAAACAATAGCATGGTATTTTTTTCACTGTAATTGCTACTGTAAATTGGACAGTGCAGTTAGATTAGAATGTAAGCTTTCTGCCAATATAAGACATGTCTATGTCCTGGAAAGTTTTCAGTTACTTACAACGGTCATGTAATCACATTAGTGCACGTTAGCTCAACCGTCCCGTATACGGGACATCTATCCCGTAGAGGTTAAAACATAAGCGTTCCATTGGCGCCGACGAAGATGGCGCCCTCGCAACTAGCTCTTAGGAAACTTTGCAGTATTTAGTTTTTTCATGTATTATTTTTTACATTATTAGCTCAGAAAGTGTTTTGCATCATTACATACAGCTGGGAAAAACTATTGGATATCAGAGCGGCGGTAACTCACCAGCATTACGACCAGAAATACGACTTTGCCGAAGCAGATCCTTTATTTGCTCTCCCCAGGGCAACTGAACTGATTCCAGCGGCTGACCCAAAACATCGCCCGCGGAGGAGAGGCACTCGGAGCGGCCTGCTGGTCCGACTTAGGAGGCGCGCACACCACCCACTGCTTCCAAGTATTCTACTCGCTAATCTTCAATATTTGGTTAACAAAGTCGACGAACTACGGGCAACGATTTCTTTCTAGAGAGACATCAAGGCCTGTAACATACTCTGTTTCACGGAAACATGGCTCTCTTGGGATATTCTGTCGAAATCGGTCCAGCCAGATGGGTTCTCAGTTCATCGCGCAGACAGGAATAAATATTTATCTGGGAAGCAGAAGGGCGGAGGTGTGCGTTTCATGATTAACGACTCATGGAGTAATTGTAGTAACATAGAGGAACTCGAGTCCTTCTGTTCACCCGACCTAGAATTTCTCACAATCAAATGCCGACCGTATTATTTCCCAAGAGAATTCTCTTTGGTTATAGTCACGGCCGTGTATATCCCCCCTCAAGCCGATACCACGACGGCCCTCAAAGAACTTCACTGGACCTTATGCAAACTGGAAACCACATATCCTGAGGCTGCATTTATTGTAGCTGGGGATTTTAACAAAGCAAATTTGAGGACTAAGCTGTGAAGTTCTATCAACATATCGACTGTTGTACTTGCGCTGCTAAAATCCTCGACCATTGCTAATCAAACTTCCGGGATGGTTATAAGGCCCTCCCCTGCCCTCCTTTCGGCAAATCTGACCACAACTCCATTTTGCTTCTCACTTCCTATAGGCAGAAACTCAAACAGGAAGTACCCGTGCTAAGGACTATTCAACGCTGGTCTGACCAATCGGAATCCACGCTTCAAGATTGTTTTGATCACGCGGACTGGGATATGTTCCGGGTAGCTTCCGAAAATAATTTTGACATATACACTGAAACGGTGACGGAGATTATCAGGAAGTGTATAGGTGATGTTGTGCCCACTGTGACTATTAAAACCTACCTTAACCAGAAACCATGGATAGACGGCAGCATTCGAGCAAATCTGAAAGCGTGAACCACCGCATTCAACCATGGCAAGGTGACTGGGAATATGGCAGCGCCAGTGTCACTCTGGTGGCACGAAGGGACATTACACAGCACGTTGTCGTCAGCGTTCTTTTGGGTCTGGAGGCGGCAGGCAGGGCACGCTTCTTCACCAAATTAGATCTCAGGAGTGTGTACAACCTGGTGCGTGTCCGAGAGGGGGATGACTGGAAGACAGCATTCAGCACAACCAAGGGGCATTATGAATACCTGGTGATGCCCTACGGTTTGATGAATGCTCCATCCGTCTTCCAGTCCTTTGTGAACAAGGTGTTTCAAGATATGCTTGGTCGCGGTGTAGTGGTCTACATCGATGACATTCTGGTGTATTCCGCTATGCGCGCCAAGCATGTGTCCCTGGTTCACAATGCTGGCCCGACTGTTGGAAAATGACATTTATGCCAAGGCAGAGAAGTGTCTGTTTTTCCAGCAGTCTGTCTCCTTCCTCGGATACTGCATTACCACCTCAGGTGTGGAGATGGAGGGAGATCACATTTCAGCCGTGCGTAATTGGCCGATTCCCACCACGGTTAAGGAGGTGCAGCGCTTTCTTGGCTTCGCCAACTACTATCGGAGGTTTATCTGGGGCTTTGGCAAGGTCGCAGCTCCCATTACATCTCTGTTGAAGGGTGGGCTGTCCCGGCTCCGCTGGTCTGCTGAGGCTGACAGGGCTTTCAGTAACCTGAGGGGTCTGTTCACCTCAGCCCCGGTACTGGCCCACCCCGATCCATCACTACCATTCGTAGTGGAGGTGGATGCGTCCGAGGTAGGGATAGGCGCTGTCCTGTCTCAACGCTCGGGCACATCACCCAAGCTCCGCCCCTCTGCCTTCTTCTCTAAGAAGCTCAGCCCGGCGGAGCAGAACTATGACGTTGGTGATCGGGAGCTGTTGGCTGTTGTCCGAGCCCTGACCGCATGGAGGCATTGGGTCGAAGGGGCGAAACACCCTGAATGGACCACCGTAACCTGGAGTACATCCACGCAGCGAGGAGGCTGAATCCTCGCCAGGCCAGGTGGGCCCTATTCGTCACCCGGTTTGATTTCAAACTATCATACATCCCGGGTACGAAGAATATGAAGGCAGATGCATTGTCACGGCTTTATGACACAGAGGAGAGGCCCAGAGATAACGCCCCCGTACTCCCAGCCTCCTGCATTGTGACGCCAGTAGTATGGGCGATGGACACGGATATAGAGTAGGCGTTACGCACAGAGCCATCTCCACCACAGTGTCCAGCTGGGCTGCAGTAAGTGCCTGCTCTTATCCGTGACCGTCTGATCTACTGGGCACACACGTCACCCTCCTCTGGTCACCCAGGAATCAGTCGTACAATGCACTGCCTGACCGGAATGTACTGGTGGCCTACCTTGGCTAAGGACTTGAGGGTGTATGTCTCCTCCTGCTCGGTGTGCGCCCAGAGTAAGGCACCTAGGCATCTCCCAGCGGGTAAGTTACAACCTTTACCAGTTCCACAACGACCATGGTCTCACCTGAGCATTGATTTCCTTACCGATCTTCCCCTCTCCCAAGGTAACTCCACCATCCTGGTCGTTGTTGACCGCTTTTCCAAGGCCTGTCGCCTCCTTCCTCTGCCTGGTCTCCCCACGGCCCTGCAAACTGCAGAGGCCCTGTTTACACACGTCTTCCGGCACTACGGGGTACTAGAGGATATAGTGTCTGACCGGGGTCCCCAGTTCACATCCAAGGTCTGGAAGGCGTTCATGGAACGTCTGGGGTTATCGGTCAGCCTGACCTCTGGGCTGCACCCCGAGTAAATCAGGATGTGGATAGGTTCCTGCGGTCCAACTGCCAGGACCGGCCGGGGGAGTGGTCGGTGTTCTTGCCATGGTTCGAATATGCCCAGAACTCTCTCCGTCACTCCTCCACTAACCTAACACCATTTCAATGTGTTTTAGGTTACCAACCGGTTCTGGCACCGTGGCACCAGAGCCAGACCAAGGCTCCTGCGGAGGATGAATGGTTTCGGCGTGCGGAGGAGATGTGGGACACTGCCCACGGCCACCTCCAACACGCCGTGCGTCTTCAGAAGGACAACGCTGACCGCCACCGCAGTGAGGCCCCGGTCTTCGTACCGGGTGATCGGGTCTGGCTCTCGAGGTCCCTCCGCCTCCTCTGGACATCGAGGGGGCCCCAGGATACTCCGTAATTTCCATCCTGGATTCGAGGCATTGGGTGGGGGACCTTCAGTACCTCGTGGAGTGGGAGGGGTATGGTCCGGAGGAACGGTGCTGGGTCCCGGTGAGGGATATCCTTGATCCCTCCCTGTTGCGGGATTTCCACCGTCGTCCTCCTGGCCATCCCCAAGGCCGGGGTCTGCGCGCTGCTGGAGCTGTGCGTAGGGGGGTACTGTCACGACTTCCTCCGAAGCTGCCTCCCCTCCTTGTTCGGGCAGGCTTCGCCACCCGCCTTCTAGCCACTGCCGCTCCATATCTCATCATTCCATTTGTCTTGTCTTGTCAATTACACACACCTGGTTCATATTCCCCTCAATAGTTTGTGTTTAAGTGTTCCCTCTGCCCCCTTCTCCTTGTGGGTGATTGTTTCATGTGAGATTAGTGGAGCTCGGTGGAGCTACTTGTACTTTGTATTGCCGGGGTATATTTTCTCCTTGTGCCTGTATTTGTTCCAGTGCGCCTGTTTTGCGCACTGGACTATTGATGCTATTCAGCGTACTACGGAATAAACTCTGTAGTCTGTGATTTACCCTCCTGTGCCTGACTCCTTCAAATCGACTCTCACAGTTTTAGAACATCTACTCATTCAAGGGTTTTTCTTTATTTTTTACAATTTTATCAATGTAGAATAATAGTGAAGACATCAGAACTATGAATTAACACATATGGAGTCATGTAGTAACCAGAAAAGTGTTAAACAAATCAAAATATATTTTCTATTTGAGATTTTTCAAATGGCCAAACTTTCCCTTGATGACAGCTTTGCACACTCTTGGCATTCTCTCAACCAGCTTCACCTGGAATGCTTTTCCAACTGTCTTGACGGAGTTCCCACATATGCTGAGCACTTGTTGACTGCTTTTCCTTAACTCCGCAGTCCGACTCATCCCAAACCATCACAATTTGGTTGAGTTTGGGGGATTGTGGAGGCCATGTCATCTGATTCTGCACTCCATCACTCTCCTTCTTGGTAAAATAGCCTTTACACAGCCTGGAGGTGTGTTGGGTCATTGTCCTGTGGAAAAACAAAGTGATAGTCCCACTAAGCCCAAACCAGATGGGATGGTGTATCACTGCAGAATGCTTTGGTAGCCATGCTGGTTAAGTGTGCCTTGAATTCTAAATAAATCACATACACTTTCACCAGCAAAGCACCCCCACACCATAACACCTCCTCCTCCATTCTTTACGGTGGGAAATACACATGTGGACATCATCCGTTCATCCACACGGCGTCTCACAAAGACACGGCGGATGGAACCAAAAATCTCCAATTTGGAGTCCAGACCAAAGGACACATTTCCACCGGTCTAAAGTCCATTGCTTGTGTTTCTTGGCCCAAGCAAGTCTCTTCTTCTTATTGGTGTCCTTTAGTAGTGGTTTCTTTGCAGCAATTCGACCATGAAGGCCTGATTCACACAGTCTCTCCTCTGAACAGTTGATGTTGAGATGTGTCTCTGACTTGATCTCTTTTAAGTATTTATTTGGGCTGCAATTTCTGAGGCTGATAACTCTAATGAACTTATCCTCTGCAGCAGAGGTAACTCTGGGTCTTCCATTCCTGTGGCGGTCCTCATGAGAGCCAGATTCATCATAGCACTTGATGGTTTTTGCGACTGCACTTGAAGAAACTTTCAAAGTTCTTGAAATATTCCGTATTGACTGAACTTCATGTCTTAAAGTAATGATGGACTTTTGTTTCTCTTTGCTTATTTGAGCTGTTCTTGCCATAATATGGACTTGGTCTTTTACCAAATAGGGCTATCTTCTGTATACCCCACCTACCTTGTCACAACACAGCTGATTGGCTCGAACGCATTAAGAAGGAAAGAAATTCCACAAATTAACTTTTAAGAAGGCACACCTGTTCATTGCAATTCATTCCAGGTGACTACCTCATGAAGCTGGTTGAGAGAATACCTAGAGTGTGCAAAGCTATTATTATTCTACAATGTAGAAAATAGTGAAAATAAAGAAAAACCCTTGAATGAGTAGGTGTTCTAGAACTGACCAGTAGAGTAATTTTGTATATACAGTGCATTCGGAAAGTATTAAGACCCCTTCACTTATTCCACATTTGTTATGTTACAGCCTTATTCTAAAATTGATTTAATTATTTCCCCCCTTCATCAATCTATATTGATAGCTTTCCCCCTTCTGATAACCAGGTGGCGAATCGCATCTCTGCATGTCTGGCAGACATATCAGTATGGATGACGGATCACCACCTCAAGCTGAACTCTGGCAAGACGGAGCTGCTCTTCCTCCCGGGGAAGGACTGCCCGTTCCATGATCTCGCCATCACGGTTGACAACTCCGTTGTGTCCTCCTCCCAGAGTGCGAAGAGCCTTGGCGTGACCCTGGACAACACCCTGTCGTTCTCCGCTAACATCAAGGCGGTGACCCGATCCTGCAGGTTCATGCTCTACAACATTCGGAGAGTACGACCCTGCCTTACACAGGAAGCGGCACAGGTCCTAATCCAGGCACTTGTCATCTCCCGTCTGGATTACTGCAACTCGCTGTTGGCTGGCCTCCCTGCCTGTGCCATTAAACCCCTACAACTCATCCAGAATGCCGCAGCCCGTCTGGTGTTCAACCTTCCCAAGTTCTCTCACGTCACCCCCCCTCCTCCGCACACTCCACTGGCTTCCAGTTGAAGCTTGCATCCGCTACAAGACCATGGTGCTTGCCTATGGAGCAGTGAGGGGAACGGCACCTCTGTACCTTCGGGCTCTGATCAGTCCCTACACCCAAACGAGGGCATTGCGTTCATCCACCTCTGGCCTGCTGGCTCCACTTCCTCTGCGGAAGCATAGTTCCCGCTCAGCCCAGTCAAAACTGTTCGCTGCTCTGGCACCCCAATGGTGGAACAAGCTCCCCCACGACGCCAGGACAGCGGAGTCACTCACCACCTTCCGGAGACATTTGAAACCCCACCTCTTTAAGGAATACCTGGGATAGGATAAAGTAATCCTTCAACCCCCCCCCCCCCAAAAAAATAAAGTGGTTATCCCACTGGCTATAGGGAGAATGCACCAATTTGTGAGTCGCTCTGGATAAGAGCGTCTGCTAAATGACGTAAATGTGCCCTTGAGCAAGGCACTTAACCCTAATTGCTCCTGTAAGTCGCTCTGGATAAGAGCGTCTGCTAAATGACTAAAATGTAAATGTAAATGTAAAAAAAATGATGACAAAGCGAAAAAGAACAGGTGTTCTGAAATGTTTTCAAATGTATTAAATATACAAAACAGAAATACCTTATTTACATAAGTATTTATACTGTTTCAATTTATCATCCTTGAGATGTTTCTACAACTTGATTGGAGTCCAGCTATGGTAAATTGAATTGATGGACATGATTTGGAAAGGCACACACTTGTCTATATAAGGTCCCAAAGTTGACAGCGTATGTCAGAGCAAAATCCAAGCCATGAGGTCGAAGGCATTGTCTGTAGAGCTTTGAGACAGGATTGTGTCGATGCACAGATCTGGGGAAGGGTACCAAAACATTTCTGCAGTATTGAAGGTCCCTAAGAACACAGTGGCCTCCATCATTCTTAAATGGAAGAAGTTTGAACCATGAAGACTCTTCCTAAAAATGTCCGCCCAGCCAAACTGAGCAATCGGGGGAGAAGGGCCTTGGTCAGGGACTTGACCAAGAACCTGATGGTCACTCTGACAGAGCTCCAGAGTTCCTCTGTGGAGATGGGAGAACCTTCCAGAAGGACAACCATCTCTGCAGCACCACCAATCAGGCCTTTATGGTAGAGTGGCCAGACGGAAGCCAGTCCTCAGTAAAAGGCACATGACAGCCCGCTTGGAGTTTGCCAAAAGACACCTAAAGGACTCTCAGACCATGAGAAACAAGATTCTCTGGTCTGATGAAACCAAGATTGAACTCTTTGGCCTGAATGCCAAGCGTCACATGTGGGGGCAACCAGGCACCGCTCATCACAGGGACTGTGAGACTAGTCAGGATCAAGGGAAAGATGAACAAGGCAAAGTACAGAGAGATCCTGCTCCAGAGTGCTCAGGACCACAGACTGGGATGAAGATTCACCTTCCAACAGGACAACAAATCTAAGCACACAGCCAAGATAACGCAGGAGTGGCTTCGGGACAAGTCTCTGAATGTCCTTGAGTGGCCCAGCCAGAGCCCAGACTTGAACCCGATCTAACATCTTTGGAGAGACCTGAAAATAGCTGTGCAGTGACGCTCCCCATCCAACCTGACAGCGCTTGAGAGGATCTGCAGCAAAGAATGAGAGAAACTCTCCAAATACAGGTGTGCCAAGCTTGTAGCGTCTTACCCAAGAAGACTCGAGGCTGTAATCGCTGCCAAAGGTGCTTCAACAAAGAACTGAATAAAGTGTATGAATACTTATGTAAATGTGTCTTTCATTTTTTTGCGTTGTCATTATGGGGTATTGTGCGTCGATTTTTCTGAAACCCACAGCATGAATGATTCACTCCTATGAAAGCATTGCTTTGCTTTTCATTCCCATCTTCTGACAAAAGATCGCTTTGTCCTATGTCTTTCTTATTTTAGTTTTTACACACACCAACTGATATTTTTGTGACCTAACTGCCCCACAATCCAAAGTAATATGGTTGATATAATAGTCTATCAAAGTAATTAGACTGTAAGGTTCTGTATTTAGTTTCTCAGTCAACCTTGTGTTCTTGAACGTAGCCTTGTTTCTTTGTGTTCTTGAACGTAGCCCTGTCTTTCATTTTTGTTCATTGATTTCACCTGTGTTAGTTACTCACCTGGTCTCATCAGCTCCTTATTTAGTTCAGTTCATTCTGTTTGTGCCTTGTGAGGTATTGTTTGTTTTGACTCTACTAAGCCTTTTCCTAACTCGAATGTGAGAACCAGTTATAGTCTTCAGTCCTAGTTTTGATTCACCTGTCTGTTTGCCTACCTGTGTATGACCATTGTCTGTGACCACGATTCCTGCCTTCTGCGAAGGCGAAATAAACACCTGCCGCACTCTGCGCATGAATCTACACCTTTTAATCCCTGAGTATTCATTACACAGACCAGCTTTTTTACTACATTTAACTTAGACTATATGTAACTGCTTTGCTTTAAATAGTAAATAAAAACTTTTACCACTACTACAAAAATACTTTTAAAGAGTTAAAACAAGTCCCGCCAATTGTGCTTTATGTACAATTACCATCTAGTTTATATTTTATATTTTGCACAGTACTTATCCTCATCTTTATCAAGGGTGCCAATCATTTTGGAGGTGACTGTACATGAGTTCACACACACAGGGGTCTTGAGGTTCCTCGGGTCTCCACCGAATTAGTTAAATCCGCTTTTAGTTTTAATGTGCCTTACTGCTGGAACAATTTGCAGAACTCAATACAATTAGATGTTCTGGTGCCACTCGTGCAGTTTAGGGTGTTAATTGAGGACCTTGTAGCTGAGGACTGTAACTGTTTTTCATAAATGTGTTTTGTATTGATTGCTGATTTGTTTTACATTGTATTGGTTTTTGTATTGTTGTGATCAGGGCACCCTTGGGAATGAGACCATGGTCTCAATGGGTTTTTCCCTGAATAAATAAATAATACAAAATAAATAAAACACACACACACACAGGCCCCCCTTCTCTCCCCAGTGTTACCATTTCAAATCCACATTTGCGTTGTGTTCATTCCTCTTTTGGCCCTCCTGTCTAAACAATCCTCCTCTTGCCTCTCATGGCTGCCCTCTCCCAGTGTTAACAGTAACCTTAACAGGAGACTGCCATAATAAAATAATACAATCCAGATTAAATGTCCCCTAGCCTAGACTGTTCAAAGTTATGTTAGAACACAATGCAACGTTTTTGGATTGTTTTTTGCAATGATAGGGTTCTAATTCCAGGTCATAGTAGGGCTGTTGAGGACAACGGTTGTCATAACAACTTTTTTTTAACCATCTGTGAAAGTTAACCATCTCTTATTCAGTTCTGATTCAAGTTTCTAGTCTTCTGTTTTTACACTTTCAAATAATCTCCTCCCCACAACTGGATTGGTTGGAGCCTTGATTATACAACATTTTACTGAGAGAAATAGTTGCCATCAAATATTTACGCTTCTGCTATGTCTCTGCAGTAATTGTTTTAGATTTTTCTACAGATAGTGGCAACTCTCCTCTTTAGGACTGACATCTGATGGAGCACTTTCAAAGATACAATGCTCCCATCCCCCCATAAATGCTGTTCCGAATTCAAGAACATGGGGACATTCTTTCTCCCTTAACTGGTAACGAAAATAGATTCCTCGCCTTGTCAGGACTCACCAGTTTAAATGTCAAAACGAATTTCCAAAAGATCTTGGCTTATTAAACGTGCAAAACTTGGGCTTAGCGGAATATCCCTTACATTAATTATTCCCTCTGAATAGAAGTGTTTTCTTGTATCCCTTCAAAATCTGCTTTTCACAAGTTTCCATATATTGTCAATGCATTTTGTCTTGCTGCATTTTTTTAATTTTTTTATGTTTGAATTAACAAACCATAAAGCATATATTTTATTCACTTTCAAGAAATAAACAAATAAGGAGAGGGTGAGACCGTCATGCCTTAGCATTGAAAAGGTAGTCTGCCAGAAAAACACTGCATGGATATTGAGGCAGATAACCACAAAACAGAGTATTGGCTTGTAATTACTCAACATGGGCTGGGAAAAAACATCCCTGTACGGCCCTCACCGTGTCATGTTGTCTGCATGTTGTTGTTGTTATTGACAACAAAGATGAAGATGGTGAAAACAACGATGATGATGATTGCGATGTGCCATTAAACCCCTACAACTCATCCAGAATGCCGCAGCCCGTCTGGTGTTCAACCTTCCCAAGTTCTCTCACGTCACCCCGCTCCTCCGCACACTCCACTGGCTTCCAGTTGAAGCTCGCATCTGCTACAAGACCATGGTGCTTGCCTACGGAGCTGTGAGGGGAACGGCACCTCCGTACCTTCGGGCTCTGATCAGTCCCTACACCCAAACGAGGGCACTGCGTTCATCCACCTCTGGCCTGCTGGCTCCCCTACCTCTGCGGAAGCATAGTTCCCGCTCAGCCCAGTCAAAACTGTTCGCTGCTCTGGCACCCCAATGGTGGAACAAGCTCCCTCACGACGCCAGGACAGCGGAGTCACTCACCACCTTCCGGAGACATTTGAAACCCCACCTCTTTAAGGAACACCTGGGAAAGGATAAAGTAATCCTTCTAAACCCCCCCCCCCCCAAAAAAAACAATTATAATAATAATAATAACTTGTAAAGTGGTTATCCCACTGGCTATAAGGTGAATGCACCTATTTGTAAGTCGCTCTGGATAAGAGCGTCTGCTAAATGACGTAAATGTAAAAATGAAGATTGTCAATGATGATGATGATGAAAATTATGTACAGTGGGGAAAAAAAGTATTTAGTCAGCCACCAATTGTGCAAGTTCTCCCACTTAAAAAGACGAGAGAGGCCTGTAATGTTCATCATAGGTACACGTCAACTACGACAGAGTAATTGAGAATTTTTTTTCCAGAAAATCACATTGTAGGATTTTTTATGAATTTATTTGCAAATTATGGTGGAAAATAAGTATTTGGTCACCTACAAACAAGCAAGATTTCTGGCTCTCACAGACCTGTAACTTCTTCTTTAAGAGACTCCTCTGTCCTCCACTCGTTACCTGTATTAATGGCACATGTTTGAACTTGTTATCAGTATAAAAGACACCTGTCCACAACCTCAAACAGTCACACTCCAAACTCCACTATGGCCAAGACCAAAGAGCTGTCAAAGGACACCAGAAACAAAATTGTAGACCTGCACCAGGCTGGGAAGATTGAATCTGCAATAGGTAAGCAGCTTGGTTTGAAGAAATCAACTGTGGGAGCAATTATTAGGAAATGGAAGACATACAAGACCACTGATAATCTCCCTCGATCTGGGGCTCCACGCAAGATCTCACCCCGTGGGGTAAAAATGATCACAAGAACGGTGTGCAAAAATCCCAGAACCACACGGGGGGACCTAGTGAATGACCTGCAGAGAGCTGGGACCAAAGTAACAAAGCCTACCATCAGTAACACATTACGCAGCCAGGGACTCAAATCCTGCAGTGCCAGACGTGTCCCCCTGCTTAAGCCAGTATATGTCCAGGCCCATCTGAAGTTTGCTAGAGTGCATTTGGATGATCCAGAAGAGGATTGGGAGAATGTCATATGTTCAGATGAAACCAAAATAGAACTTTTTGGTAAAAACTCAACTCGTCGTGTTTGGAGGTCAAAGAATGCTGAGTTGCATCCAAAGAACACCATACCTACTGTGAAGCATGGGGATGGAAACATCATGCTTTGGGGCTGTTTTTCTGCAAAGGGACCAGGACGACTGATCCGTGTAAAGGAAAGAATGAATGGGGCCATGTATCGTGAGATTTTGAGTGAAAACCTCCTTCCATCAGCAAGGGCATTGAAGATGAAATGTGGATGGGTCTTTCAGCATGACAATGATCCCAAACACACCGCCCGGGCAACGAAGGAGTGGCTTCGTAAGAAGCATTTCAAGGTCCTGGAGTGGCCTAGCCAGTCTCCAGATCTCAACCCCATAGAAAATCTTTGGAGGGAGTTGAAAGTCCGTGTTACCCAGCGACAGCCCCAAAACATCACTGCTCTAGAGGAGATCTGCATGGAGGAATGGGCCAAAATACCAGCAACAGTGTGTGAAAACCTTGTGAAGACTTACAGAAAACGTTTAACCTGTGTCATTGCCAACAAAGGATATATAACAAAGTATTGAGATACTTTTGTTATTGACCAAATACTTATTTTCCACCATAATTTGCAAATAAATTCATTAAAAATCCTACAATGTGATTTTCTGCATTTTTTTTTCTCATTTTGTCTGTCATAGTTGACGTGTACCTATGATGAAAATTACAGGCCTCTCTCATCTTTTTAAGTGGGAGAACTTGCACAATTGGTGGCTGACTAAATACTTTTTTCCCCCACTGTAGCTAATAGATCACTGTTGTAGTTGTTGTTGTTGCCGTCAATGAAGCTCACCTTTATACACTACTGGTCAAATGTTTTAGAACACCTACTCATTCCAGGGTTTTTCTTTATTTTTTACTATTTTCTACATTGTAGAATAATAGTGAAGACATCAAAACTATGAAATAACACACATGGAATCATGTAGTTTCGAGTCTCATAGCAAAGGGTCTGAATACTTATGTAAATAAGGTATTTCTGTTTTGTATTTTGAATACATGTGAAGAAATTTCAGAAAACCTATTTTCGCTTTGTCATTATGGGGTATTGTCTGTAGATTGATAAGGGGGGATAATTCAATCAATTTTAGAATAAGGCTGTAACGTGAAGGGGTCTTAATAATTTCAGAATGCACTGTATATACAAAACTACACTACCGGTCAAAAGTTTTAGAACACCTACTCATTTAAGGGTTTTTCTATATTTTTACAATTTTCTGCATTGTAGAATACTAGTGAAGACATCAAAACTATGAAATAACACATATGGAATCATGTAGTAACTAAAAAAGTGTTAAACAAATCAAAATATATTTTATATTTGAGATTCTTCAAATAGCCACCCTTTGCCTTGATGACAGCTTTGCACACTCTTGGCATTCTCTCAACCAGCTTCACCTGGAATGCTTTTCCAACAGTCTTGAAGGAGTTGCCACATATGCTGAGCAATTTGAAGAATCTGAAAAATAAAATCTATCTTGATTTGCTTAACACTTTTTTGGTTACAACATGATTTCATGTGTTATTTCATAGTTTTGATATCTTCACTATTATTCTACAATGTAGAAAATAGTAAAAATAAAGAAAAACCCTTGAATGAGTAGGTGTTCTAAAACATTTGACGTATTGTGTGTGTGTGTATATATATATATATATATATATATATATATATATATATATATATATATATATATATATATATATATATATACACACACATATACATACACACACACACAAACGCACACAAACGCACACCCACTTTTTTCCTTTACTATCCTTTCATGATATATTTTTGACCGATAGTGTATATTCACAGCATTATTCAAAATGTGTTGTTTTTCAACATGTTGTATCATGTTTACAGTACAAAGGTTCCAAACGGGTTCTACGGCTGTCCCCACAGGATAACCCTTTTTGGTTCCAGGTACAACCCTTTTCGGTTCCAGTTGGAACCATTTTGGGTTCCATGTAGAAACCTCTGTAGAAAGGGTTCTACATGGAACCCAAAAGGGTTCTACCAGGAACCAAAAGGTTCTACTTGCAACCAAAAAGCTGAGGAACCCTTTAAGGTTCTAGATAGCACCTTTTATTTCTAAGAGTTTACCCAAGAGTTGATGATACATGCATGCAGAGAGAGAGAGAGAGAAGTGTCACGTTCGTTTAATGACGGGACAGACCAAGGCGCAGCGTGATATACGTACATGTTTATTAACGTAATAAACACTCGACAAAACAAGAAACAAAACGAAACGTGAAGTCCAAGGTAGCACACACAACATACCTTACAAGGAACAAGATCCCACAACTAGACAGTGCCAATAGGCTGCCTAAGTATGGTCCCCAATCAGAGACAACGAGCGACAGCTGCCTCTGATTGGGAACCACACCGGCCAACATAGAACTATACATACTAGACAAGCCACATAGAAAAAGCACAACAAGGAATATACACACCCTGACTCAACATATAAGCGTCCCCTGAGTCAGGGCGTGACAAGAAGTTAACTGTAACATCAAGGGGATTCCAGCCCTGCTAGATCCTACATGTTTTAAAAGTTCAATGCAACCCTTTTTATCTCAATATCAAATCATTTCTGGGTAACAATTGATTGTTTTCAATTAAAATGGTCAAAAAGAAAAAAAAATTGCTTTTTAGCAAAGGGCAATTTCTCAAGTAAGAATTTAGCTTGTACTGTCTGGGAGTGGTCTGAGTGGGGAGGGGGAAACTGAAAATGTGCTGTTATTGGAACATCAATAGTAACATGTTACCACAACTAAACATTTTTCAGCCCCTCTTTTGACAGCCCCTCTCTCTGCGCGCTGGAGAAAGGAATGAAGGAGAGAGTGGAAGAGATGGAAACTCATGGTGGTGAGATATTCTGTAGCTAAAGGTAATGTAAGCCTTTAAATTATGAAAATATAAAAAATTACCTATTACTAGGCTATTCAAAATCAAATACAAATTCACTGTAATATGTAATATGTAATATTGGATAATGGCACAATCATTATTTTAATTCAGGTTTTTTTCGGGGGCTTGGGCTCATATATAGGCCTATGCTTATCTATATGGGTGTTTTGAATTAATCATCAACTTAGAAAGTGCTGTCCATTTTGTTGTGTTAGGCTTTGAAACAACATCCACAACAACCATGTAATGGTGTTTGTTTCAAGGGGACATGCTGGTTGACTTCAATTCCACACGGGTACCTGGAAGGTGACATTAGAATGCCATGGGGTCTGTATACTAGCCTCTCCTGGTGCTATTGTTTTAGTTGTTCTGTTTTCAGGGTGAGCTGCCATTGTCCAGGTCACTGGAGCTGTGAGACTCCACATAGCCCTAATTATTTTCTCCCCTCTACTTCTCTTAGGTGTACCGCTTTTTATTCATTCTGCGCCATGAGTCTGTGACCCCATCTCACCACTACCTCCCCCTCCTCTCCTAACCTCTCTACCTCCCCCTCCTCTCCTAACCTTTCTACCTCCCCCTCCTCTCCTTTACTCCTTCCTCTTTCCCCCACCCACCACCGCCTCTCAGTGAGGTTTTACAACAAAAACATGAACTAGAACACCCTCAAATATTTTTGTGTGCATAACTGAACAAACAGTTGTTGGCTATTTGTTGTTGTTTAGACAACACTAAACACAATACCAATGTATTTGTTGTTAAGGGAATGAGCTGGTTCCAATTTTAGGAATGATTCAAATAGAAAGTAATGTGGAGGGGGAGGCATATTTGAACAGTGCATTACTTTCTGTGCCCTATTGAATATGCCCTGTGTGTGCTTCAGTACCATGGACAGCTCCATTGGAAAGACTATGGTTATTTTGACTGATTAATTGACTGTTACATCAGTTCATGTAATTGATGTGAGCCAAAAGTTTTAGGAACGTATGATGCTATTCCCTTCTCTCTTAACCCTTTGACACGTACCAACAAATGGGTGTGATCATTCTACAGTGGTCCACGCTCAAACCGGTGTGAGTAGAACGCATATTTAGCATGTTCTGTTTCGATTGCCACAACAGTCAGCGTTTGAGCTGGCCACTCTGTTTTTTCACAGAAACATTTTGCACAAACACAGTCCTTACAAAGTTAAGTCCTGAATGTGACCAGTTTATTTTTGGATGCAAAGTAGCGACAGCATAACACAATCATCCAAACCGGAAAATGTAGGCTATATTAGTCCTAGCGCTAACTGAGGAAAGATTGACGTAAACCAAGTGGTCATATTTAGCTAACTCTCAGCTGACAGATATCACAATATGAATTAGTTAATAGCAATTAGCTACTATTTACAATTCATCACATCATGGGTGAGCTCACTATTGATAGAAATAATTGAGTAAAACACTTTCCTAAAATTGGAAGTAATCCGACGATGGGTTGTTTGTGCATGCCACCATGTTAGTTTTTTTCGCATCAACCAAAGATAAGAAGAGGAGACAAGACGAGTTTATTCTGTTCACAGTATACATGTTGAAGGGGGTGTGTCGTCTATGATCATTCACTTCACTTCATTCACTTCTGGAAGTTTACTCGAAAGATGAGTGAACCATTCCTTCACTTCATTTTGTTAAACATCTTTGGTCTGGCAGACGTTTACGTGACACCCGGAATGCATTGTATAATGTCAACAAACATGGCACCACATAGCTGGGAAATAGCTTAGCATTAGCTCATCATAATCAGTGCAACCTTCAAAAAAGTATTTTACACACGTTATAGGTGTCCATTACAATCTACAGTGAGGGAAATAAGTATTTGATCCCCTGCTGATTATGTACGTTTGCCCACTGACAAAGACATGATCAGTCTATAATTTTAATGGTAGGTTTATTTGAACAGTGAGAGACAGAATAGCAACTAAAAAATCCAGAAAAACGCAGATCTTGTCCAAGTCATTAATGTTTCGAGGCTGACGTTTGGCAACTCGAACCTTCAGCTCCCTCCACAGATTTTCTATGGGATTAAGGTCTGGAGACTGGCTAGGCCACTCCAGGACCTTAATGTGCTTCTTCTTGAGCCACTCCTTTGTTGCCTTGGCCGTGTGTTTTGGGTCATTGTCATGCTGGAATACCTATCCACGACCCATTTTCAATGCCCTGGCTGAGGGAAGGAGGTTCTCACCCAAGATTTGACAGTATATTGCACCGTCCATCGTCCCTTTGATGCAGTGAAGTTGTCCTGTCCCCTTAGCAGAATAACACCCCAAAAGCATAATGTTTCCACCTTCATGTTTGACGGTGGGGATGGTGTTCTTGGGGTCATAGGCAGCATTCCTCCTCCTCCAAACACGGCGAGTTGATGCCAAAGAGCTCGATTTTGGTCTCATCTGACCACAACACTTTCAACAAGTTCTCCTCTGAATTTCTGATGTTCATTGGCAAACTTCAGACGGCCCTGTATATGTGCTTTCTTGAGCAGGGGGACCTTGCGGGCACTGCAGGATTTCAGTCCTTCACGGCGTAGTGTGTTACCAATTGTTTTCTTGGTGACTATGGTTCCAGCTGCCTTGAGATCATTGACAAGATCCTCCCGTGTAGTTCTGGGCTGATTCCTCACCGTTCTCATGATCATTGCAACTCCACGAGGTGAGATCTTGCATGGAGCCCCAGGCCGAGCGAGATTGACAGTTCTTTTGTGTTTCTTCCATTTGCGAATAATCACACCAACTGTTGTCACCTTCTCACCAAGCTGCTTGGCTCATGGTCTTGTAGCCCATTCCAACCTTGTCTAGGTCTACAATCTTGTCCCTGACATCCTTGGAGAGCAATTTGGTCTTGGCCATGGTGGAGAGTTTGGAATCTGATTGATTGATTGCTTCTGTGGACAGGTGTCTATTATACAGGTAACAAACTGAGATTAGGAGCATTCCCTTTAAGAGTGTGCTCCTAATCTCAGCTCGTTACCTGTATAAAAGACACCTGGGAGCCAGAAATCTTTCTGATTGAGAGGTGGTCAAATACTTATTTCCCTCATTAAAATGCAAATAAATGTATACAATTTTTGACATGCGTTTTTCTGGATTTTTTTGTTGTTATTCTGTCTCTCACTGTTCAAATAAACCTACCATTAAAATTATAGACTGATCTTTTCTTTGTCAGTGGGCAAACGTACATAATCAGCTGGGGATCAAATACTTTTTTCCCTCACTGTATGCAATACTCGGAATGCATGTTTTGTCACCAGTACTTGAAAACATGAATAAAACTGTAAATACATTATGTTCCATACATACATACAGTATGCTACAGTAGAAACGAGAACACGATATGTGACTCGTTTCAGGAGAGCCATTTGAACATAAACTTTGTTTAGAAATATAAATAAAATTGTTGGCAGAAATGCCTTCTGGAATATGTGAACTTTCATGTGCCTTAATAACAAACTTGTATGCCATCTGTAAATACGAATACAATTAAATTACAAGCCTAGTTGGTTAAGCCACAGAAAAAGACAGCAACCTTCCCACTATCCATGATTGGCTGAGATAATGAGTGGGCTGGACATGCCGAGAGAGGAGTTCGGATTGGTCTGCCATATAGCACGCTTCTGTCTTTTTGAGGTGGTCTGTATGTGTAGGTAATCCTGTCTAACACTGCTTTTTTTTTATGTATCGTGTAGTGGAGCTGCATAAGTGTTGATCTCCACTTTCTGGAGGATCGCGTTTTGAAATCAGTGGAATTAGAGTATGATAGAAAAAGAGATGGAGAAAACACCTGTCTCCGGATTACATCTTCAAACTAAGGGCAACCATGGCATCCGTGACAGGGAGACACATCCATCATGCAAGATGTATACAGGTAAGATAGTCTAGCTAGCTACATTTTCAGAAATTACACGTTTCTAATTTTTACAGAAAGTGGTTTCATTTCAAGTTAAAGTGTACTGTTAGCTAGCTAGCTAATGTTAGCTGGCTGGCTTGCTAGCTAACGTTACATGTATGATCTTATTATTCATACCTCAGAGCCATTTGCATGCTAACATTTGAACCTGGTTGGTTAGCTACCTGCAGATTCATGCAGGGTAGTAAAGTCATGAGTTGGGATTTTGGTTCATTGTTTAACTAGCTAGCTAATGTTAGCTGGCTGGCTCACTAGCTAACATTACTTGTATGATCTTACTATTCGTATCTCAGAGCCATTTTCTTGGCTAGTTAGAGTCTAATGTCAGCTAGCTAACATTGAACCTGGTTGGTTTGCTACCTGCTGATTCATGCAGGGTAGTAACATCATGAGTTGGGATTATGGTTAATTGTTGACCTAGCTAGCTAGCTACATGTCTTAACAAAAGACTCCACTATGCAAGTAACCATTTCGGGTGCGTTCATAAATTCAGTCTGAGTATGCCAGAGCACAGAATAACTGATGAATTTACGAACGCACAACACCAGTTGAATATGGCCGATGTCAGTAAACGTCTGCAAAAAAGCGTAATTAAATTGTTGCCAGCAGTACTGTTACAGTCACCAACGCTCTGGATAACATAAAAAAACCTAACCAGCCCTAGCAGAGCTAGTTAGGCTGTTTTTATGTTATCCAGAGGTAAACAATTACCCATAATCCCAGTTTTGTGTCTGGAAGTAGCTAGCAAGCTAGCCAATGTTAGCCAGTTAGCTTGGGTACTTGACTGCCGTTGTGTGGTCAGAACGCTCGGATCAACCCTACCCATCGGTCAGAGCATCAAGTGTGCACTCTGAACGCTCCGAGAGCGAAGAGAGATGGGTGGGGCTAAAGCTTAAGAGGGTGTGAACGATGCTGAATGGGTGTAGACAAAGAAAAGCTCTTCAGTAGGTACCAAAACATTCAAAGGCCATTTTCTCAAAAGTGAGATTACAAGTTTATCAACTTTCAAAGCAAAATTACTTTCCTATTGTTCCCTTAAATGCAGTGTATGATATACCATTTTGTAGCTCTGTGTCTCTGCTTTTATCCAATGTAAAAAACACAATTTCAAATTTTGCTACATAAGACCGAATCAAGGCGGTCGGTCAAATAGACAGAAAATAAGGCACTTACCTTGATTGGAACACACACATGTCCAAAGTTATTATTTGTAAGGAAAACAACAATGAAAGCAATGCTAGCTCCAGCCGGAAAATGATCCAGGTGAAAAGGTTTGTGCAAGACTGCGCAAATGTCTGCATACTTGATCTGCGGAAACACTGGGGAACTGCTTGGGCTCTCCTCGAAGAGAGAAGTTTGTCCTGCTCAGTAAAGCCTCAAGTAAAGCCTCAAACATAAATAGTCCACAACAGTGAAATTGGCTACTTCTATGTGAATTAATGAGGAGGCGGAACACACCTCAATTCAAACTGTTGTTCAAAAAGTTGAAACATAGCCTATAAATAATTAGTAGGCAGCGTGTTTTGGTTTGAGGGCAGCGCGGGTTAACTGTCCTGTTGCGTAACAATCACATTTTGGAACAGTGAGTGCATTCTGACATCACGTCATCAAAAAACGTTAGAGGTATTTGCAACTCACATGTGAAAAGGTTGAAAGGATTGTGGTGGAAAACAGTGTTGGCAGCCAAAGTCATTTGGGCCAGATCAGTGCAGTGAAGGTGACCTCTGAACAGCAGGGGAAGTAGCTCTGCAGTGGCAATGCTTCAAATTCTGTTTAACTCTGCTTTGTTCTCATCCAGGCCTTACGTCAAAGAAAGGCCATTTGGAGATACTGTTGTGGTTAATGTTGCAATTAGTAATGAGCACTGCATTTCATTTCCACTCCAACGAGGTTCTGTCTGAGGCAGAGACAATTTCAGAGCTAGGGAGTATGCGGGCCAATGCGAAAACGAATCACTCTGGTCATGATTTGAATTGCTGATTAGAAGGACCTTGACTAAGCATTGGCTGCAGATCCAACGTTTCTGTTCACCTAGCCACTTTAATGGGATTGTCTGCGCAGTACAATACACTGTATTCACTTAGTCTGCACTCAGGATGGAACAAGGGAACCATAATGAGGATTTTCATGTGTTTTTGATATCCTGTTTGTTTCTAGCTGTCCTTGATTCATCAATGGATATAACATAATATATGGAACTGACCAAATGTACAGTATATCATTTAAAAAGTCAATCTGTCTATTGCTTATTTTGGAGGCACTTGTTCTTATGCTGTGACGGTTTAGGGGTGAAATTAACTGCATATCTTAAAACGTCTGAGCAAAGTTGATATTTTACACACCCTTACCCACCCTTACCCAAATATTGAAAACAGTTGGCTTGTCATCTGCTGAATAGCTGGAATATATGAATGAAATAAAACAGGACGGGGATAAGCAGTACCTATAGTAACTTTACACACCCTCGTAACTATAGTAACTGCACACCCTTACCCAACCACATGCATACACACATGCACACACCAGCACTCTCCACCATAGTTATTTGAGTCATGCAGGTGTAATGATATGTTCCGGGGGTTGATAGTGACACAGGGGGGTTCAGTACGGTGCTCTCCGCCCTCCCATCCGTTTCTATTTATAGTAGGAACAATTAAAGAGAGGAGACCTTCATTATCCTGCCACTGTTTAGTGGGAACCTGAGTCGCCTCGCCAGCCAGCCAAACAGGTGTTTCTTAATAATCGCTGCTCAACTGCCAACAACACTGGTTCGCCCATTTCCCCTCCATATGCTTCAAGCTGTTAGGAACCTACTACTGAGGAATAACTGGGTCCTGTTACACCATCTTATTTACAGTGCTGGCGATGATACAGTGTTTATTATGGCAATGGAAGTGGATACTGTTTATTGTTATTGGTTGCATTTGGCATTACAGGATATTTTTATTGCCAGGATATTGTCCATTGGTGTTATTAGTTTTCATTAATTTAATTGGCATAAATGTGTTACTTTATCAGTCATTCTGTTACTGTCTTAATTTTTCAATAGGCATGAGATGAATGTGTGGATGTGTCTATGAATCTAGTCTTTTTTTCTTCATAAATCCCCATTTGACTTCTCTTAGGCGTACCTACCACTGTGGTCTCTGTATTACAATTATTCAGTATATGATTACAGGCTAAGTGAAAAGAGGGTGATGGCTTCAGGGAGAGGACATCCACAGCCTAAGCAAGTGTGAAGAAATCAGACAAGGACTACAGGGAAGCAACATCATAAAAAATGTTGACTCACAAAATAAATAAACATGCAACAACATAAAACATAGAAGCCCCTATGCCAAGAAAGAGATAATCTCTCGACAAATTAGTTTTTTTCTCGTCCTCTGATGTCGGATAAATGAACAGAGATTCATGTCCAATTAAAACAATATTTACAGAATGTTTGTGAGATGCTTCAGCCCCCAAGGTTGGCAACTGGAAGGAAATTAGAGAGTTCAGAGACATGTCCCTGTGTGTGTGTGTATGTGTGTGTGTGTTTCTGTGTGGGTATCCCTGTATGAGGATGTGTATGCTATCACAAGCTGATCCATTTGATGCCTCAGCCTCAGACTGTTAGCTCTGCTCTCTCAGCTCCACAGTCTGGACGAGGACGCAGCCAAGTCCATTCTGGCACCTCAGAGAAAAACTGTCCTAATAACAAAGTGCCATGTGTCAGAGATTGGTAAATCATCCAGTTTGTTGGATCCACAGACTACTGAACAAAGCTGAGAACATCATCAAATAAGTTCCCCTTGACGTACAGACAATTGACTGGGCTCCCGAGTGGCGCAGTGGTCTAAGACACTGCATCTCAGTGCTTGAGGCGTCACTACAGATCCCCTGGTTTGATTCCAGGCTGTATCACAACCGGCCGTGATTGGGAGTCCCATCGATGCACAATTCGTCCGGGTTTGGCCGGTGTAGGCCGTCATTGTAAATGAGAATTTTTACTTAACAGACTTGCCTAGTATAAAATAAAATAAAAATCTATTATATATGTATCGACTTGAAAATATAAAGGTTTATCTGCTATCTCAACTACCCCGTAATCCACCACTGAACCCTTTTTACTTCAAATTACAATCTAATGATCTGTTGACAAAAGGGGTATTTCTGAACATCATACATAAACAATCTGTTTAGATTTTCATTAAAGAGATTCTCTAGTACTTTTGTATACCTTTTAACTAGTAGTTCTGAAAGTAGCACTCACGAGCCAAAAGTGGTCCCTGAAAATGTTGTACTACGTCACACACTGTACACTGAGTGTACAAAACATTAAGAACACCTACTCTTTCATTGACAAAGACTGACCAGGTGAATTCAGGTGAAAGATATGATCCCTTATTGATGTCGCTTATTAATTTCACATTTTAATCAGTGTAGATTGGAGGGGTGTTCAACTCATAATTAGGTAAATGTTGCATGTACAGTAAGTACAGATACAGTGGGGAGAACAAGTATTTGATACACTGCAGATTTTGCAGGTTTTCCTACTTACAAAGCATGCAGAGGTCTGTAATTTTTATCATAGGTACACTTCAACTGTGAGAGACGGAATCTAAAACAAAAATCCAGAAAATCACATTGTATGATTTTTAAGTAATTCATTTGCATTTTATTGCATGACATAAGTATTTGATCACCTACCAACCAGTAAGAATTCCGGCTCTCACAGACCTGTTCATTTTTCTTTAAGAAGCCCTCCTGTTCTCCACTCATTACCTGTATTAACTGCACCTGTTTGAACTCGTTACCTGTATAAAAGACACCTGTCCACACACTCAATCAAACAGACTAAAACCTCTCCACAATGGCCAAGACCAGAGAGCTGTGTAATGACATCAGGGATAAAATTGTAGACCTGCACAAGGCTGGGATGGGCTACAGGACAATAGGCAAGCAGCTTGGTGAGAAGGCAACAACTGTTGGCACAATTATTAGAAAATGGAGGAAGTTCAAGATGACGGTCAATCACCCTCGGTCTGGGGCTCCATGCAAGATCTCACCTCGTGGGGCATCAATGATCATGAGGAAGGTGAGGGATCAGCCCAGAACTACATGGCAGGACCTGGTCAATGACCTGAAGAGAGCTGGGACCACAGTC
Source organism: Coregonus clupeaformis (assembly GCF_020615455.1). Classification (NCBI taxonomy): domain Eukaryota; kingdom Metazoa; phylum Chordata; class Actinopteri; order Salmoniformes; family Salmonidae; genus Coregonus; species Coregonus clupeaformis. The sequence continues at coordinate 49,148,502 of NC_059210.1, read as the reverse complement.
TCAAAGAAAACCATTAGTAACACACTACGCCGTCATGGATTAAAATCCTGCAGCGCATGCAAGCCCATGTCCAGGCCAGTCTGAAGTTTGCCAATGACCATCTGGATGATCCAGAGGAGGAATGGGAGAAGGTGATGTGGTCTGATGAGACAAAAATAGAGCTTTTTGGCCTAAACTCCACTCGCCGTGTTTGGAAAAGAAGAAGGATGAGTACAACCCCAAGAACACCATCCCAACCGTGAAGCATGGAGGTGGAAACATCATTCTTTGGGGATGCTTTTCTGCAAAGGGGACAGGACGACTGCACCGTATTGAGGGGAGGATGGATGGGGCCATGTATCGCGAGATCTTGGCCAACAACCTCCTTCCCTCAGTAAGAGCATTGAAGATGGGTCGTGGCTGGGTCTTCCAGCATGACAACGACCCGAAACACACAGCCAGGGCAACTAAGGAGTGGTTCCGTAAGAAGCATCTCAAGGTCCTGGAGTGGCCTAGCCAGTCTCCAGACCTGAACCCAATAGAAAATCTTTGGAGGGAGCTGAAAGTCCGTATTGCCCAGCGACAGCCCCGAAACCTGAAGGATCTGGAGAAGGTCTGTATGGAGGAGTGGGCCAAAATCCCTGCTGCAGTGTGTGCAAACCTGGTCAAGACCTACAGGAAACGTATGATCTCTGTAATTGCAAACAAACGTTTCTGTACCAAATATTAAGTTCTGCTTTTCTGATGTATCAAATACTTATGTCATGCAATAAAATGCAAATTAATTACTTAAAAATCATACAATGTGATTTTCTGGATTTTTGTTTTAGATTCCGTGTCTCACAGTTGAAGTGTACCTATGATGAAAAATTACAGACCTCTACATGCTTTGTAAGTAGGAAAACCTGCAAAA